>NC_045455.1:36238412-36372773 GCF_002776525.5 Piliocolobus tephrosceles
TGGCGGGCGCCTGTAGTCCCAGCTACTCCGGAGGCTGAGGCAGGAGAATGGCGGAAACCCGGGAGGCGGAGCTTGGCGGGCGCCTGTAGTCCCAGCTACTCCGGAGGCTGAGGCAGGAGAATGGCGGAAACCCGGGAGGCGGAGCTTGCAGTGAGCTGAGATCCCGCCACTGCACTCCAGCCCGGGCGGCAGAGCAAGACTCCGTCTCAAAAAAAAAAAAAAAAAAAAAAGACATATTTACGAATCCAACAGAATTTGGAGGGGAGATGAACAAAGGTTTCTGACTTGAATAACTGGGTGGTTTGGGGAATAGTTTAGAAAAGAGACAGAAAAGATGGTTCAATATAGCTTATGTTGAATTTGACATGCTGCAAGGTACCCAAGAGAAGATGTTAAATGGGCAATTGGATACAAGTACTTAACATGTACCAGATTCTGTTAGGTCCTTTCACATGTATTTTCTCACTTAATTAACTAAAGACAAATGTAGATAGAAACAATTAACTATATGACCTAATTTTTTAAAGTACTTTCTACACTATGTTAATGCAGATTATGAATATTCCCATATCTATTTATCTGGGGAAATGAGCAATTTATCATGGAGGAATTTAAAAACTGTTTAAAAACTGATTTGAAACGTTTCATTTCTAAAGTATCCCTACAGCACAGTTATGGGAAGACTTAAAGAAACAAAAACTAGTACATGTGGTTGGGTGAATATTTCATTCCCATGGAGCAATTTTAGCCTGTCCTGTTCTTTTGCATGAGTAATCATGGGGCCCAGCTTATTTTAAATCAGCCCAGTTGAAGAAGAAAATATCCTATCAGTCCTACATCCAACAAGACTCATTACTCCCTATCACTTTCTAAATCAGTTTATTCAGGAGTTCCCTCTTCCTGCTTTTGGCAACGTATTAAAAGCCAAGTATGTGGAGTATTTCTTCTTCTTAGTTTATATATTTTATACATTTTTGTTTCTAGATTCAGCTTTATGCATTGAGGCTGCAGTTCCACTGCATCCTTCAAACCTTCAGATTCTAAGCCCATCAGCAATAGAGCTAAACACTTGACTCCATCATATTTTAGAACAGTGCTTCTCAAAGTGTGGTCTGTAGCCAAGCACATTGGAATCAACAGGGCTGCTTTCTTAAAACACATACTTGGGTTCTTAACCCCAGATCCACAAAGTCATCATTTCTCAAAATGGGGAAAGCTCAAGAATCTGCATTTTTAAATAGCTGCCCAGGTGACATTTATACACACTAAAGTTTGAAAATTTGGGTAATTAAAAACCATGCAAGGCAGCTAATTCTCATTACACACCTTGCCACCAATAATGGCTATGAGCTACCTTCTCACAGAAGTAATATACCAGAACAATAAATACATTAAATGAAGGTTTGAATTCAAGTAAAAACAAGAGGCTGCTTGAACACTCTGAATCAGACTCCATGAGAGACATTTTAAAAAGCTTTTATTTACCAACTGGTGCCACTACAGTAATTGCTGGAAAACTGAGTTACAGGTATTTTACATGGAGCTACTAAATACCAGATTAGTATTCACTGATTACAAAAAAATAAGCTAATTGAATGTAAACATAACCAAAGGGGAATGCTTCACATTTAAGATGTTTTATTGAGAATAGGGAAGATACACATTACAAAATGATTCCTAGGTTATGAGGTTTTAATTTTTAGATTTTGTTGTTGATTTTGTTTGTTTGCCTTTCAATGAAGTTTCCTAAAATGTATGGCAGAATTGATTGACTGAATTAAACTCAATTATTGCCCACAAACCTTTATTCAATGTCTTTATTGTTACTCGTAGAAAAATTGTGTGTATAATATATATAATTTTTAATACTCAATTCCAAATAGGGATATTACAGTTTGGTTAAAACTTTGGTTTTCCAAGACAAATAAATACTGTTATTTGAAAGATGCTAGGCAAATGGAAGTATATATGACTAGATTTCTGCTTAAGTGTCTAGTCTGTACTTTTTAAATTTGTAAAAGAGAAGGAAAAAATCATTTCTGTGAATATTTTTATTCACAAAGCTGCAGTCTTTTTTATTCAGATCCTAAGAGGTTAATTTTAAGTGCTTTTCTTTTGCAAAAGGAGTAGAAAATTCTATTATCCATCAATTAAACATAGGTAAGAAGTAACAGACAGCGAACAGAAGAGAGATACATATTATGCATGCAAGGAAAATTAAAACTCGGGATGTTGAGGGGCGGGGTGTGCTTTGATGTACAAAAGAACCATTGTTAATGTGGGACAAAACCTCCCCAGTATGGAACAGAGATAAAAAGGAGGGAGTTTCTAGCAGATCAAGGTCAACAGAGATATGTGAATAACATAAATGCTATTAATCTAGTACCAAATGAATCACAGGAGTTCAGCAGGGTATGCTTATGTGGCAGAGTTCATGGCAGGAGTTTTTTATGTCACTTTGTATTAGATAATGAACATATTCATCAGGATTCCTAAATACCATCCAAACTGGCATAGAAGAAGCTTTAAGGAGCTTGAGAGAACAAATCAAAGCACTAGATCTGAGGCTCGGAAAGGTAATAGGGATGTTCAAACAGTGCAGCGAGTTTAGATACTTGCAGGCATCCATACAATCTCACTCTGCAGGAAATGGCGTGAGAAAGGATTTCTTAGTTGGAAGACTAGCAGCTGATTATGTATAATGTCATTTCACTCATTATGTCCTAGTTTAATAGTTGGAAAAGATGCAGACAGTATTACCTTAAAAGAGTGTATGCTGGAAAACATGAAATTCTTTTCCTCTTATGACTCATTTAAAATATAAAATGAACTGCTTCTCCTTTCTTCAGATAAACTATAAAATTGCTAATTAAGTATCATCCTCTCTTCTCAGATTCTGCCCAAATGTTTCAGACCCCTTTGATCTAAATCTTATTTAAGTATACAAGACTTAAGTCAGATTTAAGTCTTATTTAAGTCATTAGACTTAAATAAGTCATATGTGTATATATATGATTAATACATATTAGTAATATGTACTAACATTTTATACATATAATTTATATATAATACTAGTATGTGTATATATACACACACATACATACACACACATGCACATCATTCTAGGCACATGCCTTTTAAAAGCACAATTATGAGGAATTGAAAAAAGAACTGAGAAGAAAACAGAACACTACTAGCTGGTAATCCAACAGAAAATAAAAAAGGAAGAAATCAAAGAAAGAGAAGAAGAGAGAAAGTAAAAGTAAGAATTTAAGGATAAGTTTTTCAAAAGTAGACTACAAAGTAATACTGTTTTCAATAGTAGGTTACATTTCCATCTATCCAATGAGGTGTAGAAGCTTATATAAATATATCGAAAACTCTAAGAACAGGCATCCCAGATTGGCCCATGAATGACATCTTAATTTGAATGTCGGCAACATGTAATGAGTTCCTATCATTTCAACTTCAATCATTTTTTAAAATATTAAGTGCCTTGAATGTACTAGGTATTGAGGATCCTGTAGTGAATAAGGCAGACACGATTCCTGCCCTCATAAAGCTTATTGTTTTAAGACTGCTGTTGGTGGTTACAGTAGGTTGAAAAGTGTAACTCAAAAGGTCATGTCCACTCAGAACCTCAGAATGTGACCTTATTTGGGAATACTGGTCTTTGTCAATATAACTAGCTAAGGATCTTGATTAAGTCACCCTGGATTTAGGGCCCTAAATCCAATGACTTGTGTCCTTGTAAGAAGAGCAGACACAGAGAAACACACAGAGAATAGGTCAACTGGAAGGTGGAGGCAGAAATTGGCCTGATGCCTCTATAATCCAAGGAAGGCCAAGGATTGCCAGCAGCTGCCAGAGGCTAAGAGAAAGACCTGGGATAGTTTTTCCGTAGAGGCCCCAGAAGGAAACAATATTTTCAACACCTTGATTTACTTTCTGGCCTCTAGAGCTGTGAGAGAATCCATTTCTGTTTTTTTAAGCCATGATGGTAATTTGTTATGGCAATGGTTCATGGTAATTTGTTACGGCAGCCCTAGGAAACTAATACAGTAGTGAACAGGGTTAATGCAAAAATGACTACCCACACTGAAGTCTGCCTTATCACAGTGCCACTGAGCACGGGCATGGCCTGTCAAAAACAAAGATGCAGATGTGGCATGGTCTTTAACAAAATCCTCAAAAAAGAAATCAAAGAATGAGGAATGGATTCACTAATAGTTGCAGAGGCTCTTAGTGTTGGAAGGGACTTTGAGACCAACTAGAGTCATCCTGTTCAGTTGACAGCAGAAGAAACTGAAATGAGTTGTCTCTTGGCTTTCTCTCCCCTTTGCCTCAGGAGAGATGCAGATGGTCTGTCTTATCTCCGGCAGGAAATCTCCATCTGGCTGGCACCCTAAGTGATTCAGCTGGATTCCCAGGGAGGGGGAATTTCTCATGAGTAAGATGGTAACCACAAAATTCATTTATTCCAGTTATTCTAGAGCATCTACTCTGTAAGTCACAATGGTAGAAGCAAAAAATACAAACTCCTATTTGTTAGAAACACATACACAATCCCAAATATAACCCCTCTTACATTTAAATTGTAAGTAAAGTCAAAACAAGTATATTTTTGGTTCCTTGGGTTAAAACTAAAGGTTGGAAACAAGGCAGACAAGAAAGGAAACTTGCCTTGGTCTTTTCTGGTTTCTATAATAGAATACCTTAGACTGGGTGGCTTACAAACAACGGAAATTCATTTCTCACAGTTCTGGATGGAGGGAAGTCTAAGAACAAGGTGTTCGCAGGTGTAGAGTCTGGAGAGGTCTCACTTCCTCACCAGACACCAAATCTGTCTGGCAATGGCAGATGGCAGTCTTCACATGTGTCTTCACATAGTGGAAAGGTAAGAGGGATCTCTCTGGATCTCTTTTATAAGGGAATTAATCCCACTAAGGGATTAGTTATGATCTCTAATTAGTTATGAGTGGTCCGATCTCATGACCTAATCACCTCCCAAAGGCCTCGTCTCCTAATGCCATCACTTTGGGAGTTAGGATTTCAACATAGGAATTTGGGCAGGGGGCAGGGGGAGGACATAATCATTCAGTCTATTGCAAAACTATAAAACATTTCCGACTGTGGTAATTAAAACAAGGGAAAGATTTTGCTTTCTGACTTATAGCAGAGCAATGCTTCTACTAGTTTTAGAAAAACTGGAAAAGAAGGACAACAAACACAAACACACAACCCTATTTAATAGCATTGAACTATAAAAGTAGTCAAACTTCAGGGGTAAAGATCCTTGATTTCCTTGTTTTTTCTTTCAGAAGAAGAAATTAAGCCTAAGTAGAGAGACTGAGAAGCTGAGCAAAGCTTTTAGCAACCCCATGGGGCTGGAGAAACAGAAATTGAAGTTCAAGACTATCAAGAGTCCCATGATGACAGGAACCAAGATTCTAGAGAGAAAGAGAATAACTTTGATATTCAAGCTACTATTCCTCTGGAGACATTCATCCATTTCTTTGTGGCTTAACCCAAGAGAGAGACAAGCTGATCCAAGAAGTGCTTGCTAGGTGGCTGAAAAACTGAGCAGAGCTATTGGCAATCTCAGTGTGCTAGGGCGATTTTTTTTTTTTTTTAGATGGAGTCTCCCTCTGTCACCCAGGCTGTAGTGCAGTGGCATGATCTTGGCTCACTGCAACCTCTGCCTCCTGGGTTCAACGGAGTCTACTGCCTCAGCCTCCTGAGTAGCTGGGATTACAGGTGCACACCACCATGCCCTGCTAATTTTTTTGTATTTTTAGTAAAGACAAAGTTTCACCACGTTAGCCAGTCTGGTCTCGAACTCTTGACCTCAGGTGATCCACCTGCCTTGGCCTCCCAAAGTGTTGGGATTACAGGCATGAGCCACTACACCTGGCCAGGGGATTTTTTTAAATGGCATTCAGGGACTTGTCAGGTGGAGGTGCTCAAGGGTATTATTAGTCCATTTACAGGCTGCTAATAAAGACATACATGAAACGGGGTAATTTATAATTAAAAAAAAAAAAGAGGTTTAATGGACTCACAGTTCCACGTGGCTGGGAAGTTCTCACAATGATGGCAGAAGATGAAAGGTACATGTTATATGGTGGCAGGCAAGAGAGAAATGAGAGCCAAGCATAAGGGAAAACCCCTTAAAAGATCATCAGATCTCATGAGACTTATTCACTACCAAGAGAACAGTATGGGGGAAATTGCCCCCATGATTCAATTATCTCCCACTGGGTCCCTCTCACAACACATGGGAATTATGGGAGCTACAACTCAAGATGAGATTTGGGTGGGGACACAGCCAAACTGTATCGTCCAGTAAACAAACCAGGGTTTCATTTGAGACTTTCTACACCCTAGACATAGGGTGAACCCAAGGTAGTCAGAGCCTTAAAGACAGGCACAGCCTCAAATGCCTTGCTCCCTAATTAGATGAATGTGATCTGCTGTATACTAACAGTCTCCCAGAAGATAAATAACACTCTTTCTGAAGAAACAGATCACCGTCTAGACCCTCTACCATTTTCCACACATAATGTCCAGACTCCCATGAAAGATTATTAGACATACCCAGATAGTCAATTAAGAAACAAACCAGACTCTGTAGTAAATCAGATATTGAAATAATCAGGCACAAACTTTAAAACAAGGGCAAATTCCACCCCCGCCCCCAACCACAGATAGTTTATAAAGGATCATAGATGAATTTGTAACACATGAAACTGGAAGGGGACCTGGCTAGAAATCTTGGTAACTCAGGAATGAACTCCTTGTTAACTCCTCTGAAGACTGTTGTTCTGAGTGAGTAGTCCTTGTTTAACAAGAGCGAACTTTGACTATTGCCCACAGGTTCATTTCTTTACTACCTAGTGATTGTTCATGAAGTCAGGACCTCTCAAAATTCTCAGAGTCTGGAATTATTGAACAGTACACAGTACTTGAATTTTTTTTTTAATTTTTTTTTTTATTTTTGAGATGGAGTCTTGCTCTGTCGCCCAGGCTGGAGTGCAGTGATGCAATCTTGGCTCACCACAACCTCCAGCTCCTGAGTTCAAGCGATTCTTCTGCCTCAGCCTCCCAAGTAGCTGGGACTACAGGCCCACACCACCATGCCTGGCTAATTTTTGTATTTTTAGTAGAGAACAGGTTTCACCATATTGTCCAGGCTGGTCTCAAACTCCTGACCCTGTGATCTGCCCACCTCGACCTCACAAAGTGCTGGGATTACAGTTATGACCCACTGCACCCAGCCAGTACATGAATTTTTTAATGGTAAAGCTGAATTGTGTGAGAGGCTGGGAAATTTAGGACAGACGTGGTAGGTGAATAATAAGGGCTCGGAATATCAACATTGTATTTCCTATGAGTTACAGTGGGGGTCAGACGCCAACACAGACTGTGGGAAGAAAGTAAATGGATTTCCCTCATATAGATTTAATCAATAGTCCTTTATTTTTATTCATCAGAGGATAAGAGAGAAAATGGGACAGGGGGCTCTGAAAATTGTAATTCCCTGTCCTATCTTCTGCCCCCACACTCATTAAGCCACAAATTGAAAATTAATAAAATTAAGACAAGCCTCCCCATTACCTGAATCAGTTTACTTTTTTTTGTCTTTTCTTGCTTGCTTTTCTTTCCCTGGTTTTCGCCATAGACACTGCATTTTGTGCTCTTCCCTGAAGATGTCCGAAAAGCTATGCACACTCTTCTATCTTCCCCAAAGTCCTGGCATGGAACTCTCCCTGAGGTAAGAGTTTCTGGGACCAAGATCAGCACAGAGGAAACGGGACAGGGTGGGGGGCACTCAGCCTCCTCCCCTGGCATCATTAAGAACTTTCAGAATAAGGGAAGAGCTCTAACCCTGACAAGTTCCTGCATGGGGAATGAACCACTCACTCTGCTGTAACAGGGCAGCTTTGCTCTGGGTACCACGTTTGTGCAATGTGTGTATTTCTAGGCTGAAAACAAAAGAGTTTTTTACCTTCTCAATCCTTTCCCATAATTACCTTTAGTGGTGAAGCAGTTAATGCAGTATTCCTCCTCTTGGCTAAAAGTTTTCATTTTTTATTGGCACTATTTTACCCCTGGAGACAATAGCAGATTGTTTCTGGTGTGTGCAGAAGATCTTGTTCTGGCAGGCAGGCTTCCAGTCAACAAGCTTAACATCCTCTGCAAAGAACGTGTGAGTGTCTTGTTCAAACCTGACTTACAAGTAACTTTTATAAAGACAGTCATCCTAATCACAACCTGCCATGGTGTTAGAAGCTGGTACAAAACCGAAACCAAAAATACGCTCAAGAGAGTCTGAGGTAGAAGTAAACCCAAAAGGGTAGGAGAAGGAGGCTATTAATGAAATCCTTGGGTTCAAATGCTTCTGACCTCAGACTCTCTTCATAGCACCCGATTAGAAAAAGCTTTTCTTTTTCTCATACCTCTGACCTGGTTAACAGCCTTCAAACATCTATATTGGGTAATCTTAACCACAGCAATCGCCCCAGATTGGGAGTGTACCAGGCAGAAAGGGAAGGAATTTAAAGCAATGCCGGGATCCTTACTGTCTGGGCCTAACTCTCTGTCCCCAAGGCAGAAATCACGGGCCTCCACCCTACCCTAATTATGGAGGAGGCCATAATTCCTCTTCCACTAATAGCTGCTCAAGTACTCCTGATACCCAGTGGAAAAGCATTGTTTAGGTGGCCTCCATGAGAGGATCTCTCTCTGGGGGGACAAGGAATCTGAATTAGGAGAAACAATTAGTAAGACCTTCATAGAGTCATACTCTATAAAGCATAAAGCATTTTGCCTTACCATATCTCACAAAATTATGTGAAGAAGGCAGAGTTGAAAGATAGGGAAATAAACCCAAGGTAAATGGACTTGCCAGAGATAGCATAGATGGCAAAGACAAAGCTGATTATTAAAATCAGGTTTCCAGGGGAAAAAGACCAATCTCCCATGAAGAAAAATACCAAATAAGTTATGGAGGTACTGTGTCCTCAAGGAAGTGGGACATAACTCTCCACTCCTTGAGTATGGGCTTGCATAATGATTTCCTTCCAAATTACGGTTGGGAGGTGAAGTCGTTTCACAGTGGAGAAGCCCAACAAACACTATCTCAAACAGGCAATAAAAGTGAACATCAACAGTGGTCCTTCATGTTAACAATATATACCCTTGAACTGTTGTGATAAGAATGGCGCTTGACCTCTGTGGTCTTCCTCCCAAACTCTTAACCTCAAAGTAATAATGAGAAAAACATCAGACAAATTTCAATTGAGGGACATACTACAAAATACCTGCCCAGTATTCATCAAAAGTGCCAAGGTCACAAGACAGGGATGCCCTCTCTCACCACTCCTATTCAACATAGTGTTGGAAGTTCTGGTCAGGGCAATCAGGCAAGAGAAAGAAATAAAGGGTATTCAATTAGGAAAACAGGAAGTCAAATTGTCCCTGTTTGCAGATGACATGAATGTATATTTAGAAAACCCCATCGTCTCAGCCCAAAATCTCCTTAAGCTGATAAGACTTCAGCAAAGTCTCAGGATACAAAATCAATGTGCAAAAATCACAAGCATTCCTATACACCAATAACAGACAAACAGAGAGCCAAATCATGAGTAAACTCCCATTGATAATTGCTACAATGAGAATAAAATACCTAGGAATCCAACTTACAAGGGATGTGAAGGACCTCTTCAAGGAGAACTACAAACCACTGCCTAACGAAATAAAAGAGGACACAAACAAATGGAAAAACATTCCATGATCATGGATGGGAAGAATCAATATTGTGAAAATGGCCATACTGCCCAAGGTAATTTATAGATTCAATGCCATCCCCATCAAGCTACCAATGACTTTCTTCACAGAACTGGAAAAAACTACTTTAAAGTTCAAATGGAACCAAAAAAGAGCCTGCATTGCCAAAACAATCCTAAGTCAAAAGAACAAAGCTGGAGGCATCATGCTACCTGACTTCAAACTATACTACAAGACTACAGTAATCAAAATAGCATTGTATTGGTACCAAAACAGAGATATAGACCAATGGAACAGAACAGACGCCTCAGAAATAATACCACACATCTGCAGCCATCTGATCTTTGACAAACCTGACAAAAACAAGAAATGGGGAAAGGATTGCCTATTTAATAAATGGTGCTGGGAAAACTGGCTAGCCATATGGAGAAGCTGAAACTGGATCCTTTCCTTACACCTTATGCAAAAATTAATTCAAGATGGATTATAGACTTAAATGTTAGACCTAAAACCATAAAAACCCTAGAAGAAAACCTAGGCAATACCATTCAGTACATAGGCATGAGCAAGGACTTCCTGACTAAAACACCAAAGCAATAGCAACAAAAGCCAGAATAGACAAATGGGATCTAATTAAACTAAAGAGCTTCTGTACAGCAAAAGAAACTATCATCAGAGTGAACAGGCAACCTACAGAATGGGAGAAAACTTTTGCAATCTACCCATCTGACAAAGGACTAATATCCAGAACCTACAAAGAACTTAAACAAATTTACAAGAAAAAATCAAACAACCCCATCAAAAAGTGAGCAAAGGATATGAACAGACAATTCTCAAAAGAAGACACTTATGCAGCCAACAGACACATGAAAAAAATGCTCATCATCACTGGCCATCAGAGAAATGCAAATCAAAACAACAGTGAGAAACCATCTCACACCAGTTAGAATGGCAATCATTAAAAAGGTCAGCAAACAACAGGTGCTGGAGAGAATGTGGAGAAATAGGAATGCTTTTATACTATTGGTGGGAATGTAAACTAGTTCAACCATTATGGAAGACAGCTTGGTGATTTCTCAAGGATTTAGAACTAGAAATACCATTTGACCCAGCAATCCCATTACTGGTTACATACCCAAAGGATTATAAATCATGCTACTATAAAGACACATGCACACATATGTTTATTGTGGCACTATTCACATTAGCAAAGACTTGGAACCAACCCAAATGTCCATCAATGATAGACTGGATTAAGAAAATATGGCACATATACACCGTGGAATACTATGAAGCCATAAAAAAGGATGAGTTCATGTCCTTTGCAGGGACATGGATGAAGCTGGAAACCATCATTCTGAGCAAACTATAGCAAGGACAGAAAACCAAACACCACATGTTCTCACTCATAGGTGGAATTGAACAACGAGAACACCCGGACACAGGGCAGGGAACATCACACAACAGGGCCTGTCATGGAGTAAGGGGATGGGGGAGGGATAGCATTAGGAGAGATACCTAATGTAAATGACGAGTTAACGGGTGCAGCACACCAACATGGAACATGTATACATATGTAACAAGCCTGCACTTTGTGCACATGTACCCTAGAACTTAAAGTATAATAATAAAAAAAAAGTGCCAAGGTCGCCAAACCCAAGGAAAGTTTGATAAACTAACAGCCAAGAGGCACTAAGAAGATATGATGACTGAATATAAATAATATGGTATCTTAGATGGAATCCTGGAGCAGAAAAAGAACATTATGTGAAAAACAAAGAAAATATGAATGGAGTATGGACTTTAGTTAATTAGAATGTATCAATATAGTCACACTAATTGTAACAAATATACCAAACTAGTGAAAGATATGAATACGAGGGGAAATTGTGCTGCACTCCATATATGAGAATGCTATTACTGACTCTCAGTTTTTCTCTAAGTCTAAAACTGATGTAAAATTAAAAAGTTGTTAGACAAAAAAATCAGGCTCTCTGTCCCAACCCTCAAATATTTCCATACAAGCAAACACACTGTTCTGCCTCGTATGAAGCAAACATTTTCCTGAGATGGCTGTAATTCAATTAATGTCTCCCCCACCAGAATCTGTAGGCTCTGGGAAGGGAGACCAAGGCAGTTTTTTCTGAGCATTAAATCTCTAGGACTTTGTACAGTGCTTATCATGTAGTAGATACTCAATAAATATGTGCTGAGTGAAGGTAATTAGGTCCAGGGTGTTTAGAACTGGTTTGTCTAAACGAATTAAATTCAACACATTCAATCCTAGGTCAAAAAGGATGCTAAAATATTTTAAATATCAAAATAGAAAAATAGAATTACAGAGCCTCTTTCAATAATGTTTTAATTCTATTAGTAGGGTTCAATATGGACATTCAAGAACAAAGCAGAAACTAGAGCAAAGTTAAAAGTGCCAATTAAGGCCAGGTACAGTGGCTCACACCTATAAATCCCAACACTTGAGAGGCCAAAGCAGGAGGATTGCCTGAACCTAGGAGTTTGAGACTAGCATCTCTTTCAAAAATTAAAACAAATAGCCCGGCATGGTGACATGTATCTTGTATTTGCAGCTACTCAGGAGGCTCAGGTGGGAGGACTGCTTGAGCCTAGGAGTTCAAGGCTTCCATAAGCCATGATTGCACCATGGCACTCCATCCTGGGCAACAGAGCAAGACCCTATCTCTAATAAATAGAAACACCAATTGGAACCCACATAAGAAAGAGGAGGAATAGAAGAGTCAATGAACAGTCCTGCCTTCAAATACATGTAGACAATATGGTTTCACATTAAAAGCCATTGATAGCAGTGTGTACCCTCAGAGAAAGGTCACAGTTGTAAGACAAAAATTATGCTTTCACTTTCCTTGGCTTTTTAGATTTCCTCAAAATTGTGTGGACAGTTTGAATTTCCCTACAGAAAAATAAATATGAAATATTAAAATTAAAGAATAAATAATACCCCTATGAGAAAAATCTCAAAAAGTTGAGACAGTTTAGCTAGAAAAAGGAAAAGTGAGTATGTGATTCAATAAATTCACTTAATATATAACAAGTTTTTGTAAGGAAGACACTGATCACTTCTACAGCATCACACAAGAACAGAGAAGAGAGAGATGAGCTTAAATTGCAATAAACCTTTAACAGTAGAAACTTCCTCTTTTACATCCTGGATAGCTTTAAAAACATAATGGTCAAACATCTGGTCTACGTGACTGCCATGGAAGAAGGAGGGTGCTCGTGAAAGGCCCTTTCACCATTGTCAATCCATGATTCTATTATATCAACTCTGTCTTGACTCTGCAACCAAAAATGATGGCTGTTATGCATTCTTCTGACACCAACCAGACCACAACCTTAATGTGGGCAGAAACCATTTCTGTTTTGTTCACCTCTCTCCTCCGCACCTAGCTTTAGTGCCTGGCAGTTGATGTCCAATAAATACTTGTTGAACAAATGAACCATCTTGAACGATGAAAGTAGATGACCAATTACATTTGGCCTTTTTAGACTCCTGAGAACATGATATAGAAGAACAGAAATAAAAGAATGTTGCTAACATCAATTTCTTTTTTTTTTTTTTTTGAGACAGTCTTGCTCTGTCGCCCAAGCTGGAGTGTAGTGGTACGATCTCAGCTCACTGCAGCCTCTGCCTCCCGGGCTCCTGTGATTCTCCTGCCTCAGCCTCCTGGATAGCTGGGATTACAGGTGCACACCACCATGACTAGCTAATTTTTGTATTTTTAGTACAGATGGGGTTTCACCACGTTGGACAGGCTGGTCTCGAACTCGTGACCTCAGATGATACACCCGCCTATGCCTCCCAAAGTGCTGGGATTATAGGCGTGAGCCACTGCACCCAGCCCATTAATTTCTATTCAATCATCTAAAAAAAGTAAGTAAATATTCTAAAGAAAATCACAGAAAAATGTATTAACAGGGCCTGACACATAATGGGCAAGTTGTATTTTCTAAAGATGGCCACACTTAATATCTATCCCATCCCATATGCTCTTCTTACAAAGTGACATCAACACACAGACCCTGTAATTGTCCCAACTGATAGTATGTTACAAAAATGAAGCTGCATGACTTCTGAGGCTAGATCATATAAGGCAATGCCTTCTGCCTCTCTCTCTCTCTCTCTCTCTCCCTCCATCTCTCTCTCACAAGCTCTCTCTCTCACACACATACACATATAATCTTACTCACTGGATGATTAACTTGGAACCCAGCCACCATGTTGGGAAGAATCCCAAGCCACATGGAGCTCATAATTTTTTGTTGATAGCTAGACATGATGAAGTAAATAGGTCTTTAATATGAGATTTTATGTTTGTCTGGCTAGGAGTTAGGTTGTATTAATAGTTTGCTGTAGACGTAGGTGTCAGAAGCTAAAATTTTTCCTAGTGTCCTCATTTTTTCCTTTTCTGTTGTCTTTGGGTTTCCCTAGAGACTCTTTCTTAAATAGAGTCTGAGGTTTGCAGTCCGTTCAGGTGTAATTCCTTGTTATTATATATACAGGGGCCTGATTTATGCAGTGGTAATGCGTGGTAATGCATAGGAGAGGGGAAACATTCTCCATTCATTAGGTCCCAGTCCTTGTGAGTCTGTCCCTGGGCTGTGACCTTCACAGTGCTTGTCAATTTTTTTTTCCTCTTTAGGTAAAATAGAAAGGCTATTTTAGAGGGGGATGCAGTTGTATATTTCCCTTCCTCTAGGTCAGTTAGGCTCTAATGAAACCTGTGATAATTAGGCTCTGGTATAATAATTTCCCTTGAGAGAAACAGAATGTTCTGGGCATATTTCAAAATGGCCACTCCCTTTAACTCTACTGGAAACATAAGCAGATTTTTCTCCAGTATTCATGCTGAGAACCCAGTGGGGCTCCTGGAAGTAAAATTCACACACACACAAAAATGGGAAACCCCTAAAACTTGTCCCCCAGAGTGTTTAACTCTTAAGTTTATCCAGTAATTTCTCAATTATAGTTCAAATCTTCCTACTCAATACTGGCTTCTGCTCACAGTAAGCTATGATTCTCTGTATTTGCCTGTCTCTCCAATTTTGTGGGCAACATCTTGCCCCATTACCTCAATCTTCTGACGGATCTAAGAAGAACTGTTAGTTTTGTTAGCTTTCAGTTTGTTTAGCTTTGTCTTATTGTGAGAACAACCATGGTGACTTCCAAGCTTTTTACATGTCAGACAAAAAACAAGCAGCTCACAGTTCATTCTGCAAACTTCTAAATTTTATAAATAAAACTTTATAATTAAAATATTTAAGTCTTGTTCCCTTCTACCTAAATAGCACACTTACAGCATCCATGGAAAAGGAAAGAGAGAAAAAATCAAAAGTAATAGGACTGTCTGGTACGAGGGGTTTGTTTCCTGATGGGCAAGGCATTGGCCACTGGTCTGGATAGGTCACTCCAGGGGACACAGGGGACAGAGCTGAGAACCAAAAAAAGAAAGAAAAAAAAAAAAGAAAAAACAACAAAAAAAAGCAGCTGTGCAGGAGGATGTGCTGTCCCATAAGTGCTCTCAAAACCCCTTTATTATTTTTCTGTAATAGTAAAAAATATACAATATACATAATCTGGCAGGAATAAGTCATAAAAGAGCACTTGGAATCTTAATTTCAATTTCAAGCCAACCTAACATTTTCTAAACACATCTGCAGATATGAGTGTTCTCTAAATCAGATTTGTAAAACTTTCAAGATTATTTTCAACTATAATCTGGGACAAGGACTAAGTTGTACAGGTCTGGCTCATCAACAATTGTGAGCTGATTTCAAAAAGAACACCTTGTATTATGTGTGTTCTGTATATGTTTGAAGAGGGATGTGAAAAGTCTTGTGTATTCAGGGAAATAGAGGCCACCACCCCAGTCAAAATCTGATTTCACCCAAGACATTGTAGTAGGGCCTTGTTGCCTAAGGTCAATTCTTTCTTTTCATTAAGTGAAGATATTGCTGTAAGAAGAACGATTGAGGACTCTTTCAGTTTTAAGTACCAAAAAGCAATGTAGCTAACTTAAGGAAAAACAATGGAAAGAGCTTTAGAATGGCTCATGAAATTCAAAGATTTTTGAAAATCAAGGCTTCAAGACTCCAGTGGGAACTTCACTACATGAGTTCCTTCCTCCCCACATATGTCTCAGCTACTAAAACTCCTAGTCTGTGTATTTTACATTTTGAATTTCCAGAAGAGAAAATCAGTTGTCCACCTTTGAGCCAGTTATCTATGGCCACGGGACTGTAGAAACACAACAGCTGAAATAGCATGTCCATGGTTTATGGGGAAGGCTCTTCTCATAGAAACAGAAACAAAGGCATCATTACAGGGACCCAGTATTTAGGATTTACATTTTCCCAAAAGGGGAGGGCAAAAGCCTAGTTGTAGCCTATTGGTTCTTCTGAATCAAGGTCTTCATTTAAACTTAGTTTTACATCACAATATTATTTTCTCCACCAAGAAAACTACTGTAATAGCACTGACATTTATTTCACAAGAACACTGTTGAAATTAGAATGGGAACTCTTTCCAAATATATTAAATCTTGATGGAACTAAGCTATAAAGTGAAAACCTCCTCCCCAAAGGTTGATATTTAAACTTTTATATATACTTTAAGATATTTTATTTTATTTGAATATGTAAGATTCTGATATAAATTTTTGACTAGATCTTTATACTAATAACTATGTAGAGACATTGAATCTCATAGGCTGCAATTCAGGCATGTAAAAAATATTTTTCCAGAAAATGGAAAGATGGCTGACTAGAAGCAGCGGCAATCAGAAGCTCCCATCAAAAAGAACCATAATAGCGTGCAAATCCTGTACTGGCAACCAAGGTATCCAGATTCTCTTATCAGAACCGACTAGGCAGTCAGTGTGATCCACAGACAGGAAGGAAGAGCAGCATGGTGCCCACCTGAGAGCCGCACAGGGCAAGGGAGACCCCACTGCCCCAGTGGAGGGAGGCAATGAGTGAGCATGCTATCCAGCTGGGAAAACTGCTTTTTCCACGGAACTGTGCAACCCACGGATTGGAAGATCCCACTCCCAAACCCATGCCACTGGGGCCTAGGATCCCAACCCCAGAGCTGCACAGATTATCAACAACTACAATCTGCTTAAGCCTGCCAGGTTCCTGGTGGGAGGGACAACCAGCACCACAGCTGTGGCTGCCTGCTGTCTAAGCCATTTGAGTTCCTTGGGACAGGGACAGCAGCCAGCACTGGGACTCATAACTGCCTAACTTGCTAAGCTCCCTGGGCAGGGGAAGGGCGACATCTATCTCTATAGCTCCAGGCTGTGCTTTTACCCTGCTGGAGCCAGGAAGGTTGGATGGCCTGGTTGCAAGAGGTGTCCCCCACAGCCCGACACACTGGCTGTGGCTGACTGCAGCCAGAATGGCTCTTCAGGCCTGACCCTGACTCATCCATCCTCACTGGGTGGGGCCTCCCTGCAGGAGCTCCAACAATTCCAGCCAGAGATTCAGGGACAGAACCCTGATCCCCCTGGGCCTGAGCCCCTAGAAGGAGGGTGGTCACAGTCTCTGCAGACAAGCAGACTTAGCCTTTCCTCCTGGTAGTTCTGAGGAATCCCGGCAGCCCAGAATAGTGGGTTTCCCCCAGCGAGGCACACCTCCTCCACCAAGGGACAAAGTGCTTCATTAAATGAATCCTGTTCCCCATGCCACCCAATGGGTGAGACCCTCCAACAGGAGTTCTCAGACACCCGATACAGAAGCAATCCTACTGGTATCCGGTTGGTGCCCCTTGAGGTCAGAGGTCCAAGAAGAAGGAGCAGGCACCCATCTTTGCTGTTCTCCAGCATCCTCGAGTGACATTTACAGGCATGGGAGCAAATCAGATAAATAGGGCCTGAAGTGAGCCCCCAGCAAACTGCAGCAGCCCTACAGAAGAGGGATCTGACTATTAAAAGAAAAACAAACAAGCAGAAGGCAACAACAACAGCTTCAACAATAACAACAAAAATCCTCCAGCAAAACCCCATCCAAGGGCCTCAAAAACTGAAACTAGACAAACTAATGAAGGTAAGAAAGAATCAATGAAAAAATGCTGAAAACCCAAAAGGTCAGAGTGCCTCTTTTCCTTCAAATGATCACAGTTTCTCTCCATCAAGGGCACAGAACATAATGGAGTATCAGATGGATGAACTGACAGAAGTAGGCTTCAGAAGATGTATAATAGAAAACTCCACTGAACTAAAGGAACATGTTCTAATCCAATGCAAAGAAGCTAAGAACTTGATAAAAGGTTGGAGGAGCTGCTAACTAGAATAACCAGTTTAGAGAGCAACATAAATAAATTGATGAAGCTGAAAAACACAGCATGAGAACGTCGGGAACCATATATGAGTATCACTAGTTGAGTTGACCTAGCAGAAGAAACAATATCAAAGTTTGAAGACCACCTTGCTGAAATAAGGCATGCAGACAAGATTAGATAAAAATAATAATAAGGAATGAACAAAGCCTCCAAGAAATATGGGACTGCATAAAAAGACCGAACTTATGATTGATTGGAGTACCTGAAGGAGACAGGAAGAACAGAAATGAGCAGGAAAACACACTTCAGGACATTATCCAGGATAAATTTCCCAACATAGCAAGACAGGCCAACATGCAAATTCTGGAAATATGGGGACCACCACTAAGATACTCAATGAGAAGATCAACCCCAAGACACATAATCATCAGATTCTCCAAGGTCAAAATCAGGAAAAAATGTTAAGGGCAGCCAGAGAGAAAGGCCAGGTCACCTACAAAGGGAAGCCCATCAGACTAACAGCAGACCTTTCAGCAGAAACCCTATAAGCCAGAAGAGATTGGGGGTCAATATTCAACATTCTTAAAGAAAAGAAACTCAAACCCAGAATTTCATATCCAGCCAAACGAGCTTCATAAGTAAAGGAGAAATAGAATCCTTTTCAAACAAGCAAATGCTGAGGGATTTTGTCAACATCAGACCTGCCTTACAAGAGCTCCTGAAGGAATCACTAAATATAGAAGGGAAAAACAGGTACTAGCCACTGCAAAAACACACCAAAATATAAAGACCAATGACACTATGAGGAAACTGCATCAACTAGTGTGCAAAATAAGCAGATAGCATCATGATAACAGGATCAAATTCACACATAACAATATTAACTTTAAATGTAAATGAGCTAAATGCCCCATTTAAAAGACACAGAATGGCAAATTGGATAAGGAGTCAAGACCCATCGGTGTACTGTATTCAGGAGACCCATCTCACATGCAAAGACACACATGTGCTCAAAATAAAAGGATGGGAGGAAATTTTACCAAGCAAATGGAAAGAAAAAAAAAAAAAAAAAAAAAAAAAAACCCAGCAGGTGCAATCTTTTTTTCTATTCTTTCCCCGAACTGCAGTAACATTATGTAGTCTAGGAAGGTGGGCTACCTGGATCTGTCCAATATTCTTCTATGCCTCTCATCTTTGGCATAGACTTCAGCATTCTGACTTTGACATCAATTTTCTTACAACTCAAAACCTTTATTTCTTATACTACTATCCTCGCCATGAATGCCAAGTTTGTGTTTGAGAATTTGAAACTGAATACTGACTTTTTTTGTTAGTTAAGGCCTTTACTTGCTAGTCTTTACACTACTATAATGAACACACCTTGAAAACTGTTGGTACTACCTTCCCTGCTGTCTGACTAGGGAGCACATGGCAGGAAGTCACAAGAAAGACCAAGGAATAAAGCACAGATTAACATTTCAGGCTATCATCTCATTGCACTAAAGAAAAGTATGTAATTATTCTTGATATTTTATTTTAAAATAAGTATGCCTTTAAAATTATAAGATATTTTCCTTTAACTTACCATAAATGAGTGAAATGGAACATTTATTAATGATATATCAATGAACAGCAAACTTATGCATGAACCGTCTGATCCATCTGTATTTGGGGGTTTTATTTTGACATATTTTAAGAGTCTTTATTAAAGGTAATGACGTTAATTAAAATATTTCTTAAACATATTTCCAGTGCAATGGAATATTCGAAAAGCATCTAAGGAACAACAACCAACCATATCCAATGAAAACCCAACACCTCGATTTGACTTGGCCAATTTGCCCAACCTATATGAACATTGTTCAGAACTCAAAGACACCCTGGCATCAGTCATAATCTTGGCTCTTTCTGTTGAAGAAACAATTGCAGTTTGTGCTCAGCACAGGCAGCTGAAAATTCTGAACTAAACTGAACCAACTTCACCCAGGCTGCCAGCATCCAACATTTCAAAGCAGTTTAATCCCGTCTCTCTACATTGTTTCTTTACCTATCTCCTCTTCTGGTTTCCACAGCCGGGTGACCTAAGTCAACGCAGCACATTAGTCCTTCCTTATAGAAAAACCTGACGGGAAAGAATAATGTCTACAACTTGTCCACTCATTTCTGCTTATAGTACTGCCAAATAAGGGGGTTTGTTTCACTTTTGTTTTACTCTAAATGTTCACAAATGGTTGGGCCATTCCTGGACCTCCTCTAGTTCTATAATTCAATCTGTTATGTGAGGATGTTTGTAAGAGACCTAACACGAGAGGCAGCACTGAAAGATGAATCAACCTCCTGTGAAATTCAGCTTAACGATCAGAGCCCTTGAGCTGACCAAGAGCCGTGATTAGAATCTTCATTCTTCCGGCTACTGTTGAAAGCACTGACATCATATTCCATCCAGTGTCATACAGGCCATGATTTACTACTGCCAGTCAAGGAATATGCTCATCCTGCTATTTTCGTGAATAGGGCTACCATGAACATCTTTATGTATTTTTTCTTCTGTTGAATATTTTCCATGTGTTAAATTCCCATAAAGGAGATTACGAAAATGATTACAAATGATAATTATGACAATTGCATAAAAATAGAATTTAAGATAAAACACTTAAGAAAAATAGAATGCAAATTTACCTGAATAAATAACAGTAACTGTGCATGTGGTTAAGGGCCTGGAAGGAACATGCCAAAATGAACATTATACCAAGATAATGGGGTTATAAATAATTTCCTTTTTCTTTAGAAAATTTATAAAATGATGTTAAATTTTGTTGGAATTTTTTAAAAGACCGCTAAAGTTTTCTAATTAGAGGAGCACTTTAGTTTTTCATTGAAATGATTGTTCTGATTCTGTAAAGAGCATATGGAAAAAGAATGACTTTTCTTTAGCGCATTATAGCTTTTTAATGACAAACTGTACTTGCATTGTTTGCTGGAGGTTTCAATATTTGAAAAGTATCGAAGGAACAATAACAGTAAAAAAAGAAATGGTACCCTTTTATATTGTACTACTCTTCCCATAATTATGCATATTTGGGGAGTTATAATATCAGCTGATCTAATTAAACATAGATGAATAGCAAGTTTTTATAGTTTAGTTCTTGTTTATTCAGATTTTAATTTAATTTACATTTTGTATATACATTTCAGAGGAAAGACAAAATAAACAATAAGAAAGAAATGAAATGGGGATGGAGTTTAGTGGCTATTCTTTGGGTGGATAAGAGAATAAGACATTTCCTGTATTTGTAAAATTATCTTAAGACAGCTAAGAGCCATTAATGCATGCTAGTTGCCTACTTTAAATCAAAATAGAGCAGACCCCAATTCTTTCTTTGTTTCCAAGTATCATTGTATGTCACTTTATCTCTACAATTCAACAATTAGGTAGGTTCTAGCATTTCATCGAGAGCTTTTGTTTTACATCAAAAAACTTCCACATGGGCAAAAGCAGATACTGTTAAAAAACAAAAACAAACAAACTAAACAACGTGCCTAATTCATCTCCCTCAGAAATCACAGCACAAAAATGCTGTGGACTGCTGCTTTGAGTGTTGTATTTTTTTATTTATTATTTTTACTTTTTAAAAGTTTTTTTGGCTGATGAGTTGTGTGTGTGTGTGTGCGCGTGTGTGTTCCCTCTTGTAAGATTCAATAGGGGAAGGTATAAGGAAAGAAGGTTAAAAGAAAAAAGGCATTGAAGTTCTCTATCAACTTGTAGTTGCCAGTCTGGAAGGGAGTTTTACAAATAGGTCACTCATTAAAAGTTTATAGGGTGAATTCAGGAAGGCTGATCCTGAGGAGAACAACAGTGAAGGTTTAATGGAGCATTCTGGGTGGGCATAAGCGTTGAGCAGAATCCAAAGCCTACAGAAACCATTTTTTTTTTTTTCAGATATTCATCTAGCCACTCAGTAAGCATTCAGTTAGTGCTTACCCTTAAGTAAACTCATCTAATCTCTGTTTCTTCTTCTCAGGAATCAAGAGAAGAAAAACTTGGTGACACAATTAATGAAGTCATTTCTCCCTCATACCCCTTCTGCAGATGTGTGAACGTTGATAAATGCCAGACCTAGGGGATGAGAGGATGTAAAATAAGGAGTTAGTAGTGCTTTTTTTTCCTTAAGAATGTCATCTTTTTCTATTTTAAAAACTGTTCAAAATTTGCCCAAAACTGTGTAAAAATCAGCAACAATGTACACTAGAGATAAAAATGTTTAAGATTTTTAAAACATTTTAAAATTGTACTAACATGGGCAACTAACATATCTACTTAGAAAAATATAAAAATCTTTTCCAGTAAAAGCTACAAATACTTCTCTTGTTTTGTTTTCCAGATATTTCTAGAAAAAAATCCAAGTATACAGGTCTCATTCTGTCTGGACACATTTCATCTCATCATTCAAGGTCACTACTTCCTGGTTCTCTGGATGATCTTGCTTCCTTTCCTTCATTCTCCTTCCAATCTCTCATCATGAGGGCTCTTTTATGCATTCAACAAAGCATCAAGCTCAAAGCATAATAATCACAAGGCTGTACCTGCTTCTCTCTAGTAACATTCTTCAAAGACACTGAAACAAATAAATAACAAATGACTAATCAGCTGTACTTTTTCTCCAATCTAAATCACTTGTGGTCAGGTGCAGTGGCTCACGCCTATAATTCCAACACTTTGGGAGGCCAAGGCAGGAGGATTGCTTGAAGCTGGGTGCTCAAGACCCCATTTCTACAAAAATCAATTAGCTGGGCCTGTTAGTGAACATCTATAGTCCTAGCAGCTCAGGAGGCTGAGGCAGGAGGATTCCTTGAGCCCAGGAATTGGAGGCTGTAGTGAGCTATGATTGCACCACTGCACTCCAGACTAGGTAATAAAACAAGACCGTGGCTCCTCTCCCCCACAACCCCCCCAAAAAACTCTAACAGTCACATGAGGATTTATGGATTTTTTTTTCCTGGTTTTAGATTTTTAGTAACTGCAAAACTGAAATCCTTGTTATGATGAGTAATTTTTGTAAAATCTGATCACTTCGTATTTTAAGGCTCTGAATGTTACTTAAACATTGTTTTTGCTGGTTTTCTCTAGCAAAGGAAGGGAGTTGTTGCTTCAGTTACTACCTAATGGAGGTAGAAGTCCCTGTTCTCAACTCAGTCTACTCTGATGCCTGAGAAGGGGCACTCCTCATTACTGCTGGGGAGGGAAGGGTGTTTCAGCTCCCTCGGTGGTCTCCACCCACACCAAGGAGGGGTTAACTTTGTTACTGCTGGGCACTGGAGAACGTCCTGATTCCCCACTAGGCAGCCTCTGATACCTTATTTGGTCTCCTCACTCCAGCTGGGGATGTAGGGTGCCTGTGACAACCTGGCAAGTGTGGAAGTCTAGGCTTCCCATTTCATTGGTGGAGGTACGGGTAGAACCACAACTTTTCCTGTGTTATTGATTGCAGTAGAGTGGCTATTGTCTAGAAGTTTTCCATCTGCTAGTCTGTTCCTTTCCTGGTCCTTTGCATAGAGAGGCCAGAGTTTTGCAGGTGGCCTTCTGTGTCTGTGCCCTTTGGTATTTCTGGGCTGCTGGCTTCCTCAGTCCCATGTCTGAGATAACTCAGACAACTCAGGGAACTGCACCTGTGTTGTTTCTCATATCATAAGGCCCCAAGCCAATGTACTGCCTTCCCTCCACCTTTTGATGTCTTCTAGTGTTCATTTTTTACATAATGTCCTGGGTCTTTAGTTGTACTTAGTGGGAAACAGGAAAAGTGTATCTACTTCATCCTCCTAGAAGCAGAAGTTCTCCGTTACTATCTTTTAACCTGTAGTATACCTAAAACAAATGGTAAAGAAACTATCATTACTATAGGACCATATTTTAAAACTCCATTTAACTTCAAGTCCAAACGTGTTGTTTTTCAATCAGTTCTCACCAAACATATGAAAGGTCATCCTAGGCAGGGTGGATCCTTCAGTTTGGTCATGTTTCTGGGACCAAAAAGTGTGCTAAAGATACCAATAATTTTCTGCCCACTTCTACACAAGAATATGTTCTTACCAAGGCTCCAAATAAAAGCAGATATGAGCCTGCCCTTTGCCCAGTGCCAGATGGCATTATGGG
Source organism: Piliocolobus tephrosceles (assembly GCF_002776525.5). Classification (NCBI taxonomy): domain Eukaryota; kingdom Metazoa; phylum Chordata; class Mammalia; order Primates; family Cercopithecidae; genus Piliocolobus; species Piliocolobus tephrosceles. The sequence continues at coordinate 36,262,670 of NC_045455.1, forward strand.
TGAATACAACTGGCCCACACAGTTGGAGGCTTCCTGGGAGAGAGGTGCAGCGGATTCTATCTCCTGTGAATTTGAGGTTGGGACTTGAGAGACTTCATAAGTTTGTTTCTGTCGAGTTCACGTGGTCAGGTCAACAAAGGGCTGAGCTAGGCATTTGGAGGTGACTGTGATGAGCCAGGCACAAGTGGAATAAACTGAAGAAACCAATCTACAGAAGGAAAAAGAATAAAGCAGACACCCAGAGAGCAGAAGAAATAAGAAACCATGGAGCTCCAGAGAGCGTTTCTGTGAATGTGTTTCTGACGTGGCTCCTCATCACTATTTCACTGCTAGTTCCATGTTCTTGTGCATCCAGGCTACATGCCCTGCCCTTGGGTTTCATGAGTCAGATACCCCTATATCCTTCCAACAGCTTGTTTATGTTTCCAATCTGTGCAAAGGCTGAGTGCAAAGACTTCTCAGCCTTTGCATGGAGTATCTCTATGCAAGATTCTGAGTGAGCATGGGCCTTTGATCTTGCTGCTGCACCTCTCCATATGGAGAATGTTTCTCACAATGGCTGTAGAGAGTCACTCCCTCCTAGTTTTCCTCATCTCTTCGTTTGCTCCACTTTCTCTATTGTTCTTCAACATAATTATGAAATTTTGAGAAATATTACATCATTTATGGGAAACAAAGACCAAAGAGACATATAACTTGACAAGACTTGCTGGAAGGCCATCAGAGAAGATAACCAAAACCAGAAATAATCATAACACATGGCAGAAAACAAAGCATTTTACAAAAGAAGATCCAATAGACAGGTATGGAAGTTCAGAGGAGAGAGACACTCACTCAGATCTCCTCCTGCTTCACTAATCTGGAAGTCATGTTACTGCAAGCATCAAGGACCCATTAGTATATGTCTAGCATAAACAATATAGACTGTAAATAGACACTGTGGAATACACTGACTATTGGGCATCCTAAATCCAAATGACTGTGCAGACATTATAAGATCGGTAAGTTGATTGTATTGGTTCAAGTGGTAAAACTATCAGAAGGGACAGTGGGTTATTTTTGAGAGGAAAACTTCTTAATTTCTTCTGAGCCTTCTACTTGAAAGTCAGGTGGTGTCTGTTTGATGATCTTGGAAAAGAAAAAAAAAAATCCTTATCTAAAAGACTTCAAATATAAGAGAATACAGATAGTCTTGCTTTTGATTCATTTATATTGAAGGTGGCTAATGGGGCCTCTAGCCAACAGCAGATCTAATGGGATGTATGTATATGGTGAGTCACTGAGGATTCCAATACAGCACCCTTCTTTCCCACCTGAGATATGCGTAAATAATGAAACAAAGCAGTGACACATAGACAAACAAAATATTAACTTTACTACTGATAAAAGTAGATTGGAAAAAATAGGTTAACTAGATGAATTCCAGAATTGGGCCCCCTTGTACCCTACCCAGGAAGTAGTGGACTATGAGCCGCTTCCCTGGGTGGGGATACAGGAGAGCCGATCCTGGAGAACACAGCATAGCAACAACTCCTGTGAACTGAGCTCCCCAAAGGAAGAAGACAAGCTGAGCAGAGCATACTCAGGTATTTACATCTCAAATTTACCCATCAAATAAACGACTCCCCTGGGGAAGAGCTAATAAAGAGGTGGAGGAAGATCAGGAGTTACAGTAATTACATTCCCTCCACATGGCAGAAACATCAAAAGTAAGAGGGGAACTTTTTCCCTTCCCACTGTCCAACAGTATACTAAACCTAAAAAAATAAAAATAAACCTTTAGTTCACAGACATGTAAGATATTAGCATTATGAAAAATGAGAAACATTTTGCTAGAATTCAAAGACCCGGAGATTTAACAATGCATATGAATGGCTAAGGTTAATATATTCATATTGCAAGTAATTTTTTTTTCATTTCCCTTCCAGATTTTTTTTTTCCAGAGACAGTGTCTCCGTCACCCAGGATGGAGCGCAGTGGCATGATCAGAGCTCACTACAGCCTTGAACTCTTGGTGTTCTGCCAAGAGTTCAAGGTGAACTCCTGCCTTGGCCTCTCAAAGCCCTGTGATCACAGGTGTGACCACTGCACCAGGCCTCTTCCAGATGTTTTAATATTTGGGCTTTACTCCTGACTTCAGGCAATGATACAAGAAAATGGTGAGAGGGAGGAGGGGAGAAGGAAGACAGGTCAAGAAGTAAGGCAGTAGGAACAAAAGAAGAAAAGAGTTAACACCTACTGTTAGCAAATAGGTGTGAATAGTCCTATACTTTTTCTATGCATCTCAACTGCATTCTACAGAGTTGAGAGAAGGTCAAATTCAGAATCTGGAACCTGAACAGGCAAGAGGGGTGTCTCTCTGTAGGACTTCTTTACATTTTTTAGCTTTTAAGTTCAGGGATACGTGTGCAGGATGTGCAACTTTGTTACATAGGTAAATGTGTCATGGGGGTTTGTTGTACAGAATATTTCATCACCCATGTATTAATCCTGGTATCCACTAGTTATTTTTCCTGATTCTAACTCCTTCCTCCTAACCTCCACCCTCTCCTTGGCCCCTGTGTGCATTGTTCCCTCTATATGTTCATGTGTTCTCATAATTTATCTCCCACTTATAAATGAGAACACGTAGTATGTGGTTTTCTGTTCCTGTGTTAAGTTTGCTAAGAATAATGGCCTCCAGCTCCATCTATGTCCCTGCAAAGGACATGATCCTGTTCTTTCTTATGGCTGCATAGTATTCCATGGTGTATATATGTACCACATTTTCATTATGCAGTTTAGCATTGATGTTCGGAATTTAGGTTGATTCCGTGTCTGCGCTATTGTGAATAGTGCTGCAATGAACATACATGCGCATGTGTCTTTATAATACTACGATTTGGGGTATATACTCAGTAATGGATTGCCAAGTCAAATGGTATTTCTGTTTCTAGATGATTCTTTGAGGAATAATCGCACTGTCTTCCACAATAGTTGAACTAATTTACACTCCCACCAACAGTGTAAAAGCATTCCTTTTTCTCCACAACCTCACCAACATCTGTTTTTTTGTTTTATGTTTTTTGGTTTTTTTTACTTTTATAGTCAAAATAATAGCTATTCTGACTAGTGTGAGATGGTATCTCATTGTGGTTTCGACTTGCATTTCTCTAATAATCAGTAATGTTGAGTTTTTCTTCATATGATTGTTGGCCACATGTATGATTGCTGGCTGCATGAGAAGTGCCTGTTCAGTCTTTGCCCACTTTTTAATTGGGTTGCTTTTGGCTTGTAGATTTGTTTAAGTTCCTTATAGATGCTGCATAGTTTGCAAAGTTTTCTCCCATTCTGAAGGTTGTCCGTTTACTCTGTTGATAGTTTATTTTGCTGTGCAGAAGCTCTTTAGTTTAATTAGATCCCATTTGTCAGTCTTTGCTTCTGTTGCAATTGCTTTTGGCACCTTTGTCATGAAATCTTTCCATGTGCCTATGTCCTGAATGGTATTAACTAGGTTTTCTTCTAGGGTTTTTATAGTTTTTAGTTTTACAGTTACGTCTTTAATCCATCTTGAGTTGATTTTTTTATATGGTGTAAGGACGTTTGAATTTTCTGCATATGGTTAGACAGTTATCCCAGCACCATTTATTAAATATAGGGACTCCTTTCCCTACTTTTTGTTTTTGTCAGGTTTCTCAAAGATCAGATAGTTGTAGGTGTTTAGTCTTATTTCTGAGTTCTCTCTTCTGCTCCATTGGTCTACGTGTCTGTTCTTGTACCAGTATCATGCTGTTTTGGTTACTGTAGCCCTGAAGCCTAGTTTGAAGTCCGGTAGCATGATGCCTCCAGCTTTGTTCTTTTTGCTTAGGATTGCTTTGGCTATTCAGGCTCTTTTTTGGTCCCATATAAATTTTAAAAAGTTTTTTCTAGTTCTGTGAAGAATGTCAATGGTAGTTTAATGGGAATAGCATTGAAACTATAAATTGCTTTGGGCAGTATGGCCATTTTCACAATATTGATTCTTCCTATCCATGGCATGGAATGTTTTTCCATTTGTGTCATCTCTGATTTCTTGGAGCAGTGGTTTGTAGTTCACCTTGTAGAGGTCCTTCACTTCCCTTGTTAACTGTATTCCTAGGTATTTTCTTTCTGTGGCAATGATGAATGGGAGTTCACTCATGATTTGGCTCTTGGCTGAACTGTTCTTGGCGTATAGAAATGCTAGTGATTTTTGGCCGGGCATGGTGGCTCATGCCTGTAAACCCAGCACTTTGGGAGGCTAAGGCAGGCAGATCACGAGATCAGGAGATAGAGACCATCCTGGCTAAACGGTGAAACCCCGTCTCTACTGAAAAAACAAAAAATTAGCCAGGCATGGTGGTGGGTGCCTGTAGCCCCAGCTACTCATGAGGCTGAGGCAGGAGAATGGCGGGAACCTGGGAGGCGGAGCTCGCAGTGAGCCGAGATCACGCCACTGCACTCCAGCCTGTACGCCTGGACGACAGAGCAAGACTCCATCTCAAAAAAAAAAAAAAAAAAAGAAATGCTAGTGATTTTTGCACATTGATTTTGTATCCTGAGACTTTGCTAAAGTTGTTTATCAGCTTAAGAAGCTTTTGGGCTGACACCATGGGGTTTTCTAGATATAGGATCATGTCATCTGCAAGCACGGATAGTTTTATTTCCTCTCTTCCTATCTGAATACATTTTATTTTTTTCTCTTGCCTGGTTGCCCTGGTCAATACTATGTTGAATAGGAGTGGTGAGAGAAGTCATCCTTGTCTTCAAGGATTCCAGTTTTCAAGGGGAATGCTTCCAACTTTTGCCCATTCAGTATGATATTGGCTGTAGGTTTGTCAAATAATAGCTTTTATTATTTTGAGGTATGTTCCTTCTATAACTAGTTTATTGAGAATTTTTAACATGAAGTGATGTTGAATTTTATCAAAAGCCTTTTCTGCATCTATTGAGATAATCATGTGGTTTTTGTTCTTAGTTCTGTTGATGTGATAAATCACATTTATTGTTTTGTGTATGCTGAACCCATCTTCCATCCCAGAAATGAGGCCTACTTCATTGTGGTGGATAAGCTTTTTGACATGCTGCTGGATTCAGTTTACCAGTATTTTGTTGAGGATTTTTGCATCAACACTCATCAAGGATATTGGCCTGAAGTTTTCTTTTTTGTTGTTGTACCTCTGCTCAGTTTTGATATCAGGATGATGCTGGCCTCATAGAATGAGTTAGGGAGGAGTCCTTCCTTTTCAATTTTTTAGAATAGTTTCAGTAGGAATAGTACTGGTTCTTTTTTGGACATCTGGTAGAATTTAGTGTGAATCCATCTGGTCCTGCCTGGCCCTTTTTTGATTGGTAGGCCATTTATTATTGCCTCAATTTCATAATTCATTATTGGTTTACTTAGGGATTACATTTATTCCTGGTTCAGTCTTGGGAAAATCGATGTGCCCAGGAATTTATCCACTTCTTCTAGATTTTTCTAGTTTATATGCATAGAGGTGTTTCTAATATCCTCTGATGGTTGCTTGTATTTCTGTGGGGCCACTAGTAATACCCCCCTTATCATTTTTGACTGTGTTTATTTGAATCTTCTCTCTTTTCTTATTAGTCTAGCTAGCAGTCTATTTTATTAATTTTTTCAAAAAACCAGTTCCTGGATTCATTGATCTTTTGAAATTTTTTTTTTTTTTTTTTTTTTTTTTTTTTTTTTTTTTAATCTCTCTCCCCTTCAGTTCAGCTCTGATTTTGGTTATTTCTTGTGTTCTACCTGCTTTGGAATTTGCTCTTGGTTCTTTAGTTCTTTCAGTTGTGATGTTTAGTTGTTAACTTGAGATCTTTCTAGCTTTTTGATGTGGACATTTAGTGCTATAAATTTCCCTCTTAATACTGCCTTAGCTGTGTCCCAGAGATTCTGGTAGGTTGTATCTTTGTTCTCATTAGTTTCAAAGAACTTCTTGATTTCTGCCTTATTTTCATTATTTATCCAACAGTTATTCAGGAGCAGGTCGTTCAGTTTCCATTTAGTTGTGTGTTTTTTAGTAAGTTTCTTAATCTTGAATTCTAACTTGATTGTGCTGTGGTCTGAGACTGTGTGGTATGATTTAGTTCTTATACATTTACTGAGGAGTGTTTTACTTCTGATGTGAGCAGTTTTAGAGTACATGATGTGTGGTGATGAGAAGAATGTCTATTCTGTTATTTTGGGATGAAGAATTTTGTACATATCTGTCAGGTCCACTTGATCCAGAGCTGAGTTCAAGTCCTGAATATCTTTGTGAATTTTCTATCTCTTCTAATATTGTCAGTGGGGTGTTAAAGTTTCTCACTATTATTGTGTGGGAGTCTAAATCTTTTTGTAGGTCTCTAAGAACTTACTTTATGAGTCTGGGTGCTCCTGTATTGGGTGCATCTATATTTAGGATAGTTAGTTCTTGTTGAATTGATCCCTTTACCATTATATATAATGCCCTTCCTTGTCTTTTTTGATCTTTGTTGGTTTAAAGTCTATTTTTCAGAAGCTAGGATTGCAACCCCTGCTTTTCTCTGTTTTCCATTTGTTGGTAAAATTTCCTCCATCCCTTTATTTTGAGTCTATGTGTGTCTCTGCCCATGAGATGAGTCTCCTGAAGACAGCATACCTTGGGTCTTGGTTCTTTATCCAACTTGCTACTCTGTGGCTTTTAATTGGGACATTTAGCCCATTTACATTTAAGGTTAGTGTGTGGATTTCATCTTGTCATCATGATGCTAACTGGTTATTTTGTAAACTTGTTTATGTGGTTGCTTTATAGTGTCACTGGTCTGTGTACCTCAGTGTATTTTTATAGTGGCTGGTAACGGTTTTTCCTTTCCATATTTAGTGCTTCTTTCAGGAGCCCTTGTAAAGTAGGTCTGGTGGTAACAAATCCTTTCAGCATATGCTTGTCTGAAAAGGATCTTATTTCTCCTTCATTTATGAAGCTTAGTTTGACTGGATATGAAATTCTGGGTTGGAGTTTCTTTTCTTTAAGAATGCTGAATATTGGCCTCCAATCTCTTCTGGTTTGTAGAATTTCCACTGAGAGGTTGGCTGTTAGTGTGATGGCCTTTCCTTTGTAGGTAACCTGGCCTTTCTTTCTGGCTGTTCTTAATGTTTTCTCTCATTTTGACCTTGGAGAATCTAAAGATTATGTGTCCTGGGGATGATCTTCTCATTGAATATCTTACCGGGGTTCTCTGCATTTCCCGAATTTGAATACTGATCAGTTTAGCTAGGTTGGGAAGGTTCTCCTGGATGATACCCTGAAATATGTTTTCCAAATTGGTTCCATTCTCTTCATCTCTTTCAGGTACCCTAATCAGTTGTAGATTCAGTCTCCTCACACAGTCCCATATTTCACTGAGGTTTTGCTTATCCCTTTGCATTTTTTTTTCTCTAATCTTGTCTGCCTGTCTTATTTCAGAAAGACAGTCTTCCAGCTCTGAAATTCTTTCCTCCACTTGGTGTCTTCTGGTATTAATACCTGTGATTGCATTGCGCAGTTTTCATAATGTGTTTTTCAGCTCTACCAGGTTGGTTATGTTCTTCTGTATACTATTTTGGCTGTCAGTTCCTGCATTGTTTTATCATTATTTTTAGCTTCCTTGCATTGGGTTACAACGTGCTCTGTTAGCTCAGTGAAGTTTGTTTTTATCCACATTCTGAAGTCTACATCTGTCATTTCAGCCATCTCAACCGCAGCCCAGTTCTGAAACCTTGCTGGAGAAATATTGCTGTTATTTAGAGGAAAGAGGGCAGTCTGGCTTTTTGAGTTTTTAGCGTTTTTGCACTGATTCTTTCTCATATTTGTGGGCTTATCACCTTCAATCTTTGAGGTTGCTGACCTTTGAATGGGGGGTTTTGTTTTATTTATTTATTTATTTATTTATTTATTTATTTATTTATTTATTGTTTTTTTTTAACAGTCTGGACACTTTTCCATAGGGCTGCTGTGGTTTGCTGAGGGATCCACTCCAGACCCTACTTACCTCGGACTTTCCAGTACCTGGAGGTATTACCAGTGAAGGCTGTGATTCAGCAAAGATGGCAGCCTGCTCCTTCCTCTAGGAGTTCCATCCCAGCAGGGCACAAACCTGTTGCCAGCCTGAACACACCTGTAGGAGGTGGCTGGAGGACTCGGCTGAGGTCCCACTCAATGCAGAATAATAGATCAGGGTCCCACTTAAAGATGCAGTTTGGCCACATCTGGCTAGAGCAGCTGTGCTGTGCTGGGGGATCCCTTCCACACTCAGTCTGTTTGGACTCTCCAAAGTCTGCAGGCTAAAATGGCTGAGTCATCCAAATAGCAAAGATGGTGGCCTGCTCCTCCCCCAAGGAGCTCTGTCCTGTCTCAGGTAAGTGCCAGTGGCTGGCTGGAATTCCAAGCCAGTCAGTCTTACCTTGTGAGGTGCCATGGGAGTGGGATCCACAGACCAACAATGCTCAGCTCCCTGGATTCAGCCCCCTTCCCAGGGGTATGTACGGACCTCCTGCCCTGCTTGAGTTGCAGTCACCTTTGTCAGCAATCCCAGATCCCAAGTATGTAAAGTTCTTAGATCTCTGTGCCTGCCTGAGTAGCTGTTTTGCTGAGACTCAATGCAGCTCTGTACGTCAGACCCAAGGCCCTGGTTACATGGGATCTCCTGATCTGAGGGTTGCAAAGATCCACAGGAAAAGCATGGGTTCCTGAGGTTGCACACTCACTGTTTGCCTGGGCCACGGATTGGGGTTCTCTTGGTTCCATGTCACTCCTGGGCGGGCCATCACTCTGTCTTGCTTTTCTCCATTCTCCATGGGTCGAGCCGTTTCCCTGATCAATCCCAGTGTGAGGACTTGGATGTTTCAGTTAATGGTGCTGTATTTACTCACCCCTTTTGCTCCTTTCTGTGAGTCACACATTGTAGCTGCTTCTAGTCAGCCATCTTGCTTCACTCCTGCAGTATTTTAACTCTTCACTAAAAACCCAACATTACGTATTTGGGAGCTGGACTACCATAAAAGGGAGTGTTGATTTCACCTGGCCATTCTGATTTGTTGTTTTTCCAAGCAGATATCTGAAAATGGCACCTGCTTTCCCAGCCAGGAAGGTGGCCAAAAAAAGAAAAAAGGGAAGGGAAGGGAGAAAGAAAGGGGACGGGGGGAAGTGGAGGGGAAGGGAAAGGAAAGGAAGAAAGAAAATGGCACCTGCTTCACTTGGCAAAGTTTTGTTGGTGGTTAATGTGGACACCATGGAATGACCTTTGAGATAGCTGTTGAAATCATGGCTGCTGACATTTTCACTAAGCCATTCTCCAGAAGCAACTGGGAAGTAGTGGGTTCCCAACTGGAACACAGTTGGAGAATAAAGAGAATAAAAGGGCGAGAATCAAGCAGACATAAACCCATTACTTAAACTACTTACACACTGCCACAGCAGTGAGTTGACTGAAAATAAAACCATGCGTGAGGAGTCTGGTCAGTAACCCCTGTGGGAAGGAAAGACTTGCAACTTTTTTGTTTTTCAAGTTGGTGGTTTGTGAAGGCCTAAGCAGCTCTCCTGTAAATTCTACAGAACATAGGTTACTGTAAGCACCTTTAAAAACCAAGGTGCAAGATTTTGCACATCACTGTGAGCCACTGGCTTAGTCACTGAGGATATTACTTACTTCGGTCATGTTTAAGAGCAATCCAAACTGTTTATCACTACACAGTATAGAGAACCCAAACTGTGTATCTGGGTCCCGCTTCACCTCCAGATACCATACTGGCAGTCAGGCAGGAAAAACTGGGGAAGAAGAAGGGTGTGATGGTTAATTTTACGTGTCAACTTGACTGAGGTAACGGATGCCCAGATAGCTGATTAAACATTATTCCAGGTGTGTCTGTGACGGTGTTTCTGGAAAAGATTAACATTTCAATCAGTAGACTGAGTAAAGAAGATCTGCCTTCACCTATGTGGGTGTTGCATCGTCCAATCCATTGAGCCAAAATAGCACAAAAATATGGAAGAGGAGTGAACTATCCCTCTTTTGTTGAGCTGGGACAATTCATGTTTGCCTGCCCTTATACACTGGAGCTCCTGGTTCTTGGGCCTTTGGACTCCAAACTTACACCATTTCTTCACCCCACTCCCACCTTCCAACTGGGACTGGGAGTTACACCATAGGGTCTCCTGGTTCTCAGGCCTTCTGACTCAGTGAATTACACCTCCAGCTTTCCTAGTTCTCCAGTTTGCAGACTGCAAATAGGACTTCTCAGCCACTATAATAACATAAGCCAATTCCAATAATAAATACCTAGACAGATGGATCTATTGACCATACATATATACATACATACACAGATCCTATTGGTTCTGTTTCTCTGGAGAACACTAATACAGAGGGGTTCTAAATGGCTGTAGGTTTAGTCAGAGAACAGTGACTGCCACATACTAGGACATGCTGGTCCTAAAACAAAGGGAATTCATTTGAAGTCCAGCATTATTTATTTATTTACTTTATTTTATTTTTTGAGAGGGAGTCTCACTCTGTCACCCAGGTTGCAGTGCAGTGGTGTGATTTTGGCTCACTGCAACCTCTGCCTCCTGGGTTCAAGTGATTCTCCTGCCTCAGCCTCCCAAGTGGCTAAGATTACAGGCGCCCACTACCACACCCAGCTAATTTTTGTATTTTTAGTAGAGACGGGGTTTCACCCTGTTGGCCAGGCTGGTCTCAAACTCCTGACCTCATGTGATCCACCTGCCTTGGCCTCCCAAAGTGCTGGGATTACAGGCGTGAGCCACCGCGCCCAGCATAAACTCAGCATTATTTGAGTCTTCTCTCAGCCTACCCAGGCTGGACTTTCTTGTCAACTCTGACCTTTTCTCTCCAAATGACCTCGTTTCAGAGAACTTCTCACCAAATGGAGTTGTGAGGAGTTCATAAAGTAGGACATTTACATGCTGCATATATCAGATCCCGGAATAGTTCAGCTCCCAAAGGCCTCAAAACCACAAGTCATCCTTCATCTAGAGACTAAAGGACCAAGAAAATAAACCTTGGTTTCTCAGTAAATAAACTATGTTTGCAATAAAGAAACACTACTCTCCCCCTGAGAGCAGTCTCCTATAATTACAAAGCAAGAGGTACACTTTTTCAGACCTTTACACCTGGGATCCTGTCACCTTCATAACCAGAAGTTATGCTGACATCATAGAGCACAGGATCATCCTAGTAGAAAAATCTATGTGGAAAACGTCTGTAAGAGTGTGTAATAAATTGTTAACAGTGGTTACTTCTAGAGAGGGAAGATAAAGTTGGCAGATATGTGAAAAAGATGTTCACAATTATTCTACATATTTCTTGTACAGTGTATTTGGAGAAGAGGAAGGTTGTACCACTGCAGAGGTAAAGTGAATGGCTCACAATGATGTGGAAAATCTTGATCTTTTAAAGGTGTTTAGTATGTGCTAGGCTCATTGGAGGCTATGACTCTACACCTCACACAGATCCTGCCCTCTAGCAGAAGTGGTGAGGCATGAATACACAGCACTGAGACACACAGTAGAAAGTGGTTTAATAAAGAGCCTCAGAAGGAGTGTTATGAGAATTGGAAAGATAATTCCTTCCTTCTGAGGAGAATCAAGGAAGGCAGAGAACATCATGCAAGAGATGGAAAAATATGAGAATGTGTGAAATGCTTAAACACACTGCACACTTCTACTTATTCTTTAAGATCTAGTTCCAGTGTCACCTCTTCAGTGAAGAGTGCCCATTTGCTCCTGGAGTTCAATTGCTCTGATCCATAATTTTTGTTCATACCTCAATATTAGCCAATTTTCCTCTTTATAAATCTTCCTCTATTAGACATTCAGTTAAAGGCCAGAAGACATTTTATATATACCAGTACAGTCTCACACTGGCATCCATCCTATCCAACCATTCACTAAATGTATTGAGCTTTGTGCTTAGGTGTTGTGGGGGGCGGGGGTGGTGACATGCAAAATTGAGTAAGATATAATAGAGGATAGTAACTTAAAAATTAATACTCCCAGGACTGTCTCGTAAGTACCTTGACAGAAATCACACATAGGGCTATGGAAACCAAGATGATGAAAATTAAAGAGGATGAGAAAAAGGTTTCCTGAAAGAGATAGCGATTAAGGTTTGTTTGTGTGTGTGTGTGTGTGTGTGTGTGTGTGTTTTCAAAGAAGGTGGAAAGAAGAATAGGGTAAAAGACGGATTTTATGTGGTAGTAACAGCATAATCCCTTCAAGAACTATTAACAGGCACTCAAAAATATTTCAATGATCCAAAGTATGATCAGGGTAGAGTCTGGAGAACTTGATTCCCATCTAAGTATTTCCCTTTTGACATAACAGCCATTTTTGAAAATAAACCCAACGTTGACCTATGATTTTAAGAGAAAGCTGGTGAAGTAATTTATCCTAGAATCAGAAACAACATGCCCACTAGCTTACTTCCTGATCACTTCTAACAAGGATTTCAGTGCAGTGGCTCTTTGAGCAAAATAAATGTGTCACTAGTTATAAAGTAGTATCATCTAAGTCAATTCAGAATGAAAATCTAAGGGACTGGCCTCTGGGCTCCCCACCTTTCTGCCTGGAGAGATCTGTCAAACTTCCACTTGTCCTACCAGCTAGAATGCTTTACTGCTTGGTAAACAGGCAACTGCCTTCCCCTTTTCACTTAATTGCATCCCTTAAGATCAAATGTCATCTAGGTAACTTTTGCTTTAATTCCACTTGCAGGAGAGAAGACATAAGGAGAAAATACGAAGTTAATTAGGGAGTAGTAAAGTGGTTCTTTGCAAGACTGAGAGATAGAAAACCTCTAAGATTCCGTGAACTGGAAGTATTGCTTTGGTGTGCGATAACCTCCACTGTTAAAGGAGTAATACCCCATATATTCTCTATTTAGGTGCTGAATTTTTTTTTTTAATAACAGTTTCTAATAAAACAAGGAGAATTTTTTTAAAGCATAACTCAATCTCTCAAAACAAAAATAATGAAATATAAGCTCAAAACATTAAAAAAGTAAAAGCAGCACATACTCTGAGCTTAAAATAAACTTTAAAAACATGTTTTTAAAAGTATGAAATGAGTTTTCTATTTTTCTTATTTACTTGCTGGAAATTTTTGCATGTTAGGTATTATGTCCCACATAAGAATTAACACCCATAAGCAGGTCTGACCTACGTGACTAATGATACTTTACAAAGTAGAAATGAACAAATTATTTCCAAAAAGCTGGTATTTTGTGTTTATTAAAATTACAGCCACAATTTATCTCCTGACATACAAATAACTGAGAAGTTAAAAGATGTTTAAACTCCAACCTAATTGCACAAGTGTTGTTTTCATCTCCAATCTTGAAAGGTTTGTCACATAAACAGTTTAGTGAGGCCAAAGTGGTGATAATAAGTGAATCTTAAACTGATTTTGAAAAGGATGCATCACAGGTTCACACTTCCACATCTGTACAACTTTATTAACAAGTAAAATACATGCCAGCATGTTTTATATATGGGCAAGGACATTCCTATGATAATGAATGGCACGTTATCATCTAACAATTGACCTTTATCAAATATATGTTAATATTTCATATGACTATTTGAAGAATTAAACAACTAATAAATGCTAAAATAACATTTAACAGCAGTTAAAAATATAAAAGCCATTCAGTTTAGTATTTACCATAAGCTGGAATCATTCAAATACAACTATTAAAAAAAGTACTATTTCTCTTCTACAGGCCAAATGGTTCATTAGAAAACACTGTGGCAATAATAACTGGCTCCTACCCTTACCCCAGTTCCATCCCTCAAAGGGCAGTGGAGCTAAGGTAGTCGCTTCTTGGTACGGTCTACAATTATACACAGGATGATCATATAACTTATCCTCCAAATTAGAACACTTTTGAGAGTACGATGACGCACTACTAAGCTGAGAAACCAGGAATAACCAGGACAGTTTTGAGCAAACTAAGGATATATATTACCTTAGTTAAGTACGGTGTCACATTCACTATCATTACCTTTTGCACTTCTTGAAATAGTGCATACTAGATGAAAAAAATTATATTAAATGAAGGAACTCTGAATTTTTCTCCAACTGGATATTTTGAACTCCACTTTTCCTGTTAGGAGAGATTTTACTGGAAATAATATTGTTTTAGCAGGTAAAAATATGTGAACAACTTCAAAGGCATGTCTAAAATGAAATATATCTTATAGACTTAAAATAATAGGCTAAAGTTTAGTATTTTTTTATATTAAGCAGAGATTTTCATTTTAATCAAATGTAATGGGATTTCTATTTTAATCTGTTTCTAAAATCTATCCTGCATACACCATATATAAAAGTGTATTTTTGCCTTAAAATTCAGTTTATTGCATAAATACATGAAAATGGATTATCCTAGCCATGACCAGCTTATTCATTTACAATAGAAATAATTTGAAAATTTTTTGTATTAACTTCCAATCCCCAGTTCACACTCAAAAATGTTTAGATACCCTAACAAGAGTTTTGATTTTTCAATCTTTAAGGCAGAGTGCAAAGATGATCAAGCATCCCCAAAACACAACAGCAGCTGTTCAAGGTCACAGGAAATGAAGTATGCAGGATTTGATATATCTGAAGGGAACATTAAGTTCTTGAAAATAACATTCTGATTCCCTTGCTTACGTGATGAGATTTAAGGCTACCACTGAATTATGCCAATTACAGAGGATTAAGTCATATGTATACTTGAATCTTATAGATTTAGGGGGAAAAAGTCAAAACAAAAAGTGAAGTTTTGATGCTGGATCAAAAGTACCATATCCATATTCAGAAAACAAGCACATATACCATAAAAGCTAAAATGAAATTCTAGTAAGTTGATGTTTGATAGCTAAGCTTCCTAGTAATTATTTACCATGTAGCAAAGCTTTAATTTCATTTAAAAATTATTGAAAGAATAAAGTATAGGTCTATAAGAAATTAATATGAAAGAGATACAGCATGAGTTTGAATATGTTATTAGTACAGTTTAATTTTAATTAATTTCCAAATTAGGCAACTAAACCAAATATTTTTTCTTTACCCCATGCTATTGTCTTACTTCAAGGGTTGTAACACAGGTACTTTAATACAACAATAAAAATTTTAATACAACAATAAAAATTCTATGCAGGAAAGTAAACTGAATGAGACAAAACAAAAAATAGGCTATATTAGCAAAACTAAACTATGTTTTATTTATCAAAGACAATGAAACAATCAGAAAATACAGAGAAATACAGAAGAGGTTATAAAGCATAATAAATTTTATTTTTTGGAAATGGAAAAATGTCCCTGAATAGTTAGATGTACCTTTTAGTAGTAATGTCTAATAATAAATAAGAAATCAATTTTATACGTTCCATATAGCTGTATTAAATAATTTTTAAGTTTAAAAGATAAAATACCATCATTTTAAATGTTGGTATTTAAAACCAAAGATATAACCGAAAGGAAAAACAGATGAGACATAAAACGATTTGCAAGATGGGAAACATAGTAGTTTATGAATGTAAATTAACTTCCAGTTGTAATAATGGTTACATACTCTCACTACAAACACAGACCCCACTGTCCTATATGCCACAAACACATTTCCATAACTTGAAAATGAGTGTTTTGCATATCTCAGTTCAGGATATGTTTTTTACAAGTTAATCCTAAAGTCATAAAGCAAGAAGCTATTAATAGTACAAGATTTTATTTGCTAAGTTTTACAAATTAAACTCTAAAAAAATTATTACAATGATACTGACAGATACTTTATTGGCTTTGTAAAAGACAAACACAAATGAGAATTATCTTATTTAGAAAATTAACTTTCAAAATTATCTTAAATGAAATAAATATAATACCTAATACAATCTCTTTCTGCAAGAATCTCCAAGACGGGCAATCCTAAAAACCCAGCTTCTCATCTGAAAATCCCTAAAACTAGTATGCCCCTTAAAAAATTTTTTTTTATCTTATAAAGGACATTTGGTATTCCCACATTTTCTTAAAATTTGTCCTAAAACAAATTCTATCTTTAACACTCAGGTTTCTAAATATATATATATGTGTGTGTGTATGTGTGTGTATATATATGTATACATATACATATATATATTTAGTTCACTTAATTTAAAATTAATGAAAGCTATCTGGACACAATTTCTAAGAAAACATTGCAGAAAGTAAGTTACGTATGTATTTACAGGAAGAGTTTTCCTAAATAATAATGTAAATGTCCCGTTCAAAAATCTGACAAATCCTTTCTAATAATCAGCACTGCAGGTTTCAATAAACCTTATGTAACAAAAGATGCTTCATGTGTAGAATTACCAGATGAGTCTAAGAGCCAGAAACTAAATCATTAGACATGGTTAATAATTTCATTTTTATTATACTAAATGTCAGGTCAGAAGTCAATGGCATTTACAAGCTGGAAGACTGTTTATCCACTCAACTCTTTCAATTATATCAAACACTGATTAACCAAATGTGACTGGACTTAACTGCTACAACTTTACGGTTTCCATCAAGTATATGCAAATCTCTCAAATGGGCACATATGCGTATGTGCAAAACAAGTGAAATACAGATACTTAAAGAATGAACAGAAATGGCTTGTAAGCATAAACCACCCTGCCATTCAATTTTGAAGCTCCGTCTTTTCTTCACTAATTTGTCTTCTGTTATTAGTAGTCTTCTATTAAAGTTGTAGGTTTACAGATGATCTGGAAATTTCACATTGGTATAAGAAAGGAATGTCAGGTTGATGCAGTCTGGAGGCAAAGAAGGAATTAGTCTTAAAATGTATTAAGTTGTCTTTATCTAAATCATAGTATAATACAACACATTTTATAGAAGAATTACATCAAGTATATAATATTCTTTTGATAAAGTCTATATATCAGAATATATTCTACAGTGTAAGGCTTCTATAGCAGACTTTCATCTAGAAAATATTTGCATTGTATTTTACACTCTTCGAAATGTACAGAAGATAACCACACAAATTAGTAAAATAGCAAAAGTACTTTGCCTTTTAACCTTATTATTAATACTGACAAATTCTTAATGCCACTGTTTGCGAAGATATTTTGCTTGTTAAAATAAAGTGACAGCGACTTCTTTGGGAGTGGTTGGGGGAGACTTTAATAGAACACTTAAAATGATACTTAAATATGATCTAGAAATACAAGTGTATTCATAGTACTCTAGCAGAAATAAGTAAATTATATAAGCTTATGTATAACTTACATAAATGATAAAATGTAAGCAACCAAATCACAAAGAATACAATTTATTTGAAAAAAGAATACTTAGTAAACTTGAAACACTTTGTTCTTTATAGTCCTACATTCAGAAGTTAAGTACTAGTAGACATTTTGGTTATGGAGTTCAAATGCTTTATCAATTTACATTATTTATAGGCATAAAGTATATGGTACTTGCTTTAAAAAATAGAATAGGGAGTATGAGGTTACTTTATGTAAAGATACTCCTGCTGCACAATAAATAAATACTATCACTATATCCATGGCCTCCAGAAATCCACTGGATAACTAGTAAGACAACTTCTACTCATTTCTTCATATTCCTACTTATTCAAGTTGTAGCCTTCATAGTTGATAAAAACCAGCACACATTAAGAAAACAATAACAGAACTATTTTCTTCACATGACTTTTATTCCTTGATCCAGACTGTTAAAAGGACTGCAAGACAAATTGTCTTTCAATCACAGATTTTTTTTTTCCACCAGATGTCTATGTGAATTTCACATTGTTTTATACAAAAATGCCCATTCCTTCAGTCCAAGTACTATGTCCTATTTTGTTGTTTTTCAAGCCTTCAAATTTCGTGCTGGTGGTTACTTCATAAACATTCTATGGTTAGTCTTTACAGAGAAGTTTTTAAAGTCTGATTTAAAATTTCAGTTTACTCGTTATGTATTTTAAAAATTAAAATTTATGAAATTCAATTTTAAAAATCTAAGAGTTATCTAAAAAGGTCTATGACTTATTAAATTTCAATAAGCTGACCATTAGCAGCATTAAAAAATATTAAATATGCTAACGGTAAAAATCATGAATACACATTAGGCATTTAACACGTTATCTGGTAAATTTGAATACATAAAGGGAATAGGCAGAGTTCACAGATTAATATTTCTTACCTCTATAATAAGAAGAAATACCTTGTTCTATGAGCAGCTGCCATACTTTCAGACATGTTTCTGACTTTTAGATAATTAACAAATCCTCTGAAGAAAAGGAGCAGACCTGAGAACGTTGAAACAATATGGATATACTATGTTTTTATACAGAAAGGGGCAAGATTAATTTAAAGTAGACAATTATGAACAAGATCCTCTTGGCTTAAGGAATTTTATTTGCAGACTTCCATTCATTTCTGTAATATATTTTACACTATAAGGATAAATTCTGTCACAAGGAAATACAATTTTTCAATTTGTTAAGCCTAGATATAACAAAATTAAAGCAAATCTAGTTATAAAAATCCAGAATTACATAAAAACATACATTAAGTAATTTTCTTAAATAGCGAAGTTACCTGATGCACTTAAACTGATTCAACTCATAAAACCCCCATTGAGCCCATGGGTTCAATCTTTTCAATTAATATAACTACTGAGTGAACATAGTTAATATAAAGTACATAAAAAGGAAAAATATACATGTGGTTGCTAACAACTGTGGGGAAAAAAACAATAAGCCTGTATAGCAGTATCAAGTGCCTGTCATCTGTGAAATCCGTATTTGAAGATATGTGCATTATGTACATATTTTCAATTATGAGTTCTTATTTTGAAGTAATAAGAAATTAACATAATAAAAAATTAAGAAGAGTTAGAAAAGACAACTTGGAAGACAGTTACTCTAATGATTTAGATTATTTGGCATTCTTCTTATATCTATCTCAGTTTTCTCCTTTGTAAAGTAGTATTTTAAAATCACCACCACAGATATATTTAATAATTTAAAAAGCAATACCTGTGAAATTCTCTAAAGTTTCACATAACAAATATTAGATCAATATAAAACATTACCATTATTAGTACAAGCCTTTGAAATACTTAAGCATATGATTCTTAGGGAAACATTAACCCCAGTAAATTTTTAATCAGGAAATTGGGGTGGGGGATCCAAAAACAAAAACAGAAGATATCTACTGTATGTGTATGACTTTCCTCACCAGGAGGAAAAGGAGTTTGTGAATTTAAAATATAAAGTCTCAAACTAAATTTGTACTCCAACTGCAAGACAATAATCAAATTACTAAAAAAAGAAGCATGTGTGTAGTAAATTGGAGAAGACAGACAGAAGAGAGATACAAATGATGACTTAAAGGGTACAAATTTCAGCTAAACCCAATTGCATCTGCTTCCCATATCCTAACTCCCTCTGTTTGGGACTCCCTCTGAATTCCACCCTCATACCTTTCCAGATGCTGTTCAAAAACAGTAATACTGTTATCCAAATGTAAAAATATTACTGCAAAATGTAAACCAACTTATTTATGGGATCCCTTCCTTTCTCTCTAAAGCTGCTGTTTTCTAACACACATTTTACTTCTCAGGCATTTTCTAAAAGAAGTCACCCAGTTCATATCAAAAAACCAATCACTCAGTGGCTACTGTTTCTGAGCATTCTACAAAATGCTCAACGTTCTTTTCAGCATATGTGAGAGCAACATTTTTATCATTTATTACATTTTCACATTCCCCTAAATGAATACTAGATTACGGCTCTGAAGTGGAACTGGCATTGTCCTCTGTATTCTACTCTGCCCCACACTAACCTCCCTAAGATTCCTCCAATCTCTAAATAATATATATACACACACAAATGTACTCATTTAATATACTTAAATACTTAACAGACTTTATAAACCTTCTCACTTTTAGGTAAGAAACTCAATAAAGAACATGGCATTCAGGCAGTTAGAACACAACAATATAAAACTGGCTTCACCTCCAGATGCATCTCAACAAGGTCACAACACTAAAATAATTTCACTATAGCTATTAAAGAATTAAGTGACCTTATCTAACAATAATTTGTTTCCCAAAAGATCCCACAGTACGACTAAATAAAAACTCAGAGAGAAGACTGCCACCTACTGAAATGCTGTTATTTTCTGGTACGATTCTGAGTGAAACATGGGCTTTTAATCCTAACAAGAAACAAAATGTATTCCTTATGTCAGCAAATACATCTGAAAAGTGGATTAAAGGTATAATGTGATCTAATGATTAACTTAATTATCTCACATCGAAGGTAAAAAACAAAAGGGAACAAAAATTGAAAATCCATAAAATTCCATCAATATTAATAAAAAGACATGTCTTATAGAAAGACAACTCAACAGAAGTACTGTGATCATTAGGCATAAAGCCTTTCCTTATGCCTGGCTGATTAATGATTAATTCAAGGCACAATTCAAAAGCATAAAGAATGTTTCCAAGATCGAAAAATAAGAGAATAGATAGACCAACCAAACTATCCAACTCTCAAATTTCCTAAGATCATTAAAAGAAGTTATTTGTGTATATTTTCTGAGATAAATGCTAAGACAATTTTTTTATCACGTTGTTATTTTAAAATTTTATGGCATTCAATGATCATCCCACCACTGACTCTTTACACTGATAGCCTCTGGACTGTAAATCTAAGAAATCTGTAGTGCTGTGTACAATAGTTTAAAAATGTGAGATGATGTGTTTGCACATGAGAATTTTACAGAAGAAAAATAATTTCCACATAAATTGTGCCATAGTTTATTTACATTTACAGTTTTTGGAAATATCAAAGTTAAACTAAATACATTAAGAATAAACTTACCAAGTACAAGAAATATCCACCAAAGCCAATACTGTCCATTGAAATATCCAGTAAAATAATCAGAAAACTATGGAGTGAACATAAATATATTAACCAAATTTGTACACCTGAATTTGAAAATCATAGATTATCTTCAGTTTCAGAATGATTTACCTCAAATAATCTTTAACACTTAAAAATAGCACAAAGGAAATATAAAAACACTTAATGGCATACATATATATAAATTATTTGAGAAAAAAATCATCTTATGCAATAGGAAAAAAGAAAAAATTAAACGAAGTATTTTGGAAACAAAAACCAGTTTCAAACTCCCTGCAAGAAATACAATGTTGTATGTCTGAATCACACATTTTCTTATGAAAAATTTCACGTCAGTCCTTCTTTCACAATCTCAAAACCACAACTACCATCCCAAACACACTATAGCAACCTGCTGCTTCAGATATTAACACCAAAAGCTACATTAGTTTAATCTTATCAGATGGGGGTATCCTGCTGACCTCCAAAAAGAAGAGCTTTTGACCTTCTGTACACTCCCTACTGCTAATCACTGCCAAAAATACTAGGTGCATAAAGACCCCCATTAGAGTCTTTCTATTTTCAAACTAGATGCTCTAGCATTCAGTTCCCAACAGTGAGCTGAGAACAGCTAAATGAACCTTAAAGTGGCATTTCAACAGTTCCTATTAGTGGCCATGGCAGACAGTTTTATATTCTCTGTGGTGTGGGAATATGAACAGGCAGATGGAATGCAGTTTGATGATATTTGACACAGTTACCTTTTCCTTGATTAGACTCTAGACATCACACTTCATTAATTTTAAAAGGCTTTTTAAAAAATCAATCTGATTTTCTTTAGTTACTTTAGATAACTTTAGCACCTAAAACAATGCCTCAAATGACTATTTTTTTAAAAGTGTTTAATATAACCTACTCTAAAATTATTAAAAATTAGCTTGTATTTACCCACCCTGTTTCCACTGGCCTGCAAATTGAATCTGATGTAACTAAAAATGATTTCATTAAATGCAGACTTGCTCCCAAATCTGATATTAATTAAAAGTATTTGTAACTTTATAGGTAAAGATTTCCAATTATTTGTTGGTAATTTCCATATAAGCTTAAAAATCCTAGGTTTTGGCAATAATAAAAAATGCTTACAAATTGTAAATAATGTTATTTAGTAAGCATATCAAATAAAGATTACCTAAGTCTACTTTTTATAGCCTTTTAAGTATTTTCTCAGGAAGTATTTCTAATTAATAAATCAACCATTTATAGTAATTTCAGTATTTACAGTAATTTCATGTTTTACATTTTATAGTACTTTTTAAAAATGTATAGTAATTTCAGAGATTTAAAATTTCAAAGTACTACTAAACACAGAGATCCCACGTACACCTACATCTTTAAAATATGTGTACAATGAAGGAGGGACTTGAAATGGAAAAGATGCAGCTTACACAGGACTGTACTATACTATCTTTCAATCAAGTGATTCACAGTTAGAAATAAAACACTTTCATATAGGTCTTGAAGGCTTTTCAAGAACAAAAAAGAATAAAGAACCAAGGCAATACGTTTTTATTTTAAATTTCTGCGTGTTACCCAGTAACAGGCAACCTGAACAGCCAGAACAGAGTCTTTCTTCACCAAAATATTTTGAAAGAGAAGGATTCGCTATGTAAAAAGGATAAAATAATGTTGGACTCATTACTGTGTTAGCAAAAATGTTTTAAAATACTAAAATCATAAGCCTAAGCCAACTGTTGTTTTTTAATATAAGTAAACCAATCATGTTGATTAGCCAGTCACAGGCTAGAGAAATCAAATTTTGGAAAATAAATTAATGAACATTAAGAATTCGTCTGATTTTATTATATTAATACATCATCACTATTTCATTGTTTACATCCTACTTTTGAAATGTAATTTGTTAGTTTTTAATAAAACACATATGCATTTTTAACCAAATAATAAAAACCTTAGACAGAAGTAGTATCGGAAGCCTAGGCTAAAGATATTTACACAAAATCCGAGGTTCATGGCAGCTCAGACACAAAATGGACAGCAGCAGTATGATTTATAAATTACTTATTGTCTAATGAAAGGAAACACCAGGGTTTTAGGGGAAAACTTTTCTCTCAGCACTAAACTCTAAAAGGAATGTTTTACTTGGAGCATTACAGTAAAAGTCAAAATACAGTGTAACAGAGGCAGTATAGAAGTAGGGACATAGGCGATGAATTGAGACCAAGGTAGATGCCAATTCACATTAAAAACTGTGGGACTGGCTGGGCACGGTGGCTCACGCCTGTAATCCTAGCACTTTGGGAGGCCGAGGCTGGCAGACTGCCTGAGCTCAGGAGTTTGAGATCAGCCTGGGCAACGAGGTGAAACCCTGTCTCTACAAAAATACAAAAAATTAGCCAGGCGTGGCGGCATGTGCCCGTAGTCCCAGCTACTTGGAGGCTGAGGCAAAGATGGAGCCACTGCACTCCAGCTTGGGTGGCAGAGTGAGACTCTGTCTCCACAAGAAAAACAACTGTGGGACCTTGAGCAAATTATTAGACTCTTTTTATTCTTAGTTTCATTACCAATAAAATGGCTAGATCATCACCAGCATCAGAGATACAGTTAAAAGTCTGAAAACTCGTTATTTGTAACAAATTATGCCTGGCACACACTAAGGGTTAAATGAATGACAGTTATTGTTATTTTATACAAAAGATTTTTAAAAATCCTTTTCTTATAACACTTCTTAATACACACTAAAGGCATAACATTAACTCTAACTCAGTAACAGTATTTTAAGGGAAACTAAACAGTCCTGGAGATCAAACTTGATGACAGTATATACCTTACAAAACTGTAAGAAACTCCAGTCCTTGAATGTAAGTTCCCCATCTTATCACATCAACTAGAGTTGATAACTAGATAATCTAATCCCTTCTCAACCTGAGGTTCTTATGAGAAAATTAAGCTGTAATACTCTAAGGGCATAAGTTGTATAGGATGCATTAACTTCTTTCTTATACATCTAGAATGATACTAGCAATTTACTAACTGGGAGAATTGAGAAAATAGTCCTCATATAATTTTGTATGTTCTGTGATTTAGATGAGAAATCCCATTTGAATAATAGTGCTTAATAGTATCATAATCAACGTTGGACTTATCTAGGCCCAACTTCGAGGTATTTTAATAATAATTTCTATAAGGGAAGGGATTGTGTCTTTATCTTTGTATGTTCTGTAACACCTAATAGATTTATACTTGTGTTAGGAACCCACTGCACATCTTTTGCAGTAAAACTAAAACAAGAAATTGTCAGGGGATAGTTCTTACGATGGCTCAAATTTTAATTTTCTTAGAAGAAACCAGTCCATGGGTCCCAATCAATAATTAACTGATTAATAACCAAAACCTATGGATTACTGAAACCCTGGGAAGCTATAAGTTTTAAAATAATGAAGAAATGCATCACATCTATAAACATTAATATTTTCATAACGGGTACTTTTAAATCAACTTAGTAATATAGATATATTATCAAAGTGAACCTTTAAGAGAAGCTAATATATTTGATCTATGATTCTACTAAAACGTTTAGGAGGATTTAGCTCATTCAGTAAGAAATGAATGTTTAAATGTAGAACGTATATATTTTATTAATTGTATAATAGCATTCAAAATGTGTAGGTAACTTTTCAAAAGACTTACTAAAACAATAAATAAAGCCATTCTTGATCATTCTCCTAGATCTTATCATAAAGAAAAAAAAAACTAGGAAGAAACATTTATAAAAAGAAGTGAACAGAGGCCTTCAAAAGGCAAAGGTAAAGAGCTGGGGGAAGATGATGCTAACAACACTAACGCCTAAGCAATTTTTATAGAAAACTTTTTTGGGACTAGAAAAGTTGTTGAAGTGGGGAAAAGGACTTATCACTGTCTCCCTACACACTATCTTGTAAATGATACGAAGAAGGCAGAGGGTGACTTCAGGGAACAACAGGAAAATAAGGAAGGCTTAGAAGAAGCATGAGGGAAAAAAAGAGTTCTGATAATCACTTCATAGGCCTTTACTTTTGAGCTCCCAATGTTTTCAAAAGAAAAGAGTGAGAAAATATTTAAGTTCATGATAATGTGAGTAAACGAGAAATTTTTATGTTTTAACTGATTTTAGGCATACCTGCACTATATCACAATAATAGTAGCCACGATTTACTGAGCACATATATTTGTGCAGTAACTGGATAAGGTACTTTAATTACATTATTTCCATACCTCATAAAAATGCCATAAGGCAGTTATCATCAGCCTATTATAAAGAAACTAATGCTCAGAACAATTAAATAAAGTTAAAAGACATATAAAAAAGTTGAGATTCAAACTTAAATTTTTATGATTTCAAAGTTCTTTCCACTATATTAACAACTTCTCATATGATAAAGTTATAAAGTGTTCATACCGCAGAGCTCACTATAATGATTAAATATAGGATTTAAGAATAAGCCTTGAAATAACAGAATTCATGAAAATAAAGTGCCCATTTATGAATCACACAGAAAATTTCATACATCTCATTTTAGAGATAAAAGAGATGCAGGCTATCAAGACACTCACCCTGACAATAAGGATCCATTTGATCAAGGAAAGGCCAAATCCGCAGATAGCACCATACCTTCCAGCTATGGTATTGGTGATACAGAAGGATAAACAAAATCCAAGCCAGTTGAAAATAAATGCCACTAAAAGTAACAGAAACAGTTATTTTATAAACCACAATTTGGAAACAAATTAACATAGACATATCAATAATATTTCATTGCTCAATGGAAACAGCAGTTCCCTTTCTTTTAACTCTGCCAATTAAGCCTTCTTTATAGACTATAGCCTACTTTTTGCAAACAGCTGATTTGCTATACTGTATATCAACAAATGGGTAAGCTTGGTTTCTCGTCAGTCTGGCCAACAGGAATCCATTCCTGAAAGCTTATCATTAATAGTTGAAACTGCAGTTTTAAACTAGCTTAAAAGCAGATCACAATGTAGCTCACATGTGGTTCCATGCAAGAAGTCCAGCCTAAGCAAACAGCCAACAAAATTGGCTTTTTAAAAAAGGTAAAAGCAGGCCGGGCGCAGTGGCTCACACCTGCAATCCCAGCACTTTGGGAGGCCGAGGCAGGGGGATCAGCTGAGGTCAGGAGTTCGAGATCAGCCTGGCCAGCATGATGAAATCCTGTCTCTACTAAAAACAAAAAAATTAGCTGGGCGTGGTGGCAGGCACTTGTAATCCTAGCTACTCAGGAGGCTAAGGCAGAATTGCTTGAACCTGGGAGGTGAAGGTAGCAGTGGGCCAAGATCATACCACTGCACTGGAGTGTGGGTAACAGAGCAAGACTCTGGCTCAAAAAAAAAAAAAAAAAAAAAAAAAGAGAAAAAAAAAGGTAAACAAAACAATAAAATTCAATACTTCACAAATACTTTATGGGTTTCTTCAGTTGTAATTACAATTCTTAGATGTTCCTTTTCTGGATTTACTTATGCTATGTAATGTCATCTAAAAGCTATATAAAAAACAACTTTTTATGGACAGAATAAGTCATCAATTTTTGTTTTCCAAGATGTGTAGTGTCCAGATAACCCCTTTAAAAACTGTAACTTTTTGACTTGTATACGGTAGGTGTTCAAAAGAATGAATTGAATAAAGATGCTTAACATGAATTGTTAGAGAAATAAAATTAAAACACAATGAGATACCATCACCAAATTATTAGAATGTCTTTAAAAAAATTCATCAACACCAAATACTGGTGAGGATACAGAGCAACAGGAACTCTCATTCATTACTGGTGGGAATGCAAAATACTACAGCTACTTCGGAAGACAGTTTGGCAATTTCTTACAAATCAGAATTCACATTTCAAAACACTCTTCTAATTCTTTTAAAGTTACAAGTATCTTCTCTTTCTGTTTCCCTCAAGTCTAAAATGAGAATAATGCAGGTGATTACTTATTACCATGGCATGCTGATGTGAAGATTCACACACGGTACAAATGGCTAAACCTCAGAAGAAAAGTTTTCTAAACAGGATCAAATAAGAGCCCATTACATTTTAAAGTACTAAAATTTAAGGTCATTTCCATAGACTGTCAATTATCTGTAAACTTTTCATTTCTAGTGTTTGGCAAATAACCAAATTCTCTTCCATTCTCTTAGAAAGTTTCTTAAAAATAAGATCAGAGATATGCATATTATGCATGTATCTGAGGCATTTTATGGTAACACTTTAAAAGGATTTTGAGAGAAAAGCATTATTACAAACATTTCTTCTTTTACATTTTCTGAACAAGAACACACAATTATCTCACCAAATTTAAGTGTAAACTTTTTTTAGGGTTATATGAGGTAAAACACTAAAAATAAAGAAGGAAACAACTAAACCACCAAAAAGTTTTAATTGAAATAGTCTTATTGATATTCACTGTAATTTTACTTGTGCAAGTTATGTAACGTGACATGCTTAAGTTATAAATAAACCACAGTAAAAATAAAAACTTTTTCTGGACCGTTTTACCCACAGTAGCTATTAGATATTTAAGAAACATGGAAAATATAGCAAGTTGCAATTTCAAAACCAGCCACTAGATGGTAGTGATGACAAACAAACTATGCCTATCAAGCAAATAAACTCTAGGCCTACAGCCTAGCAGGAAAAAAAAATCAGGAAATAGAGGTAAAAATATAAATTTACTGTTACAATATTGGTACAATATTTGTAAAACAGGAAACGTTAAATATATGAGTTGTGGAAACAATTTAGTAAAAATTTAGTAAAACAATTTATATTAAATCTATTAAATATAAATATATACATTTACATTATATTAGCTAATAATACTATCACTGGCTAAGAATGAAGTCATCCAGTGTGTCTAAGTTATCATGCATTTATAACACATCAGTGAAAGGCCTTCAAATCTAAAAAATAAAAATTAAAAAGAAGACACTGGTGGTAAGTGAAATAAACGGAGAAACAAGATTTCTGAGTTGCATAATTAGAAGGTGTCAAATAACATGTTTTTATTTCCAAGAAACAGGTATTTATACTAAAAATAGTACAATATATTTAGATCCTTTCTTTTCTAATTAAGGTTTCTTAAAAGGTATAGTAACAATCAAAGCAATGAATGTTTAAGCTACTCTTTTTTGTAAACAAACTATGTGAGAGGTTTGTTATTAAAATGTTATTAATATATAGGATTACCAGTTAAACCAAAATTAAGATAAAAACCAAGGTTTACAGGACTAATATTACAAAACAGCACTCATTTGTAACCAGAGTTTATTGCCTTTTTATTATACCTAACGTATCTAACTAGAAATTGTAACTAAAACCAATTTAAGATTTAAATCTTGCATATACATTTGCTGGTTGACAACCAGAATACTACAGTTAGTAAATTCGAGGAGCTGCCTGCCCTCCTTCCTCATTCCTCTCCCCCTCTTTTCTTCAGCAGATGAAAACAGAAGGGAAGCAAGAAACCATTTCAAACTTGGGAGGACAAGGTTTACATGAACTTTCAGACTCAAAAGTGTCAACAAATGAAGTCTGTATTTTCTACTTTTTAAAGTTGAATGTGGCACTTTAAATAAGTTTATTTCTCGGTTTTATGATCATAATAAAACTTATAACTAAACTGAATTAAATCAGCATTCTATCCAAGAATGAAAGCTTGATCATTTAACCAGGTGGAGGGCAGAAATCAACTATATCATAGATCAATAAACTTACTTAAATGGTTTCTACCACTGGCTTTAGTAATTTATTGGGCATCTTATTATTTAATGAGTTTACTATGTCAATCCCTGTATTAGGAATTGAAATAATGAAGACTTTGACACAGTCTTCCCTCAAGAAGATTAAATTTACTTTATAAGTCAAATACTAAGAATTCTGCAAGATGTTAAAATGTTACTAAGTTTCTGATCTTCTAATTCTTACCATTCCCCCAAATAAGACTTATACTTTCATAACTGTCTGTCTCAAGTGACACTGTTCCAATTGCCCAGAATGTCCGTTTTTTCCAATCCTTCTCCTAGCTTAAGGACACTCAAATGGAAATCCTCTGCCCCCAAAGCGGAATTTATAGTTTCATTCTATATGCTCCTACAGAGCTGAATGGGCACTAATATAGCAGTATTTCTCTTTAAAAATCTGAAATAGCTTAAATATGCTTACGTACTTTTACATGTCAGTGTCTTCATAATGGCTGCAATGCACATTTATGCAAACAGGAGTTTAATAAATTCTAGGATTTGTATTTAAACATATGATCACAGTATTCATTAGTCCAGTATCAGAAACAATTTACATTTTAAGAAAGGTAGACACATGCTAACAATATTTGCTTCTCTTCACTATGTTACTTTAATACACATAAAATCAATACATGCAAAAAAAGCAAAATAGTTGGGAAAGATTACTTACTGAAAAATGCCAGCATGAAAATGCCATCATTACCCACTCTGAGCTGGTCTGCATCACTGAAGTCATCTCTTGGTGGACACTCTTCCTCCTGAATCTGTAAATATGTAACATTGGAATAGTTCACTAAAAACTACAACTTTACCATCTTAAATGTAATAAGCATAAGAACTTCAACAAAATCTAATGTTCTCAATTTGTTGTATAGACAAATGAAATAATGAGTACAATGTCTGGCACAGAGTAATCAATAAGCATCAGCAAGTACTATTTTTTCACAGTCACATTTGAAGAGAGTAACTTTAAAGATAAACACAAAAAAGATAAAAGATGAGTAACATCAAACTCATAAAAATGGTATCAAGAAGAAACATGTGACAGTGCTGCATTAGTAATGATTGGGAAATAAGAACTTTCATAAACAGTGGTGGAGTATAAATTGGTACAACTTCTATGGTTGGCAATTTTGCAATAATTATCAAAAATGAAAATGTGCATACCCTATGATCCAGCCATTCCAGTTCTTAAAATATACTGCACAGATATTCCCTCTTATAAAAATGATGTATTAAAGATAATTCATTCCAGCAATGCTAATAAGAGCAAAAGATTAGATACAATCTAAATGCCCATCAACAGCAGACTATGTTAGGAGATAATTCTCCACACTTCTATCATGTTTCTACATGTCTTCCAGGTAGAGGCATTGGCGGCCTTTTTCCTGGAAAAGCTGCCGGCATTCAATGCCAGCCCTTGAAAGCAGCCACAGGAACTGTACACTGCAAAGCCTCAGGGGCAGAGCTGCCCAAGGCCTGGGAAGCCCACCCCTTGTACCAGAAAGCCCTGGATATGAGACATGGAGTCAAAGATTATTCTGGCCAGGTGTGGTGGCTCACACCTATAATCCCACACTTTGGAAGGCCGAGGCAGGCGATCACTTGAGGCCAGGAGTTCAAGACCAGCCTGGCCACCGTGGTGAAACCCTGGCTCTACTAAAAATACAAAAATCAGCCAGGTATGGTGGCACATGCCTGTAATCCCAGCTACTCAGCAGGCTGAGGAGTGAGAATCGTTTGAACTCGGGAGGTAGCAGTTGCAGTAAGCCGAGATCACACCACTGCACTCCAGCCTGGGTGACAGAGTGAGACTGTCTCACAAAAAATATCATTTTGGAATTTTAGGATTTAATGACTGTCATGCTTGGTTTCGGTCTTCCATGGGGCTTGTATCCCCTTTTGTTGACCAATTTCTCCCTTTTGGAACCAGAATATTTACCCAGTGCCTATAGCGCCACTTTATCTTAGAAGTAATTAACTTGTTTTTGATTTTACAGGCCCACAGGTGAAAGGGACTTGCCTTGTCTCAGATGAGACTTTGGATTGTTGATTTTTTGAGTTAATGCTGGAATAAGATTCTGGGGGACTGTTGGGAAGGCATGGTTGTTTTTTGAAATGTGAGAAGGACGTGAGATCTGGGAAGGGCCAGGGACAGAATTATATGGTTTGATCTGTGTCCCCATCCAAATCACATGTTCAACTGTAATCCTCAACTGTTGGAGGTTGGGCCTGGTAGGAGGTGACTGGATCATAGGGATGGTTTCTAACGGTTTAACATCATTTCCCTGGGCGCTGTTCTCATGATAGTGAGTGAGTGCATTATTGTTTTTTTCTGAGATCTGGTTGTTTAAAAGCGTGTGGCATCACCCCTCCACTCTCTCTCTTTCTCCTGCTCCAGGCATGTAAAACGGGCCTGCTTCCCCATCACCTTCCACCACAATCGTAAGTTTCCCGAGGCATCCCCAGAAGCTGCTATGCTTCCTGTACAGCCTGCAGAACTGTAAGTCAATTAAACCTCTTTTCTTTATAAAGTACTCAGTCTTGGGTATTTTTTTATAGCAGTGTGAAAACGGACTAACATGGTACACATCATCTCAGTTGAGTGTGAATAACTCAATTTTGTGAGGCCAAGTCTGAGAAGCTAGGGTTCTGCTCAAGATCACATAATTAGGAGGGTCAAAGTGGAACCTGAATCCAGGGCAATGATGTTCTTTCCACACAATCATGGTAGCCTCACTAAGCATACTGCTATCCTGAAATTTAAAAACTTTCAAAATCATTTTATATTGCTTATTATTTGGGTACAAAAATCCCTTAAATTGTGCAATCATATATCACAGGTAAACTCAATATACTAAATTTAATCACTGACCATGACTAAGTACATATTTATAAAATTTTATATAATTTCAAATTAATTCAAGGAATAAACATTAAAGCATAGTAAGAACAAAAAACTGTCAGTGTGATGGCAAAAAATATATTTCATACTGTGTATTTTAAAACATCAGTACAGGCCAGGCACAGGGTCTCATGCCTGTAATCCCCGCACTTTGTGAGGCCGAGGTGGGTGGATCACTTGAGGTCACGAGCTCGAGACTAGCCTGACCAATATGGCAAAACCCCGTCTCTATTAAAAACCCCATCTCTACTAAAAACACACAAAAAAATCAGCCAGGCATGGTGGCATGCTCCTGTAGTCCCAGCTACTCGAGAGGCTAAGGCAGGAGAATCATTTGAACTGGGGAGGCAGAGGTTGCACTGAACCGAGATCGCACTACTGCATTGCAGCCCGGGGGACGCAGTGAGACTCCGCCTCAAAAACAAAACAAAACAAAACAAAACAAAACGACAACAACAACAAAATCAACACAGAAATTTTATCAAAAGTCATTAAGACAAAAAAAAAAAAATTTAAGGTAAGATCTCACTCTGTCACCCAGGCTGGAGTGCAGTGGCACAATCATGGCTCACTGCAGTCTTCATCTGGGCTCACTATAGCCACAATCTCCTGGGCTCAAGTGATCTTCCCACTTCAGCCTTCCAAGTAGCTGGAAGTACAGATGCATGCCACCACACCTGGCTGAACTTTTTTTTTTAGTGGAAATAAGGTCTCGCTATGTTGCCCAGGCTGGTCTCAAACTCCTGAGCTCAAGCAATCTGCTTGCCTCAGCCTCCCAAAGTGCTAAGATTACAGGAGTGAGTCACTGTAATATGCCCAAAAATGTCTTTTATAATATTAATAGAAAAAAATCGAAACACAAACATTTGAAAATACTTTAATTGTTCACTCTAGAGGAATGGCCACTAAATTTCAATAGCATATTGATTCCAGGGAATTTAACTCAACTATTAAGTAACAGGAAAATGTTTATATATGTAAGATGTTTAAAAAATAAAATGGTATCTAGGCAATAATTTCAACTACATTAAACATTAATTTCCGAATCCTAAAATTGGTAAAGACATCGAAATATTTTAAAATAGAGAGCTGTAATAGAACACCTGTGGTATTTTCCTCTTCCTATTTTCCCACATTGGCTAATACAGAGAAAGCATTCATTAACATAATTGACTGTCATTTACTAAACAACAAAAATGTGCCTGATAATAACTAGGTACTGGGAATGTAAATGCAAGATCTCTGTCCTGGAGTTGCTCATGATTTATCTAGTGGTAGTTCTGATGTCAAAAGACAAGTTACTGCAACAATTTAAAACAAGTTACAAAAAAAGAGCCCTACCTATTATAAGATGATGAAATGAGCCTACCTGAAGAACAATGTTCTAAACATTTTATAAAATTAATGGTTTGGAATTAGCATTTTTCATAGAAATATTAAAAATAAGTTGTCATTTTCAGAAAACTACTTAACCATTTCATAACATACATGCAATTCTACGCATCAGAAATAGGAAATAGTAAAAAACAGTAGTCTTAAAGTCTCTTGACTATCTATATTCTCCCAATGAAAGTTGATTTAGGACATAAGCTTTCACACCCAGCTGAGACTCATTTACAACTGAATGTACTCAAATGCTAATTTGATGAGACTTTTTTTTTCAATTTTAAATTTTGTAATTGACAAAAACTATATATGTATGATGTATAACATGATGTTCTAAAATGTGTATACATTGTGGAGTGGCTAAATTGAGCTAATTACCATGCACAGTACCTCAAATATTTTTTCGTGGTAAGAACACTGAAAATCTACTCTCCTAGCAATTTTCAAGCATAGACCAATATTTTCATCTCAATCAGGTAATGGAGACTCATATGCAAACATTCATACTCTGCACAAAGAGGGTGCTGAAGCACTGGTTAAGGAAGCACTGGTAAATTTAAAAGATTTTTTACAAGACCTAAGTTAGCGTCTCTTGTACACAATTCTATTAATACTTTGCTGTCTATGAAATTTTCCACAATGCTCACAAGCTGGAGTTACAATGATGTTAGAAGCAGGTAAAAACAGAGAATTTTTCTTTATGGACATGTTCCAATTCCGGCTGAGGATTACATTTACTTTCTAAAACAGGGTGCTGGAAATGATGACCAAGAGGAAACGGAACAGTAACACTTCAGACTTTTCTCTCCAAAAGGAGTAAAATCAACTTTCCTCAAAGCACACTTAGCAAGACTTAGTACTTCCTACATTGTCTTTAGAACTCTATCCTATTGTATGGAAGTTAGGGCAGTAAATGATCTAAGGTCCATAATACTCTTTAAGGACCTTTGCCACTGCCAAGGTCTCTAGGGAAATACCCCTTGAGAAAAGGAGTTATTGGGACTTTCATAGCTAGAGAGGACTCAATCTACTTCACTGAGAGATGGGCATGTGCATTTACAAATACATGTGTTCTAAGTAACCTAGAATTGATTTAGACAGAAACACCCTATTTAGATCTATCCTCCTCCTCTATGATGTTCCCCTCACAGCAACAAAAATTCTTATTGACTCAGCTATATTATGCCACTCTGTTAAGAGACTTACTTTCCTCCTCTGTGTTATGCCAAAAAGGCATAACAAATAAAACTGGAGTTTACTTTCTTTATATACCTTCATAACTGTGTCCAAAGCTATTTATGTTGACATTTAACCCTGTGTGTGCCGGAAGAGGGTAGTGGGAGCAGGCATAAAAAGGGTTGTTGCTGATAAAAGACACACATCCAGGGCACATGCTCATCTCTCAAGAGGATCTGCTCGCTGGGCTCTGACCTCATAGCAGCTAGAGGAGAATGCCATACATGGAAGTACATCTCTCTCCCTTGATTCCTCACCTAATTCTAGCTTTCCTGGGTGAATTGATTTTTTTTCTTTTCCCGAACAAAATGGGGTGAATCCAGGGATCTGAAATGGCATCTCTCAAGTCTGAAGCAAGAAAAAAAGGCAAAAAATTCTAGCATTCCTTTCAGCCACACTAAAATGTAAATAATTTCTGCCTCTTACCTGGCTGCAGAATAGCAGCTGTGTATGCATGTCACTGACTCTCCATGACTGAGACAGCCACTCCTTTTACCAGAGCAAAGAATAATATACATGTATCTCATTAACTCTATTACTAAAACAGGTAGATGAGGAAGACAGAATGCTTGATCATCATTCCAAAATTCTAGAGTAGAATATGTTATTTAAAAAAACAGCTGACAAAAATAATTTGAAGGCCTTGTAACATTTCTCTGTGTTTTTCGGCTACCTTGAGTTTTTTCACAGTCACTAAACTGGCTATGCTAATACAGAAAACATAAATAGAAAAAAAAGATGATTCACAATTAAAATGATAGGCCATGGAATTCAAACTATGTAAGAAGAGAAATAAGTACATGGACATCAAAGAGGTCCATGGACTTGAGGTCCAGGCAAAGAGAAGAACTTTCCAAGTGGTGGTAACCAGAGTGAGTGAGTTAGGATGCGAGGTGAAGGCTAACACACGAGGTGCTTGAAATCAAAATTTAGAAAATGATAAGTGGGGAAGAGCAATAGAAAAGAGGAAGTCAAGGGATGGAGAAGGTGAGTTTAACTAGGAGAATGTCAATTTCAACAAAAATGACCACACACATAAGCAACAGTGGAACAAATACAGTAACCCTTCAACAACACAAGGATTAGGGACACCGACCCACCTGCATGTGGTAGAAAATCTGAGTGATTTGACTTCCCCAAAACTTAACGACTCACAGCCTGCTGTTAACTAGAAGCCTTACTGATAACATAAACAGTCAATAATACATAAACTAGTATCTACATACATTTTATACATTCATTACATGCCTTAATTTTTTCAATATTTCTAGGCTACGCAATTCATCCCAAGTTTTTTCAAATTACTGCAGATCTCCAAAATATTTTTCCAATATACTTATTTAAAACAATCTGCATACAAGTAGACCTGTGCAATTCAAACCCATGATGCTCGAAAAAAATCTACATACACACTTAAACACAAAGAACTATTTTTAGTATTACTAAATGTACATATCAATTAACAAAAATAATTTTATCGAAAGAAATGATAAAATTTTCTTACTCTTTGAGATGTTTCTGCTGCTGCAGCTGCCATTGCAGCAGCTTTAGCTTTCTCAGCTTCATCGTATGTAGGAAGAGAGGTAGCAACGCTATAGGGAGGTGGCACAGGATAAAACTCACCGTAAACTTCTGTATCTGAAGAAAGAATTCAAAAAGAATAACCAATAAAATCTATTTAATTTTGTAGCCATACTTAACAATTTACAATAGGCCACTAATATGGGACTACTATTATAGTCCTATGTTACAAGCTATAAATTACTATTACAATCACATATCTTATTTTAGTCCAAATTTATTATAAAGAGAAAGAATGGATAAATACCATTTAAAGGCTAATACACTAAACAAGAACCTCTAGATTGAAATTCTGAAAAAGAGTGCCAGACAAGAGAAGTTAAGAATCTCACAATACTTATTACTCCTGTGTTCACTGTAGTAGCACTTTTAATTGGCTTCAGGAACTTTTCCTCTGCATTCATAACTTGGCAGTTTGGAGCAAGAGGTCTGGCTTTTGGTGTATCGGCTTTTGGTGCACATGAGCATCCTCTACGTGCTTATTAGTATGCACAAATAACTTAGTTTACTTGCCTACTATCTCACAGCCAAAGAAACAAAAAGTCAGGAATAATAATAATAACAAAACATTTACATAGCACTAACCATTTCATATACCACTTCTATATACATTGACCTTAGCATCTCTGAGGTTCAGAAAAGTTGCTTGTACAATATTAAACATTAAGTGGCAGACACAGGAAGCTCCTGACCCCAAATCCTTTGCTCCAATAACATACAAGGGGTAATTTTTTTACATATGGTGATTTCAACAACTATCCTAATCTCTTAAGCAAATTCAGTATTTCCCTTTGCTAAAAGATTGAAGTTTTACTTTTTCACTCTTGTGCCTTTCTCTTCCCATTTTTCCTTTATCCATCTGGTTCTTTAGATTTTCTTTTATAAAGTATTTCTTTCTCCAATTTTTGAAATACAATATCCAGAAATACATTACAATAGAAAGTACAGACTGCTTATTTTAAAAATAAAGCCCATCACTTATTACAACGTAAGTAGTAAAGTAAAATGCTACACGTCAATCAACTCATTAGACTGATGCTAGAATCACCGACACACACACAAAAAAGTAGGTTCTGGCCGGGCGCGGTGGCTCAAGCCTGTAATCCCAGCACTTTGGGAGGCCAAGACGGGCGGATCACGAGGTCAGGAGATCGAGACCATCCTGGCTAACCCGGTGAAACCCCGTCTCTACTAAAAAATACAAAAAACTAGCCGGGCGAGGTGGCGGGCGCCTGTAGTCCCAGCTACTCCGGAGGCTGAGGCAGGAGAATGGCGTAAACCTGGGAGGCGGAGCTTGCAGTGAGCTGAGATCCGGCCACTGCACTCCAGCCCGGGAGACAGAGCCAGACTCCGTCTCAAAAAAAAAAAAAAAAAAAAAAAAAGTAGGTTCTAAAAGTAGCATACACCACATTGTCTGACATCACTTTTGTATTTTCCTCCACTATAACTATGATAGTTTTCTATAAGCATATCTGGTTTTATACACTTTGCTTTAGTGCATTTTGCAAATACTGTATTTCTTACAAACTGAAGGTGTGTGGCAATTCTGCATCGAATCGACAACATATCGAATTCCGATAGCACCATTTTTCCAAGAGCATGTGCTCACTTTGTGTGTCTGTCCTACTTTAGTACTTCTAGCAACATTTCAAACGTTTCCAGTGCTATTATTATATCTTTTATGGTGATCTGTGATCAGTGATCTTTGATGTCACTATTGTAATTGTTTTGGGGCACCACAAACTGTGCCCATAGAACACAGGAAACCTAATTAATAAACACTGTACGTGTTTTGTCACATGTCTCTCACTCTAATTCAAAAGCTAGAAATAATTAAGCCCAGCAAGGACAGCATGTCAAAAGCCAAGATACACTGAAAGCCAGACCTCTTGCTCCAAACAGCCAAGTTATGAATGCAAAGGAAAAGTTCCTGAAGGCAATTAAAAGTGCTACTACAGTGAACACATGAGTAATAAGAAAGGGAAACTACTTTATTGCTGATTATGGAGAAAATTTTAGTTCCAGTTATAAGATCAAACCAGTCACAACATTTCTATATGCCAAAGCCTGGTTCAGAGCAACGTGCTAACTCTCTTCAATACTATGAAGACTGAGAGAAGTGAGGAAGGTAAAGAAGAAAAGTTGGCCGCTGGCAGAGGTTGGTTTATGAGGCTACATCAAAGAAGCCATCTTCATAAAAGTGCAACATAAAGCAGCAAGTGCTGACGTAGAAGCTGCAGCAAATTATGCAAGAAGATCTAGCTAAAATCGTTGATGAAGGTGGCTATGTTAAACGACAGATTTCCAATGTAGATGACACAGCTTTCTACTGGAAGATGCCTTCTAGGACTCTGATAGCTAAAGAGGAGTCAATTCCTGGTTTCAAAGCTTCAAAGGACAGGCTGACTCTCTTGTAAGGAGTTAATTCAGCTGGGAACTTTAAGTTGAAGCCAATGCTCATTTACCATTCTGAAGATCATAGAGCCCTTAAGAATTATGCTCAGTCTACTCTGTGCTCCATAAATGGAACAACAAAGTCTGATGACAGCACCCCTGTTTACAGCACGGTTTACTGAATGTTTTAAGCCCATTGTTGAAAGTTCAGGAAAAAAAGATGTCTTTCAAAATATTACTGCTCACTGACAATGCACCTGGTCACTCAAGACCTCTAAAGGAGATGTACAAGAAGATGAATGTTGTTTTCATACCTACTAACACAACATCCATTCTGCAGCCCATGGATCAAAGGGTCATTCTTTCAAGTCTTATGATTTTATGGCTGTATTTCATAAGACAATTGCTGCCATAGATAGTGATTTCTCTGATGGATCTGGACAAAGTAAACCGAACACCTTCTGGAAAGGAGTCACTATTCTAGATGCCATTAAAAACATTCAGGATCACAGGAGAAGGTCAAAATACGAATCTTAACAGGAGCTGGAAGAAGTTGATTACAACCCTCACAGATGACTGAGGGGTTTAAGACTTCAGTGGAGAAAGTAACTGCAGATGTGGGAGAAACAGCAAGAGAAGTAGAATCAGAAGCGAGGCCTGAAAATGTGACTGAATTGCTGCAATCTCATGGTAAAACTTGAATGGATGAAAAGTTGCTTCTTATGGATAAGCAAAGAAAGTGATTTCTTGAGATGGGAGATACTCTTAGTGAAGATGCTGTGAACATCGTTGAAATGACAAAAAAGGACTTAGATTACATAAGTTTAACTGACAAAGCAGTGGCAGGGTTTGAGAGAACTGACTCTAGTTTTGGAAGAAGTCCTAGTGTGGGTAAAATGCCATAAACAGCACTGCACGCTATAGATAATTCTTTCGTAAAACAAAGAGTCAATGGGTGTAGCAAACGTCATTGCTGTCTTATTTTAACAAATTGCCACAGTACCTATAATCCCAGCTACTCGGGAAGCTGAGGCAAAAGGATCACTTGAGGCCAGGAGTTTGAGACCTGCCTGGGCAACATGGGGAGACTCCATCTTTAAAAATATTATTATTTTTTTTAAATGGCTGTCCCTGTAGTACTCAGGAGGCCCAGGCAGGAGTATTGCTTGAGCCCAGGAGTCCAAGACTACAGTGAGCTATGATAGCGCCACTGAATCCTGTCTCTAAAAAAAGAAATGAAACTGCCATAGCCACCCCAACATTCAGCAACCACCACCCTGATCAGTCAGTAGCCATCAACATTGAGGCAAGATCTTCCACCAGGAAAAAGATTATGACTCACTGAAGCTCTGATGATCATTAGCATCTTTTAGCAGTAAAGTTTTAAATTAAGATACACACATTTTTTAAACACAATGTTACTGCACCCTTAAGAGTATAGTGTAAACGTAACTTTTGTATGCACTGGGAAACCAAAAAATTCATATGACTCTCTTTACTGAGATATTCGCTTTACTCCAGTAGTCTGAAAATGAACCAGCAATATTTCTGAAGTATGCTTTTATTTTTTTACATTTGTTTACAATTTTCTCTAACAGAATTTCTTGCATTTCCAACCTAAAAACCCATTTTACTCTAGCAATACTTCTACCGTACTTTCATGCATATAGGTCTTAAAACAATTTTTAGTGCTGTCAATAAGAGCTAAGGACCTGAAGTTAGGTCATTTTTAATTTAATCACATGGAATTGGTACTAGCAGTGTAATACTGAATGTTATCAAACACAAGAGACAAGAGTCAAATTCTTAGAAAAGATTTATTATCAGAATGTAAAAACATTAAGTGGTCAAGTAAACAGATTTCTTTAGTTCTGAAAGAGTAGAAGCAAAATCTAAGTAAAAATGATGTTTACAAATTTTAAGGCAGTAACATTAAAACCATAAATTTTAAAAACTGGAACAATGGCACACATTATCCAAGGAGATATGATCTTTCATAATAACAAGGATGTAAATTTTTGAAAGGTTTTAATACTCGAGACAGGAAAAAAAATCCCTACCACTAATAGATGAAAGTTGGGTAGGAAAACTCAATTGCTACAGCTTTAATTTTCACTTTTAAATTTTACTTACTTTTCTCTACCCTTTTAAGAGAGTGGTTCTCAACAAAAGGATTTAAAGTCTGGCGAGCTCCAGCTCCAAATTCTCCTCGTAGAAGCTGTGTGACCTCAAGTTAATCACTTAAGCACTATAAAGCTCCACTTTCTCATCCATAAAACTGACACAGCAGGGCTATTACTTGCTATTACGGGATAAAATAGAAGAGTATTCAAGAGGACTCTGTAAACTGTGAAGCATTACACAAATGTCACGTATTATTATTTACGTTGCTCAGATCTATTAAAAACTAGCCAAAAAGTGACCTAATGGAGAATATAATCTCTGCAAAATCTAGCACAGTTCATGTTTAAAATACAGTCATGCATCACTTACTAACACGGATATATTCTAAGACATGTGTTAAGCAATTTAGTCTTTGTGGAACATCTTAGAGTGTACTTACATAAACCTAGAGTGTAGAGCCTACTACACAACTAGGCTATATGGCACACAGCCTATTGCTCAGACTACAAACCTGTACAGCATGTTACTGTACTGAATACTCTAGGCAACTGCAACACAATGTTAAGTATCTGTGTTATATAAATACATCTAAACATAGAAAAAGTACAGTAAAAATATGTTCTAAAATATTAAAAAGTGGCCTACCTGGATAGGGCCCCCACAATGAATGGAGCTTAGAAGACTGGAAGTTGCTCTGGGTGAGTCAGTGAGTGACGAGTGAACGTGAAGGCCTAGGACACTACCATACACTACCACAGACTTTAGAAACACTGTACACCTAGGCTACCCTAGATTTATTTAAAAATATTTTTCTTCCTTCAATAATAAATCTCAGCTTTCTGTATTTTTACTTTGTAAACTTTTAAATTTAACTTCGTGATTCTTTTATAAGAACACAGCTTAAAACACAAACACACTGTACAGTGTACAAAAATATTTTCTTCTTTATATCCTTACTCCACAATCTTTTTTCTATTTTTTAAATTTTTTAAACTTTTTT
Organism: Piliocolobus tephrosceles; assembly: GCF_002776525.5. Classification (NCBI taxonomy): domain Eukaryota; kingdom Metazoa; phylum Chordata; class Mammalia; order Primates; family Cercopithecidae; genus Piliocolobus; species Piliocolobus tephrosceles. Next base: position 36,304,019 of record NC_045455.1, read on the forward strand.
TTTTTTTTTTTTTTGAGACAAGGTCCCACTCAGTCACCCAGGCTGGAGTGCAGTGGCACACGGCTCACTTCAGCCTCAACTTCCCAGGCTCAATCAATTCCCTCACCTCAGTCTCCCAAGTAGCTGGGACTACAGGTGTGCATTGCCACACCTAAATAATTTTTGTATTTTTTGTTGAGAGGGGGTTTCCCCAAGTTGCCTAGGCTGGTCTCAAACTCCTAGGCTGTGATCCTTCCACCTCAGCCTCCCAAAGCACTGGGATTATAGGGATGTGCCACTGTGCATGGCTAGTTTTTTTGTTAAAAACTGCAACACAAACACACACATTAGCTTAGGCCTACACATGGTCAGGATCATCAATATCATTGTCTTCCACCTTCACATTTGTCCCACTGGAAGGTTATCAGGGGCAATAACACACATGGAGCTGTCATCTCCTATGACAACAAACGCCTTCTGGAATACCTCCTGAAAAGATCTGCCTGAGGCTGTTTTACAGTTAATGTGTTTTTTATAAGTAGAAGGAATACACTCTAAAATAATAATTAAGATTAATAAATATACAAATCAGTAATATAGTCATTACCATTATCAAGTATTATATAATGTACATAATTGTATGTGTTAGACTTATACACAACTGACAGGGTAGTGGATTTGTTTACACCAACACTGCCACAAACACTGAGTAGTGCAACCTTACGACAGCTACCACGTCACTAGGTGACAGAAATTTTTCGGCACCATTGTACATGCAGTCTGTCACTGGCCAAGATGTTGTTATGCAGCATGTGACCGTATCTCTTTAAAGAAAGCGAAAACAACCCAATTACTATACCATCCAGACTAAGTGATTATTTTTAACATATCTTGGAATTTCCTTTACATGGAAATGTTCATCTATTTCTTAAATAATGGGGATCACATCATATATGTCATTTTATATTCTACTTTTTAAATTTGCTGTTTCAAAGTGTGTGATATCAGTAAACAGTCTTCAAAAAATCTAATTTTAATGGTTATTAAATATTTAAATATACTATTATTTGAAAATGTACTTAATGATTCCCCTATTTTGAGCATGTGTGATGCTTCCATTTGTTAGTTATTAAAGTCACTTGCTGTCTTCGCTTCCTCCCTACCTGTGTGCTTTTTTTCCCATTATATGCTAGGTTTCTAATCGAAACACTCCAAAGAAACCATTATGGCAAAACTCACCAATGACCTTCAAATAGCCAAAATCATAGGACACTGCAATCATAAAACGTGACTGTGGACTTTAGAATTAGATACATCTGAGTTCGAATTCTGTCTTTACCACTGAGAAGCTATGTGAACACGAACAAGTTATTTAATTTTCCATGACTGGTTTCTCCTCTGTAAAATGAACCTCATTTTACAGATGTGATTAAAATCAGATGAGCTATATACCTAAGAACTTGGAGAAAGGGCAGGTATGCAGTAAGCACACAGTAAATGCTAGGTATAATCTTTTTAAATTCTTGACCAGCCACTTCTTTTTAAAATTCTCTCCTCTCTTGGCTTCTAGAATATTCTTTTCAGAGTCCTCTCCTACCTGCCTAATAGTTCTTCTTTACTTGTGCTGCTAGTCTTCAAGGTTCTCCTGTTACCCTTTATCTAACTTCATTCTCCTGAAGGTCCTTAGATGACTCTATCTTGGTGTTTCTCATACCTCTCCAGCTTCTCTTTTGCTGATCTGCTAATCTTCCCCTACTCACTGTTAAATGTTGTAGTTCCTCAACGTAGACAACTTCCTCCTCCTCTCTACTCTCTCCCTTGCTATTTCATTCATGGATTAAGAATTCAACTACCAACTACACACAGTTGATTTGCAACATTTATTTCTAGCCCAAACCTCTCCTCTGAATTTCAGGTTTATTTGATGTAGGTCTATTTGTTATCACTTGACTGCCTATTTGCTATCTCCTCTTTAGTTCTCAAAGGCACCTAAAATTCAACATGGCCAAAAAATAACATTTTGATCTTCATCCCAAACCTGTTCCTTTTCAGTGATACTTGGGCATCATTCTTAACCCCTTCTCCCTCATTCTGATCCAATCTGTCACCAAGGCATTGATTTTTACTTCCCACATATTGCTTGAATCCACATACTCTTCACCACCAGCACTCTAGTCCAAACTACCAGCATCTCCTGTCTGAAGTTTTAGCAGCTCCACCTCTTCTCTCCATCTGCTAAGAGCATAAAATTATAGATCTCACTAATATTGTAAAAACTTTAAAATATTCACAAATCTAAATCCAGAAGAGACTAGAACATGGCATGAAAACTGTGTATTTCAGAACATGGAGATGGACTGGCTTAAAGACATATAATAATATATTTCATTTCATCAAAAATTAAAAGAGAAAAACCATATACAATAGTTCTACCTTAGGCATGGTTTTGCTTTCCACAGTTTCAGTGACCCCAAGGTCAACTGCAATCCAGAAATATTCAATAGAAAACTGTAGAAATAAACAACTCATAAGTTTTAAAGTGTGCGTTGTTCTGAATATCATGATAAAATCTCACACCAACTCACTGTGTCCTGGCCAGGATGTGAATCATCCCTTTGTCCAGTGTATACATGCTGTCAACACTACCCACCCATCAGTCATTTAGCAACTCTATGTTATCAAATCTACGATTGAAGTATTGCAGTACGTGTGTTCAAGTAACTCTATTTTACTTAATAATGGCTCCAAAACACAAGAGTAGAGATGCTGGCAATTCAGATATGCCAAAGAGACCCATAAAGTGCTACCTTTAAGTGAAAAAGTGAAAGTTCTTGCCTTGATAAAGAAAAAAAAATAGTAGGCTGAGGTTGCTAAGATCTACAGTAAAAACGAATCTTCTATCTGTGAAATTGTGAAGGAAAAAGAAATTTGTGCTAGTTTTGCTGTCACATCCCCAACTGCAAAAGTTTTGGCCACAGTGTGTGATAAGTGCTTAGTTAAGATGGAAGAGGAATTAATTTGTATGTGAAGGACACAAGCAGAAACATGTTCCGATTGACGGCAATGTGTTGCACCAGAAGGCACTGAGCCTATACGAAGATTTCAGCAAGGAATCTCCTGAAACCAGAGACACTGAGCCATTTACTGTAAATAAGGAATTTTCACACAGATTGAGGATTAGGTTTGGACTAAAAAATAAAAAATTACGAGAGAGTCTGTGTCTACTAATGAAGAAGCTGCTGTCGCATTTCTGGCAGAGTTGAAGAAGCTGATTAAGGAGAAAGGATACCATCCAAACAAGCTTTCAATTGCGATGAAACTGGGCTCTTCTGGGAGAAGATGCCTGACAGAACTGACATTTATCAAAGTACAAAGGAGGCATTAAGACATAAAACATGGAAGGACAGATTAACTCAGGTACCGTGTGGTGACACTGCAGGGCATATGACAGAGCCAGGTATACTGTACAAAGTGAAGAATCCATGTGCCCTCAAAGAAAAAATTAAAAATTATCTGCCCAAATTCTGGCAACATAATTAGAAAGTATGGGTGACAGCTATCTTGTTCATGGAATGGTTCCACCAATGCTTCATCCCCAAGTGAAAAATTACTTGAAAGAAGACAAGTTGAAATTTAAAGTCCTATTAATAACAGACAATGCAGCTGACCGTCCTGAATCTGTTTGCTATGAAAATGAAAATGTCGAGGTTTTATTTTGACCTCCAAATATAACCTCATTGCTTCAGTCCCTTGCCCAGTGCATCATCTGGTCTGTCAAGGCCACATATACTTGCCTAGTATTTAATCACATTTGATCAGCAATTGATGCAGACCCTAACATGGACATAATACAGTGCTGGAAATCACTATTGCTGACGCAGTAACATTCATCAAAGCTGCAACTGATGAATTAAAACCAGAAACTGTAGATGTCGCCTTGAAGAATGGTTGGAGTAAAGTTATGAAAGGCTTCTTGGGGATCAATGGAGAGAGAAGTCAGGAAAATCACACAGCATGACCAGTTGGTAGAGAAGGTCATAACTGAAGGCCATCAAGAAGTGTTAATAAATGAGGCCATGGAAGAATCAGAGTCATCTACAGAGGAAGAGGAAGACGAAGAATAAAATAAAGCAGAATCAGTAATGTTGCCATTACCAAAATTTGCTGAAGTGTTTCAAATTGCACAGACATTAAATGTCAAAATTATAGAATATGATCCTTAATGGGACATAATATCAAAGTCACCCAAATAATCACTGAAGCACTACAACCTCTGCAGCAACACTTCAACAAGTTAATAAAAAAGAGACAACAACTTCCAGTTACAATGTTCTTCCAAAAGGTTTCAGCAAAATAACCTTCAATTATCAAGGATCCCCACTCATCGACATCATGATGGTTTTGCAGTCCAGGATCACCTGAAGTGGACAATCCCCCTTCTGACATACCATCATCAGGTCAATAGTAGCCTACCACTATATCACAATGCCTATGTCATTCACCTCACTTCATCTCATCATGTAAGCATTTTATCATCTCATACCATCACATGAAGAAGAATGGGTATTCCAAGAGAGAGAAAGAGGGACTACATTCACACAACTTTTATTACAGTATATTGCAGTAACTGTTCTAGTTTATTATTAGTTGTTGTTAATCTCTTACTGTGGCTAATTTATACATTAAACTTTATCATAAGTACATATGTACTTAAAAAAACACAGTATGGGCTGGCACGGTGGTTCACACCTGTAATCCCAGCACTTTGGGAGGCCAAGGCAGGCGGATCACCCGAGGTCAGGAGTTCGAGACCAGCCTGACCAACATGGTGAAATGCCGTCTCTACTAAAATTACAAAATTAGCCAGGTGTGGTGGCACATGCCTGTAATCCCAGCTACTTGGGAGGCTGAGGGGGGAGAATTGCTTGAACCCGGGAGGTGAAGGTGGCAGTGAGTCAAGATCACGCCATTGCACTCCAGTCTGGGCAACAAGAGTGAAACTCATCTCAAAAAAACAAAAACAAAGAAAAAACAGTATGTACAGAAAAAACACAGTATTTATAGGGCTCAGTGCTAGCTGTAGTTCTAGGCATCCACTGGGGTTCTGAGAACACATCTCCCTTGGATAAGGGGGCTTGCTGTAATTTTAAAATCAGGTACCAAAATAAGACTCCAAGGTTTCTGGCATACTGAAGTCATTTATTAAAATAGGAGAGACTGTAGAAGGAGAAGGTTTGGTGCTACAGGGAAGGGTAAGTATGCAGTTGTGACAATTTTAAAATTTAGTCTTCAAGTTCTTTAAAACTCCTCTCATCAAGAAGTAGAGATGAATTCCTCTCCTCTTGAATAAGGACTAAACTTAGTGACTCATTTCTAACAACCAAATATGGCAGAAGTAATACCATGTGACATTTGAGACAGTATCATAACAGGTGATACAGCTTCCATCTGACTTTCTCTCAGAATGCTTGTTCTTGGAACCCAGCCACCATCTACCGAGGAAGTGTAAGCCACAATAAGAAGCCACATTTAACTGTCTTGGCCAGTAGCCCCAGCTGTGGTCCTAGCTGAAGCCAGTATAAACCACCAAACATGTGAAAAAGGAATGATCTCTTTTGAGATCATTCCAACCCCAGCCACCATCAGACAACAGTCACATAAGACTCTAGGAGAGAATAGCATAGTTCAACCCAGTCCATGCCCAGAACAGTAAGAATTAACAGTAATAAATGATTGATATTTTACTCTATTACATTTCGGGTAGTTTGTTACACAGCAATAGCAATGGTAGTCACAACAAAGGGATCACAATTTCACTCTTAAAATCATTCACAGCATCTTTCATTACTCAAACATCAGTGGGAAAACAACTCATTTTCTTCAAAATTACAGTCAAATTAATTTTTTAAATCTAAGGTAGCAAAGTCTTATTATTATATTGTGAAAATTTGTAAAATATTGAAGTATTTAACATATAATAAATTTTAACAGGCATCAAACTAGCTGTTAAATCTTAAAGACAAAATTGTTATCAACATAAAAACTGCATAAAACTGGGCAATGAGCAAGCATATTCATCAAATAAACATTTTATACATATAAAAGGAGTAAACATGTATTAATTTCATTAGTGAGGACACCATGAAAAAATGATTTTCAGTAACTACACAAAAAAAGTAAATGAATTTGGTAGAAGAAATACTGAATTTACACATTCCAAATGTAAAAACGGTAACCAGAGAAAGTTGGCATTAATTTGAGAGCAGTAGATGATGTTAACTACAGAATAAGATGAAGTTCTAGTGAAAAATTTTTTCTTTTAAAAAGTTTTTCAGTAACTGATTTTTCAAATGAAATTTTTTCATAATGAGTATACAAAATATTTAGGGAAGTTATTTAGAATTTATTTAGAAATTATTAGACTAGAGAAGTTATAATCACATACAAAATTAAACAATCATCAGATAGTATACAAAATCACACTGGTATACAAAAGTGATTAAACTGAATAATTTATCATTGCTTAGGAAATAAAAATTGTAGTCAGAAAAACAGATTAGTTCTTTAGAGGGACCTGAATAAGATGAACAGCAGCAAACAGGAATTACTGACTTGTATTCAAGAATTATCATATGTATGGGATAACACTATGTACACCCTTCACCTACAGTCACACATAGCACATTCTCACTCACACTCATCATTATCTTGTTTTATGGCTATATAAGTATGTACACATATATGTGTGTATACATTTGTATACTTATATGTGCACACAGTATGCATACACATATATAAATATCCATGTGCATATATGTTTGTAAGTCCATTAACAGACTTGGTAAGTACACAAAACCAAAATGTCAAAAAAACAAGAATTAATAAAAACATTACTAGCTGTTTCATACCTGAAGTTGTAGGTACTTCCACAGTAATACTACTATATGGTGGAGGGGAAGAGTCAGTTTCAAGTGCTGGTGCTGAAGAGGCAGCCTGCACAATCTGCGGTGCTGGGTTTGAAGTAGATGGCTGCTCTATGGCCGATAATTCCGAGTTATCCTCTTCATTAAGAAGCTAAGAGAACAAAAGAAAAAGAAAACATTAATGTAATGCTAATTATTTTTTAAATTTTAAGCTGATTTTATCATTTCAGACACAGGATCACTTTTTGGCAGAACACAAAGTAAAATGGCATTTTTAGATAGTATACAAAACCACACTAGTATTTCAAAGTTTTTGAAAAACAATTTGTAAAGATTTAGTTATTAAGAAGTTCAGAATTTTCCATTTCTTTACAATAAAGTTCAAATTAAGAATTTATAAAGAAAATATGATGATTCAAAATAGATACAAATTCATATGATCCTACAGTAGATATCAAAGGTCTACCACATCTCTTGGATAAGGGGGCCTACTGTAATTTTAAAATCAGGTACCAAAAGAAGACTCCAAGGTTTCTGGCCTATTGAAGCCATTTATTGAAATCAGAGAGACTGTAGAAGGAGAAGGTGTGGTGTTACGGGAAAGAGGAAGTATGCAATTGTGACAATAGAGTTATTACATACTACAAAGAAAAGCAAAAATCCTAATAACATAGCCACGATACCATCTCTACTACTTATGAGCCTCCTGAAAAAATGTGTGAATCTAGAATAATTAGAAATGAAAGCTGAATTAATGAAATGGAATAAAACAGATAAACATTCTAAAAATGTGGATTACTCTAAGTAGGTTTTCCCAAGTACAAAAAAAATTACTACAGCAAGGCAGGGCGCAGTGGCTCATGCCTGTAATCCCAACACATTGGGAGGCCAAGGCGGGTGGATCACTTGAGGCCAGGAATTTGAGAACAGCCTGGCCAACATGGTGAAACCCTGTCTCTACCAAAAATACAAAAATTAGCTGAGTGTGGTGGCGCACACTTGTAATCCCAGCTACTCGGGTGGTTGAGGCAGGAGAATTGCTTGAACCCGGGAGGCAGAGGTTGCAATGAGCCAAGATTGCGCCACTGCACTCCAGCCTGGGCGACAGAGCGAGACTCCATCTCAAAAACAAACAAACCAACAAAAAAATTACTAAAGCAAAAAGAGTTGATGTGTATATAAAACTCTAGCAAATGTTCTTCATCTCAGCAAATTCACTGAGAGTTCAATAAATGTTAACAACATGTTGAGATCTTTAATCACTTAACTCAATCTTCACAAAAACCTAGGAGATCCTAGGAGACACAGACTGTTATTATCACCAATAAAAGGAAAACAATAAACAAACAGGAAGTACAGAAACTAACTTGCCAAACATCACAACAGTAAGAAAGGGTAAAGTAAGGAAGTAAAGCCAAGCAGTGTGACTGAAGACCTTTTGCTTACTTATGGTAATCTTTGAAATGGTCATTCTTCAGGAACTGGTAATAACTACATGCAGACAAACTAAGATGAGTCAAAGGCACCAATACTAACTATAAAAAGTGATTCATCAAGAAGCACTTTGATCCTTAAATATATTTGGCAAAAAGTCTTACTAAAAATTTTAAGATGCTTTTAAAACTGGAATCTTTATTTCAAAAGAAACTACTAGTTTTCTATATTATTTAATTTTCATATTTTGATTTATTCCCGTTACTCTAAGAAATTCAATGTTAAAAATAATCCCCCAAATAAATTTTGTCAGAGCTAGTATACATACCAATTTGAATGTGAAGTAGCAAAATGAAAATGAATTTTGGAATTCAGAAAGAGCGTTGGACTGTGTGCAGAGGCTTGCACCTGTAATCCCAGCATTTTGGGAGACTGAGGCAGGCGGACTGCTTGAGCTCAGGGGTTCAAGACCAGCCTGGGAAATATGGTGAAACCCAATCTCTACCAAAAAATACAAAAATTGGCCAGGCCTGGCATGTGACTTTAGTCCCAGTTACTAAAGAGGCTGAGGTGGGAGAATCATTTGAGCCTAGGAGGATGAGACTGCAGTGAGCCATGATCATATTACTGCACTCCAGCCTGGACGACAGGGTAAGACATTGTCTTAAAAAGAAAAAAGAAAAGAAAAAACAAAAAAAGAAAGATTAGCATGTAAATTTTTGCTCTACCATTTAGGACCTCTGATAAAATGTTCTCCATGCCTTAGTGTTCACCTATTAGCTCTGAATGCAGCCAAAATCCTCATAGGGTTGTAAAATAATATTTGGAAAGCATCTAATATAACAATCAACACACTGAAGGATTTAACAAATACTATTCTCCCACCTCTTCCCTTTTATTTAGTTTAGTTCATCACCTCAAAGAGAAATTATGTGGTACTCTCTAACAATCCAGTCAGTAGTCACTCATCTTTAAAATAAATAAATAAATGCAAAGTAAAACAAGAGGTCAATTTACTATACATTGCTTTTCCATGTCTTGGTAAATGATCACACTAACAAAACATTTTTGTAAGATAGTAAATGTATTATAACTTAACAAAACTGTCACAATCATGCCTAAAATCATTTCTGAAGTTACTGAGACCACTCTTTCCACAAATATCATAACATTAAGATTTACATAATTAAATCAATTGACATAAATTGAATTCTAAAACCAAATACACATTAAGTGAATTTTATGATTATGAGCCTTATGAAATTTATATTTCTTGCAGCACTTTCCAGTTAGGCACTCAATGACTACCCTCTTAACTAGCGACATGTCGCACCTGGTATTACAATCTGTCTCCCGTGTCTTCCTACTACATGGTACCCAGGAGAATTTCTCACTTAATTATCTTTAGGTGATAATATTTTAAGACCAAAAATGTTAGATGAGCAAGGTAAGCCAAATAAAAGTACAATACAGATATCTACTTGTTAATATCACCTAAACAATTAATTGTGAAGATGTCAAAAAGGGAAAACCACTTTTCCATATCTCTTATTAAAGCTGCAAATGTAGATACAGCGAGCTTTATATGCAAAACAGCATTCATCTAGTTTCCCATAAAAAAACACTCTTTACCACATTGAATACATAAATGTGCTCCCCAGAATGACCAACTTACTTTCAAAAACTGTCAGAATTTACTCAAATAACTAAAATGAAAGGAATAACTACAAACACTTTTATATATAAGCTCCAAAATAAAGCTTTGGAGCCTATAAAACATGCCCTAATTTATTTCAACTGCCCTATCTAACACCTACGGTTTTGACAAAATCATAATATGTGAATATTACCATGCATCAACAGTAAAACTAACTCAGTCAATGACCTCTACCTACTGTAGCATATATAGCTTTCAATTTACTTTAAATAAAATTATGTAATTTGGTATCTTTGTGCCAGCAATAAAATTGACTCTATGAATTAACCAACTTTGATTGCCTTTTAAACAAATTCATTACAAGGGTTAAAAGAAAATCATATTTATCAAATTAGACAATTCTACTTGAGAATAATTTCTCTTAAACATGTTCTCCAATGGTTCTATTTGACATTCATTAACAATTACCTAAATAGCAAAAAGGGAGGAGAGGGGAGGCAGGAGAGGAGGGGACCTACTTGTATACCGTGATGTGCTAAGCTCTGTGCCCGATTTATACATCACCTAAAAAGCTTCCAGTTTTACCTACTTATGAGTCTTCTGAAAAAATGTGGGCAATATAGCACATGAAAACTAAACTGTCTTTAATATATCAACCAGGGTGGTGAAAAGTTGCATAGTGAATGAACCAAAATTTTCTTTTTTGTTTAAAGAAAAAAAATGACAACAGAGCTGTCTTAAAAGCATTTGTAGCTAGTCTTTACAGATGTATACTGAGTGTTTTTAGTAACAAGAAAACTGTAAGCATTATGATTAACTCTAGCTGGAAGCACAGCCTTCTAGTGTATAAAGATTGTTTCTTTTACTTTTATTGGCATTTATCCTATATAATAACCTTTCATTCTATCTTAAGGTGATAAAATATTAATGTAATAACTGGATGCTTTGCTTTTGAGAAGCTAGAGACCTCACTGAATGTTCTCTAAAAGTACCAAGATAAGACTGTGCAGATGCGCTATCAAGTGTTGCTTGGCAAGTAGTCACTACATTAGAGCCTGGTGGGTCAGCCAGCAATGTGACCTCTTCTCATTTCTTTTCTGTTTTAATTTGGATGTAGGTTAGACCTACAGGAAGAGAACTGTAATTTCTTAAAAATCATTTTTAAAGTAGTAAAAAAAAAGTGATCTAAACAGCCTATGAATATGTATACTATCATATTATCACTATATTTAGTATCAGAGGGCAGATCCAGGAATAAGAGGCGTTGCAATGAGATAAATTTTAACTCAATAAAAAACTTGGCTGAGTGTGGTGGCTCACACCTTGTAATCCCTTTGGGAGGCCAAGATGGGAGGATCAGTGGAGCCCAGGAATTCAAGACCAGCCTGGGCAACACGGGGAGACCCTGTTAAAGTAATAGCTCTCCGAAAGTGGAGGTTATGTCTGTCTTGTTGAACAGTCTGAAAATATTAAATAAAAGTAAGTCCCCCAAAGTACTCTGATTCAGCTTTGGTTAAAATTAAAAGAAAATATAATATAGGTCACCAGTCATAATGACATAAGATGGAAAGCCCTGAGAGAGAAAAACCTTGCTAACACAAGTATTTTGACGTCTCTAACAGTTAGTACTACTTTCCTTAATATGTTGCCATTACTTTTAATGGCAAAATCGCAATTACTTTTGCACCAACCTAATAAATTAAAGGAGACAGGGCGGGAGAACATTAACTTCTCAAAGACCTCCAAGGAACAAAGTCAAACGGGTGGAATAAAGATCTTATATAAATTTCTATTTAAAAAAGAATCACAACTCTGGTCAAATTCCTTTTCATGTGTTAAAACTGCAACATAAATATACTAAATACCAAGATTCCCTCCTGGAACACCACATGCTCCCTATGGCACATTCATTAGTTGTGTTTACACTCCTTTAATTAGGAGAGATATGCTTCTTGAAATCTTACAAAATATCAACAAAAACATACTCTCTTCAAAATTCTATTTACCTTACTCAGATTTTATCTAAGAAAAAAAGTATTTACAAATCTCTCCCACAATTATGACTTTTTATCAATAGGTCAGTATGATCTGAACATATTAATAGCTTGCTGATCTCCTAATCCTTAATGGAAAAAAAAAAAAAAAAAGAGAGAGAGAGAGAAGAGAAAAAACCAACATAAAGGAGAGAAAACATCTGAGTGTGCTGGGTTGACACCTTCTCAGGCTTTCTTTCCCTCTAAGGTTGTCTATCTTCAAGGACGCTGCTCCCTGCTAGACTCTACTCACCCTCTCAAAGTCTTCTGAAAATCCAACAATCTAGCTCCCATCAATTTATCATGAAAAGCCCACAATGTATGTCATTAATGTCTATATGTTGCATCATGGGATGATGTTCAGCTCATTTTTTGTAGTTTTGTATCACAATATGTGTTAGATATATTTAAAGTTTACTTTTAAAAGATGGCATTTTTTGAAGTCTGGCAACGAACTTGAGTTTGTGTCTCTCCACAGTACAGTATCTTGATTTCATTAAGGCCTGGAACTTTTTGAATATTTGTTGGCGACTATGCTGTGTGTTAAACAGAGTAGATGTGTGATTGTCTCCCTAAAATCCTTTCCATAACTCTTTCATTGTAAGCCCACAGTAATTTCTGTGGGAATTAACCCACCCTAGTCCAAGGCTAACCCCAACTACATTAATCAGGATACTCCTTTGGCATGATCACTGGTTCCCAACCAGCATGGCTCTCTTCCTGTGCAGGATACCTGGGTCAAAGGTAGGTGATAAGGTAACCTAAAATGATCCAATTAAAGACGATGGCACATTTTAATACTCACATAAATTAATTGAGCTAATTTCCAAGACAAATATGGTTTTCATAAAATTGTTTTAATAAAATGACAACACAGAGTGATTCTAGTTTTTAAGATTTCCCTCCTTAAATGGCTTGGAGACCATAATTTAGAAACCAAAATGGAGAAGCTACAACCACAGGACCAGCCCAAACTGAGCCTATTCTGTCAATAACAAAATGTCAAGTACCTTTTAGGTGTAACAGATTCAGAGACTGCAAGACATGTAGCCTGGGCATGTGCAACAGAAAAAGCTTGACTTCTAACAATTCCCACAACCAAAGAATCCTCCCCTCAGAACCAAGAAGACTGGGATGTGACCAAAAACAGGGGTCCATTGGCCTGGAAGATCTGAGACTACAATCCAGATCAATATACCTTTCCACAAATGGTCAAATTCGCAGCTCTCCAATCAGACCCTGCCAAGCCAACATTCCTAAACCCTTTTCCCGGCCCTCTGATCCCTTAAAAAGTTGCCTTAGAGCCTAAACTGGGGAGATGGTTTTGAATCTGTTCCTATCTTCTCGCTTACCAGTTCTGTAGTAAAGCCTTTCTTTTCTCAAAAGCCAGTTCCACATACTACTGGGTCTCTGTGCATCCATCAGGCAGCAACAGCAAGCCCATGTGCTTGATAACAAGGCTGCTTCAATGCATTTTTTAAAAGCAGAAGACATTTTAAATGACAGTGTTTGAATTTATAAAACTATTTAAAGTTTCAAGTTTTCAAAATATTCCAATGCTTTGGTTTTCACAAGCTAACATACTAGTATTCTATCCAACAAAGCCATCGACAATATGATAATGGTAACTAGTAATCAAAGGTTTTGTTTCCTTAATCAAATTAAGTAAGGACATTTTGACAGATTCTCCAGAAAGTTTCTGATTTGCATGTACCAAAAATTAAGTCAAAAATGGGGTGGCTAATAAAGTTTGAAAGTAAAATTGTGCAAAGAAAATATACATAAAAAGGTCTCACACATTAAAGCATAGAAAAATATCAACATATTCAGCAATCAGAATCTGAACATTAAGAGGTTTTAAAAGCAAAACTATTTAGGGAGAAGAACAGAAAACAAGAACTAGTAAATTCTAATTGCAACCATTTCCTTCCAGGAAACACTCATTCGCAAGTTTGTGCTGCTTTCTCAGTCTCTGGGGGCTTAGGGACACCTGGCCATCTCTAATTAGATTTGGGAATTATGTCTGCCTTCCCAATCAGATCATAAGCTTTTGATATTTAGGAAATACGCTTTGTTCATCTTGGTATCCCCTAAATCAGGTAACAGAGTTTAGGGCATAGAATTGGTTTCACATTAAATATACTGTCCTCTAAACCTCCTAGAGTTTTTCCCTCATGGAAATGGGAGCTTGTCAAATAATGGATGCAATATGCACTGAACACATCAAGATTTAGTATTATACACCTCACAGATTTCTATGATTCCCACAGTGCTTTACATATATAAACTTGAAATATTTCATATTCAACTGTTACGAAGCAGTCACCATAATTTAGTAAGTAAATATGTGCCCCTAAAAGTTTACTAAATTAAACAATGGTTTCTGAAGACTACAGGTCACTCAGTATGTATCCTAAACAAGAATGTAAATTCTAACCCCACATCACCCAAGTCTTTATAATAACTACCACTTTGGTGATGGCCATGCTTATCATAGCTAGACGAGAGAGCTAAGGAAATCAAACTATTTTACCCCAAATTATACGGCTTTGACATAATTTGAGATTGCTATTCAGAGGGCCTGCAAACAGAAGTAGCCCTGAAAAGCTATCTTTTGTGGGAGATTTCTATCTACAGAGAAAATCTACATTGATGCAGCCAGGCTTTCTCTGAGGGCCTTCGCTTGTCCAATCCAGGAAAGTTTAACTGAGACCACTGTTTTTTTTTGTTTTGTTTTTTGAGACAGAGTCTTGCTCTGTTGCCCAGGCTTAAGTGAAGTGGCAAGATCTCAGCTCACTGCAACCGCTGCCTCCCAGGTTAAAGCGATCCTCCTGCCTCAGCCTCCCAAGTAGCTGGGATTACCGGTGTGTGCCACCACACCCTAGGTAATTTTTATATTTTTAGTAGAGACAGGGTTTCACTCTGTTGACCAGACTGGTCTCGAACTCCTGACCTCATGTGATCTGCTTGCCTCAGACTCCCAAAGTGCTGGGATTACAAGTGTGAGCCACCGCACCCAGCCAACAAGACCACCTTTGATAGCCAAGTCCTCCTCTTCTCTCCATCCCATTACCTGTTTTGTCACTATAACCTCTTTTGCCACAATCCAAGCCCCCATTCTTTCTATTCAAGATGGTATAGAAGCTTCTGAATCCACTATTGGATTGGCAGTAATCACTCCATGGTTTTCCCCTGTGTGCATCTTAATAAATTCTTACTCCATTTTTCCTATTAATCTGCCTTTAGTCAGCTGATTTTTCAGAGAACTTTCAGAAGGCAATGGGGAAGTTCTCCCTTGGCTCCTACACAGCCAATAGTAAAAAGGGTCAAAAAAAAAAAAAAAATCACTATGGGATCACCTTCTCCCATCACAGAATCAAAGAGCAGGCTAAGGTCAGTGGATTAGGGATTAACTGCCTAGCACTTTTAATATACTGATGGAAAAAAGCATCAGTGACTTACAACATAGCAATAATAGCAAATGTTCATATACAGGACTTCCGCCTGTCAAAAAAAAAGTACACTCTTAAAAATATATGAAATATATGAAAAAAAAACAAAAATAGGTCACAAAAGGGACAACTTTTTATGCAAGTTAGTATAAACCAAAAATAAAATTCTAGGCCCCCCAAGCATCTGAATGGACTCCTGTGATGGGTAATACTGACTGTCAACTTGACTGAAGGATGCAAGGTATTGATTCTGGGTGTGTCTGTGATGGTGTTGCCAAAGGAGATTAACATTTGAGTCAGTGGGCTGGGAGAGGCAGACCCACCCTTAATCTGAGTAGGCACCATCGAATCAGCTGCCAGCACAGCTAGAATATAAAGCAGGCAGAAAAATGTGAAAAGACGAGACTGGCCTAGGTGCCCTGCCTACATCTTTTTCCTGTGCTGGATGCTTCCTGCCCTCAAATATCGGACTCCAACTTCTTCAGTTTTGGTACTCAGAATGGCTCTCCTTGCTACTCAGCTTGCAGATGCAAGGCCTACTGTGGGACCTTGTGATTGTGTGAGTTAATAAACCTCTCTCTCTCTCTCTCTCTCTCTCTCTCTCTCTATATATATATATATATATATATATATATATATGACTAATACAACTCCTCCCCTTGGCCAAGGGCATTCCAAAGTTAACCTGTAAAACTAAGTCAGGCCATGATGAGAAGAGGGAGTAGACATGCCTCATTACCATTAAAATCAACACAGACCATAAGGCTGATAGAATAGACTCTTTAGGTCTGATAAGAAGCATTTATAAACTTTAGGTCTTATAAGAAGAATTTATAATTCTCTCTGAAGCCTGTTACTTGGTGGCTTCATCGGAATGATAAAGCCTTGGTCTCCGCAACCCCTTATCATAACTTCTTTCTATTGATTTCAAGTCTTTAGATAATAACTCAACCAACTGCCAATCAGAAAATCTATTAATCCACCTATGACCTGAAGTCCCCACTCTCCACTGCCCCCCTACCCATTGTCCCACCTTTCCAGACCAAATAAATGTACATCTTACACATACTGATAGATATCTTATGTATCTCTAAAATATATACAACCAAGTTGTAGGCCAACCACCTTGGGCACCTGTTGTCAGGACCTCCTGAGGTTGTGTCACCAGCATGTCTTTAAGCTTGGCAAAATAAATTCCTAAATTAATTGAGACCTGTTTCAGATACTTTTTGGGTGACACAGTAAAAATGCCAACTCTAGAATAATTTTATTACACAAAACACATGAAACAACAGCACACAGAAGAAATGTAAATCAATAAAAACAAAATATTTCTAGTAATAAAGGAAGTAAAACTGCACGTTGGAAAGAAGAAAGTTGGAGTTGAATTAGCTAGTAAGAGTATAAATAAATTCAATCACCTTGAAGAGCAATCTGGTAATTCCTATTGTCAAGAGATGTTTGAACCAGAGCAACTCCATCTTGAACAGGAACTGGGTAAAATAAGGCTGAGACCTCCTAGGCTGCATTCCCAGAAGGTTAAGGCATTCTTAGTCACAGGATGAGATAAAAGGCTGGCACAAGTTACAGGTCATAAAGACTTTGCTAATAAAACAGTCTGCAGCAAAGAAGCTGGCTAAACACCACCAAAACCAAGATGGCCAAGAGAGTGACCTCTGGTTGTCCTCACTACTACACTCCCACCAGCAAGCAATCTGACAGTTTCCAAATGCCATGGCAACGTCAGGAAGTTACCTTATATGGTCTAAAAAGGGAAGGCATGAATGATCCACCCATTGTTTAGCATATAATCAAGAAATAACAATAAATATGAGCAACCAGCAGCCCTCAGGGCTGCTCTGTCTATGGAGTAGTCATTCTTTTGTTTCTTTACTTCTTTAATAAACTTGCTTCCACTTTATGGATTCGCCCTGAATTCTTTTCTTGCATGAGATCTAAGAACCCTCTCTGATCCAGACCCCTTTCCAGTAACACTAGTAAAGGTAAAAGTGTGCAGGACCCAACAGTTCTACTTCCAAATGTTAACAGTAGGAAATTCTCACATGGAAATAAAGAGGCATGTACAAGAATGTTCAAGGCAGCAGTATTTGTAATGGTGAGAAACTTAAAACAACTTTCTAGCCAGTAGGCAATAAATAACTATTATCCCATGATTTGTAAGACTAATTAGATCTATATTAACCATCACAGATAAATCTTTAAAACATGCTGAATGAATAAAGTTCAAAAAGTATAAAACAGAATACTATAACAAATACATTTTCACATAATCTAAAACTAAAATACATATTATAGTAAGGCATACATGTAAGTATTAAAAGAAAAGCAGAAAAACATTCACAGAAATGATAAATATCAACTTCAGGATAACGTTAAGAGGATAAACAGATGAGGAAAAGCATAGAATGTAATGCTTTATTTCATTTCTTTACAAAAAAAAAGTTCAAGATCTCAAACAAACATACAGCAAGATGTTAACACCTATTATGTCCATGGTGGATACAGAACTATCTTTCACTTTATGTTTGAAATGTTTCATAGTTTTAATGTTTAAATTTTAAAAAAAGTTCATCCTGCCAAGTTGTCTTCCACGAATAGACATTTTTAAACATGAAAGAAGACAGAATACACAGCACCCATGTGTCCTTGAAAACGCAACTCCCCGTGATGAAAACAAGACAACTAAAAACTCAATCAGAACAAAAACCACAGAAACAGAAAATCCATGGAAAAGATATAATGGTAAGCACTAAATCCATTTAAATATAGACCTAAGGCTAAACATAGAACTAAAGACTAACTTCTGGTAAACAGAAAGCAAATATTATATGCCCTAAAAAAGCAAAAATAATAAAATTCAGAACTGAAGAAAGAGATGACAGAACGTATGAACAGTACTCAACTTCATCTTTCACGGCAGGGATTTCGTATCTCATATCTAAACTTTAAACATGTAGTTTTTTAAAATACTCCCATTTCTTACTGTTTTTTATAAATCATTTTCCTAATTTTAGTGAACTCTTACAGAACCTAAGATTTTTGTGGCAAAGAAGCCTTTACCTAGAGTTCAGCATTTACCTAGAGCTTAAGGTATTTTTCCCTTGTTATTAAATTCAAACAAAATCATAAATTTTTGTTTTTTAAAATAGCATAATCCCATAATTATGAAATTATTCCTGTCTGTCTATACATAAGCACGAATAAGATGATGTTCACCAAATGTTAATATAGGTAAGATTTGGGTGCCTAGAGTGCTTATCTCTTTATACTTATATGTACTGCTATATTTTTAAAAAACAAACTATATATCGCTTATTTTTCGAACACAAAACACTCACACATGTCAATCTAACACTTCCCATTTTAAAACTATACCCTAGGGAACTAATCAGAAACTTAAACAAGATTTCTTTCTAATGTTGTTCATCATGATGCTACAGTAATAGGAAACTGAAGAAAAAAAAAAACCAACAAAAAACTACTTGTCCAAAATAGAAGAGTTAAACAAACATGCTGTATCAAGGTAATAAAATATTATACAGCCATTTTAAATGGTGTTTTGAAAGAATCTTTACCAGTGTAAGGAAATGTTCATGAAAAGATGTTAAAGAAGTAACAGAGTTGTGTCTGTGTGTCTGTCTGTGAGAATCATATATTATTCCAATTTTAAATAAGACAAAAATGTTAACAGTTTTTAAATGACTGTTAATAGACAAAATAGGTATCATGGTTGCTTACAAGTTGCATTTTCTTTTTTATTTTTCACTTTTCTGTATTTTTTCCAAGTTCCCTAGAATAGGGATAAAGAAAGGAACATATCTTTCTGTTTTTAACGTAGGACAGAAGGTAACATGTTAAAGAGATTTCCATCTGTGCTTAAAGGAATAAGTTTCTACAAGTCAGAAAACTCATATTTGTTAAATTTCTCCATGATGATAAACAAGATCATCACAGATTCTACAACCATTCAAAAACCTCTGCTAATTATTTTCATCTTCACAAGAAAGTCAAGTACATAAACACAGATATGATGTTGGTTGCCATCAATAATTTAACAATAATAATACATAGAGTAAAAACCAGCATGTATCTACTTTAAGGTGATGATTTTCTAATGAAACCCAGTTTAGAAGTTACAATGATTCGTAAGGGCTTTTTTTTTTTTTTTTTCTCTTTCCCACTTGTTACAAGATTTTTCCTCATAGTGCCCTTTTGCTGTAACTAGTTATTAGCCACACTGTATATTCATTTATATAATCTAAAATGGCATTCTAGTTTTACAGCAATACTACCTATTCTTTGGGAGCTTTCTGGATTTTGGGGTTTTTTTTTAAAGGCAAGTTCTTTCTCTGTTGCCCAGGCTGGAGTGCAGTTGCACAATCATAGCTCACTGCAGCCTCTAACTTCTGGGCTCAAGCAATCTTCCCGCCTCAGCCTCCCAAGCAAGCAGCTGGGACAAGCAGACACCATCACGTCTGGTCAATTTATTACGTTTTTTTTTTTTTTGTAGAGTTGAAGTCTTGCTATGTTGCCCAGGCTGGCCTTGAACTCCTGAGCTCAAGCAATACCCCTGTCTTGGCCTCCCAAGGCGCTGAGATTACAGCCATGAGCTGCTGCACTGGCAACTGCTTATTCTTTAGAACTCCAATAGTAAGGATGACACACCCACGTTGTGAGCAACATGCCACCAAAGTTCCAACTGCTTTATTCAACAATCCAGCTAATAAAGGACTCTAGCAACCTTTCCACAAGTAACTCTGTGAGAAAATGTTCATTAAGCACCTAGCACAGTAGCAGTAAGCTATTGTGGCAGTAACTATTGTGTTGGTCAGTATTCTCCCATTGATGCCGCATGCATAAGTGTAAACAGTGCTTCTTCAACCCAAATTAAACTCCAGTAGTCAGACATATTCACATTATCTGAATGCTCTATGGCAAGAAAGTACAAAAATGTCAAGAACATGTTACAAGGAGGCAAGAGCAGATGGAACAGGCTCCTGCTGGCCAAATCGGAGATAATCTGAGCCTCAAAATAAATTATGACAGTATCAGATTATAACTCATAGAATAAAACATGAATCCATGAATACATACTGATATAAATTAATAGACTGGGAGCAAGAGAAAACTCTTACAGAATTCTAATTAATAAACATAGAAAAAAAAAGGAATTAGGAAATCACCATTTGACAACCACTAAAGTTATAACTATTTAAGGCAAGAACCACCAATGAATTTTAAAATCAGTGAGTGAAAGTATAATAAAACAGAGCTACAAAATAACTGACCTGAACCTTTCTAAAACATTAATGTAATGAAAGACAAAAAAGAAAAAATTAGAGAACTGTTCCAGGTAAAGAGACTTGATAACTGAGTGTAATGTTTAATCACAGATCAGATCCCAATTTTTTATAAAAATGTATTTTCTTTTGCTGTGTAACGTTAGTAGGAAAACTGGTGAAGTATGTTTAATACTGCACCAATGCTACAGATTTTGATAACTGCACTCTATATAAAAGAATGTCTTGTTTTTGGGAAATACACACTGAAACACTTAGATACAAAGAAACATCATTTCTGCCATTTACTTTAAAATGTTTCAAGGAAAAAATGTACTTGTATATAAATATACATAAAGAACTCATCACAAAACAAATGTGGTAAAATATTATTTGGGGACAATGGGTAAAATATACACAGGAATTCTTTGTATTATTTTTGCTACTTTTCTGTAAGTCTAAAATTATTTTTAAATAAAGTTTAAAAAGCAAAATGCTATATAGTAAGAAAGTAGAATATATTGTATAAAAACAAACACATTAATTTAAAACATTATGATTCAGTATCTAAAAATTTTCACTCTATCTCTAGAACCCCTATATGATGATTAACTCCTCTATACCTTCAGCCATTTTATAAAATGATCTCTCCACATTTAACTGAACTCCAACTTTCCATGAATGGGACTACATCCCTCAGAGCCCTTTCAAATAAGACTGCTAATCCTCACCTCTCTCCCTCTTATCTGGGAACAAGACAAGGAAAATTTTCTCGGATATTTTCAATTCTAGATCAAGAGGCTCTTTTGAAGTTCACACTGTCCATATAGCCTGCCAGACTCTCTATCACCCTATTCTTATCAGTGGCATTGACAGGAGTCCATTTATTCCCAGGGAGTAAGATTTATAAGCCAGCTCTCCACCCACAATATCATCCCCTCAACCTTAAATCCTACTGTAATATAAGACAACTAAACCATCCTAACACCTCAGCTACAAAACAAGAAGTAATGATATCTAGAGTTGGGTGGTTCAGTACACCTCAGTTCTCTATCCTCTGACAGAATGCCTGATCTGGTTGGTCACCCAGAACTGCTTCTTCTCAAAAACATTACATTCACACAACTTGGTTCTTGATCCCAACCTCCTGGCCTCAACATTTTTCATTCCTTACTTCCACTGAGCCTATTTTCTGCGCCCTCTATTCCCCCCTACATGGTTTTACCTTCTACCCTATGTAGTCTGGACTATAAAATGCATAACTTGCATGACATTCAACTGCACCCTCAGTTCTCTAGTCCTCTTATCCTTGGCCACATCTATCCCATTAAGACTCAATTTGGGATAAGTCTGCCTACTGCCTTCTGGTGGAAGAGGAAAACAAACCACGTGACTATGTAGATGGCTGCCACAGCAAATTTAGTTTCCAATTCCAACAAGGCCAACAGAGTTCACTGACATCGTGGCAGGTGTTCCAATTCCACCATTCTCCACTTCCAACCATGAGACTCTCAGTCAAAGTCTTTGCTTCCTATTTCATGTAGGAAAATAAGCTTTCAAGCAAAAATTCCTTTAACTTCTCTCCTCTGCAGCTCTAAACTTAGCATTATGGCATCCATCCTAACTTATGTTCTTCACTCCCAAATGCCAGACAACTGTACAGAGAAGATCTTGCCTCCCAAAGGACTGTTTTTTCTTTAAATTCTCTCTCCTTCCTTTTCAACACTGACTTCTTTCTCCCTACCCACGTGTATATTCTATTCACACCATAATTTCAAGAGAGGAAAAAAAAAAAAAACCTCCCCCAGCTAAAAATAAACACTTTTTCTTCTGCTTTTTGAACTATTTCCATAGCTCCCTTCTTTCCTTTAGTGACAAACATCCTGAAAAGAAATACATATACGTATGTATATACTCCCATTTTCTGCACTTTTTTTATTTCCTCACCAATTCATGACCATGTGGCTTTCACCCAAATATCTCTTGCTTAGAACAATGACCTTCTAATTATTAAATCTAAAAGCCTATTTTCAGTCCTTATACTATTTAAATATTTAATATACTCAACACACTTAACTGTACTTCTAATTAGTTTTTCTTTAACTATTCCCTTCTGATTTTTCCTCTATCTTCCACCATTCATTCTGTTTCTTTTGTAAGGGGCTTTATTCTCCTCAGCCAACTTTAAAGAGTCTTATCTAAAACTAAATCCAGAACTACGGATACTGTCTCTGACCCAGGGACTGGACTGAAGCTGGATAGTGTGTAATTGGTTTGGTTTAAGTTTCATTTGCAAGGGCATTAAAGCAATTAACCCCATGTAATACTGTTAGAGTTACCATTAGAAAAATTATTTTGTCCTTTTTAAAAATTAGCATGATGTACTGTCTTATTTAATTTCACATCTTTTTAGAAGAAAAGTTAGTTGCTAAACGAATAAACTAAAAAAAGAACACGATTTGATGCCAGGAAATCTAAATTTAAGATATAGATCCACCACCTACCAGCTGGATAACCTTGATGTTATTAATCTCTTTGAGCCTCTTTTTCTTTCTATGATTCATGCATTTTCATTCAGTCAATTAATCATTCATCATTCAGCTAACATTTACTAAAAGCCTAATATGTTCCAGGTACAATATTGGGTGTAGGAAATAGGTGCAAATCCCATCTCATTAATCGCTACAACTTCTAGCTTCTAACTAGAAGCTCTGAGGCAAGGCCATAATAAGTATGACTTCAGCAAGAGGGATAAAGGAAAAGTCAACATATTCTATCATAGGCAAACCAAGGAGCCGAAACCAGTAAGGACCAGGCCTGAAACACCAACTTCCTTCACAGAAAGTTTCATTCTTCCCTCAACAAACTCAGAGAAGCTAACAACAGAATACTCAAGCAAAATTAAATACAGTAACATCAATTACTTAGACATACTGTTGTTAGTGATTCATCCAGGAAGCATAGCAAATGCCAAGACACCACTACAGACGATAGTTAAGGGGTTGATCCATCAAAATGTTATATGCTAAAGCAAAAACTCCAAAGTTGGCCACTAAATCTAAACACATAATTTGAATAACTTCAGAATATCGAAGACGAACACACATACACACACTATCACTCACTCTTTCTGTTTCCCTCTCTCAAAGTTAGCAATCATGTAACCCCCATACTGATTCACCAAATCACATTTTTTAACACACTTCACTTTTTAGAGATTTAGATTCACAATTAAAGTCCACATAAGGTACAGAGCTTTCCCATATACCCCCTTTCCCAACACAGGCAACGCCTTCCCCATTAGCAACATTCCTCATCAGCAAAACATCTGTTATAACTGATGAACCTATAGTAACATATCATTTTTACCCAAAGTCTACAGTTTACATTAGAGTTCACTCTTGGTGCTGTTTCTATGGGTTTCGACAAATGTATAAGGCATCCACCATTACAGTACCATACAGGGCACTTTCACTGTCCTAAAAATCCTCTGTGCTCCACCTATTCATCCCTCCCTCCACACTAACACCTGGCAACCACTGATTGTTTTACTGTCTCCATAGTTTTGTTTTTCCAGAATGTCATACAGTTTAAATCACATAGTATACAGCCTTTTCAGACTGGCTTCTTTCACTTAGTAATATGTATTTACATTTCCTCCCTGTCTTTTTGTATTTGGACAGCTCATTTCAATCTGGTTCTGAATAATAATCTGTTCCCTCTCTGTCTCACAGTCTATCCATTCATCTATTGACAGCCATCTTAGTTGCTTCAAAGATTTGGCAAATATGAATAAAGCTGCTATAAACATACATGTGCATGTTTTTGAATGGACCGTAAGCTTGAAACTCCTTCAGGTAAATATCAAGAAGCATGACTACTGGATAGTATGGTAAGAGTATGTTTAGCTTTATAAGAAACTGTCAAACTATCTTCCCAAGTGGCTGTACCAGTTTGACTCCCACCAACAAATGAGAGTTCTTGTTTCACATCCTCACAAGAATCTGTTGTCCACGTTCTGGATGTGGGCCATTGTTAACAGGCATGCAGTGGTCCCTAGTTGTTTTAACCATCATTTCAAAATGATGCAGAGTATCTTTTCATTTGCTTACTTGCCATCTGTATATCTTCTGTGGTGAGATGTCTCTTAAGGTTTTTGTCCTGATTAATAGGGTTGTATTTTAAGAGTTCTTTGTATATTTTGGATAGTAGTCCTTTATCAGATGTCTTTTGCAAAGATTTTCTCCCAGACTGTGACTTTATTTTCTTGGCAGTATCTTCTGCAGAGCAGAAATCATTAATTTTAATTAAATCTAGCTTTTCACCTCTTTTTTTCCTAAAAAATCATCACCACATCCAAGGTCATCTAGCTTTTCTCTTATGTTATCTTTTAGGAGTTTCATAGTTTTGCCTTTTACATTTAGATGTGTGATCCGTTTTGAGTTAATTTGTATAGAGGGTGTAAAAGTCTGTACTTAAGTTCTTTCTTTTTTTTTTTTTTTTTTTGCATGTGGATGTCTAGCTGTTCAGCACCATTTGTTGAAAAGACTATCTTTGCTTCACTGTTTTGCCTTTATTCCTTTATTAAAACCAGTTTACTCTAATTTTGTGGGTCTATTTCTGGGTTCTCCATTCTCTTTCACTGATCTATTTGTCTGCTTTTTCCCCAACACCACACTGTCTTGATTACCATACATCTACAGTTAACTCTTGAAGTTGGGTAGTGTCAGTCCTCCAACTCTGTTCTTCTCCTTTAATATTGAGTTGGCCACTCTGAATCTGTTGCCTCTCCATGTAAATTACAGAATTTGTGTGTCAATATTCACAAAATAGTTTGCTTGGATTTTAATTTGGATTTCACTGAATCTACAAGTCAGGTTGTGAAGAACTGGCATCTTGACAATATTGAGTCTATCTATCCGTGAACATGGAATATATTTCCATTCATTTAGTTCTTTGATTTTTTTCAAAGTTTTGTAGTTTTCCTCATATAGATCTTATCCATATTTTGTTAGATTTATACTTAAGTATTTCTTTTGGGGGGATGCTAACAGTATTATGTTTTTAATTTCACATTCCACTTGTTCATTGCTAGCATTTAGGAAAACAGTCTTTTGTATATTAACTATTTATCCCGCAATCTTGCTATAATCACTTCCAGGAAGGTTCTGTTTTATTTTGGTTTGTCTATTCTTTCAGATTTTCTACACAGATAATCAACTCCTCTGTAAACAAAGATAATTCTATTTCTTCCTTCCCAATCTATAACTTTTATTTCCTTTCTTGTCATATTGCACTAGCTAGAACTTCTAGTAGGATGTTGAAAAGCAGTGAAGAGGACATCCTTGCCTTGTTCTTGTTCTAAT
The DNA here is from genome assembly GCF_002776525.5 of Piliocolobus tephrosceles. Classification (NCBI taxonomy): domain Eukaryota; kingdom Metazoa; phylum Chordata; class Mammalia; order Primates; family Cercopithecidae; genus Piliocolobus; species Piliocolobus tephrosceles. The sequence continues at coordinate 36,330,163 of NC_045455.1, forward strand.
CAGGAAAACTTTCAGTTTCTCATTACTAAGTACAAAGTATGATATTTGATACAGGTTTTTAGTAGATGTTCCTCTCTATCACTAGATTGCTTAGAATTTTATCATGAATGGGTGTTGGACTTTAATGCTTTTTCTGAAGCTGTTATATGATCATGTGATTTTTCTTCTTTAGCCACTGATGTAACGGATTACATTAATTAATTTTTGAATGTTGAACTACCCTTGCATACCTGGAAAAGATCCCATTTGGTCATGGCACATAATTAATTTTACACATTGTTGAATTTTACTTGTTAATTTTGTTGAGGACTGTTACATCTGCATTTATAAGAACTATTGGTCTGTAGATTTCTTCAAATGTCTTGTCTGGCTTTGATATTAGGGAAATGCTGGCCTCAGAGAATGAGTCAGCCTTCAATTTTCTGGAAAGACTGTAGAGAATTGAAATAATTTCTTCCTTAAATTATTGTTAGATGCTATCGTTTGAGCATGTCCTCCAAAACTCCTGTGATAGAAATTTAATCTCCAGTGCAACAATGTTGAGAGATGGAATCTCCAAGAGGTGATACGGTCATGACAGCTCCGTCCTCATAAACGGATTAATGTAATCAGTGCAGGAGTAGGTTCTTGATAAAAGGATGAGTTCAGTTCCCTTCTTCTTTCTCTCATACCCTCTTGCCTTTCTACTTTTTGATGTGGAATGACATGGCACCAAAGCTCTCAACGGATGGCAGTACCTTTAATAATGAACTTCCCAGCATCCAAAACTGTGGGAAATAAATTTCTTTTCTTATAAACTACACAGTCTGTGGTATTGACATGGCAGCACAAAATCAGACTAGGACAGAAGAAATCTCCAGTGAACCCATTCGGGCCTGGTGCTTTCTGTTTTGAAAGGTTCGTATTTCTTTATTTTTGTATTAATAATACCCATTTTCACGTTATACTGATCATTATAATGCCATATCTCTAAAGGCACTAGACAATTTAAAAACACTGCCATACTGAGGTTTTTAAAGAAAACAACATGACTAGCATTTTCTAGTAAAAATGTAAAAACCTGAATTTCATTACTTCATTTGTCTGCAATAGGAACTAAGATGAACAAGGTAAAAAGATTTACACCCAGGTTTAACGGTCTCTAAATTCAAGTTCTTTCTATTTTAAGATGCCTCCAATAAAAATTCACAGGTAGTAATCTACCCTGCCCCTCCCTCTCAGCACAAATTGACCTTTATGAGTATTTGTAAAGCTGATTTGAATGTACACACTCAAACACACACATACACACACATCTTTGAATCCATCCACCCACTTCTCCTTAGTGACACTACCCTAATCCAAGCCACTATTATCCTTTACCTAAACTACTGCCATAGCTTCCTAAATAAATTGCAGACACTGACATCTGGGAGGGTCCCACAGAAAAGGCTGGTTCACCAAGACATGATAAAACATCGAAACCAAGATCAACAAGTACACACACACACACACACACATCACAGATATAGGATATAAATGGGCATGGAAGGAACACCCAAATTTAAAGAAAATTTCCAACATGAAAGAAAAAACAAAAATACTAGGGGGAAAGTTAATGCAGTGAGTATGAAAAAAAAAAAAAAAAAAAAAAACTCAAATATCTACAGTTGGTTCTACTTCCAGCATGGCAGTAGCCCCCTATAGTCCAGCCTTCCCAACTGAGAGCAATTATGAACTTAGGACAAAATATAAAAAGAATTTTAAAAAATTAAAAAAATACAACTACCTGGGCATTCTCAATATTAAAAAAAGACAGGCAAGGATGTAGAGGGAAGCTAAAACTTGGAAAAGTAACCTGTACCAGGTAAGTTTCCCTTTCTTTTTGCAGCTTTGTTCTAAGGTAAAGCCACAGTTATGGAGAGGAACAGAGGCATAGGATGCTAAAATCCCACTAGAAACCCTATTCTAGCCAGAGGAAGCATGGAAGGGAGCCCATGCAAACTAGAAAGTAAGGGGAAACCATTAACCCTTAAGCCATGCATATGTAGGACTGATCCAAAACTGATACTAGTAAAAGCCTAAGGACCTGAGCTAAGATTTGAATCACTGCACACAGCATAAGAGACCCAGCTTACAATCTGAATCTATGAGAGCTGATTGCCTGCTAAAACAAAACAACCAACATTCTCCAGAGGACCACAGCAAAACATTCAGAAGATCCAGAATAAAATCTAAAATTACTAGAATACTCAAAATACAAATCATTCTCTGGGGGAAAGGCAATTAGCGGATGCCAATCACAAGGCAATTCAGGTTACAGTTAACATATAAGGATTATAAAGCAAGTATTATAACTACGTTCCAGGAAACAAAGTAAATTACTTTGAAATCAATTAAAAGACAGGGAATCTCAGCAGATACACAGAAAATATAAAAAATAAACCAAATAAATATTTTAATATGGAAAAATATATGAAATAAAAATTCACTAATGGGATCAATGGCACAATTAAGAGGAAATAAATGGTAAAATTATAGAATTTACCCATTATAAAAGGCAGAAAAGAAAAAAGATCGAATGAAATTGTAATACAACAGAGCCACAGTGAGTTTAAACCCTTTAAAAGTTTTTTAAATGTAGAATTTGGGGCTGAAAGGAAATGACAGAGATCAGGGCAGGAAAAAAAATTTGAAGAAATAATGGCCATAATTCCTCACATTAGTAAAAGAAGTCAATTTACAAATTCAACTTTAGTGAGGCCAAAACAATAAATTTAAAGAAAGTTACACCTAGTATTATCATTACACAACTTCAAAAAAATCAAAGATAAACAGAAGTTACTAGATGCAGCCTCTATACATATATAGAAACCATGACTCAAATAATTACAGCTTTCTCATCAGAAACCATGGTGGTCAGGAGGAAATGAAAGAATGTCTTTATAGACCTAACAGATAAATACTCAGCCAAGAGTTCCATACCCTAAGATATATATCTAGACACTTAAGGAATGAAGGCAAAATAAAGACATTTTCAGATTAAGGAAAGTTCAGAGAATTGACAAGCAGCTGATCTGCACCTTAAAAAATGAAGTTCTTAAAGAAGTTCTTCGGATTAAAAAGAAATTAATAATACAGGGAAACTTGTGTCTTCAGGAATGAATACAGGGCACAGAGAATAGTAAATATCTCAGGAAATATAAAATATTAATTTTTTCTCTTAAGTTCTTTAAAATGTTATGATTTAAAACAAAAATTATAACATTATCTGGTGGGATTTCCAACATAATACATATGACAACTATCACACTGAAATTAGAAGGTGCTGGAGAGTAAATGGATCTATGTGGTTAGGAAGTTCTACATTTTATGTGAAGTAACACAATATTAATGTTAAATATACATGCCTAACCTTCACACTTTCTTGTAATCTAAGAGCAAACGTGGAAAGCTAAAAGGCAACAGAAATATTGAAAGGGACACTAAAACTTTTTTCATAAATCAAATGATCCAAAAGAAGACAGAAAAGGGTAAAAAGAGGAACAAAAAATCAGAAAAGATAAAAAAAACAATGTAACAGTAGACGTAAATCAATCATATCAACAATTACATTAAATACAAACACTCCAATGAGAAGGCAGAAGCTGTTAAAAGTAGGACCTAACTATAAGGTACCAACAAAAGACACATTTAAAGGACCTAGATAGGTTGAAAGTAAACAGAAAAAGATACACCACACAAAAATATTTAGGTTGTTGCAAAAGTATTTGTGATTTTTGTCATTTGAAAGTATTTCAAAGCAATGGCAAATACTGCAATTATTTTTGCACCAACCTAAATATAAAATAAGAAGCCTATGTTAGTATCATGTAAAATAGACTTGAAGACAAAGATCACTATCAGAGATAAAGTGGGACATTTCATAAGAGAGCAAAATTTAGAAAACAAGAAACAGAGCATTAAAGGATCATTAAATCATTTCAGATTTTAATAACTCTTCTTCAGCAATTAGTAGAACATAAAAACAAAATCAGTAGAGACATAGAAGATCAGAACAATACTATGAACCTGATCTGACATTTTTAGAACACTACATCCAACAACTGAAGAATATACATTATTTTCAAGTGCACACAGTATATTATCAAGTTGGATATATTAGCCCATAAAAATGTCTCAAGAAATTTAAAGTGAATAAAATCAAATTAGAAAATTAGATTTCAAGAAAAAGATCAAATAAGTAGAAATTAGACACACAAAAAAAGTAAACCATAACACAAAGAGAAAAACAGTAAATAAGGTAAAAACAGAAATTGGTAACACAACAACAGAAATTTAACAAAGTCAAAAGATGATTCTTTAAAAAGATCGATAAAATTGACAGAAAATCACAGCTAGACCATTTAAGGAAAAAAGAATACAGAAGATCTCCAATATTAGGAATGAAAAAGAGGTTATTATCACTACAGGTATTACAGACATTAAAATGACATTAAAATGAGCTTTATGTCAGCAAACTCAATGTCTTAAAAAATGTTTAACCTCCCAAGTATCCCTTCTTAAGAACCTATGGGAAAACATCTTCCAGCAAAATAAACGAGTAAACAAAAACAACGAAAGACTTATAGTGCAACAAACAGGAAATATAACACATCTACAGGGAAAAGTCTCAGTATGACCGCTGTGCATCAGGCCTAGACAGCAAACAGTACAGTTGAAATAGGAGAATAGAGGGCTCTAGGAAGAATGTCTTCAAAGAAAAAAGGAAATAATCCAATGCCTCTGACCATGCAAAAATTAACATGAAAAGTAAGTTGGGGAAAGTCACCAGAGGATATGCAAAAAATTAACAATAGATATGTAGATAACTAAAGAAATAAAAATTAAGCAACCCCATGAAACATTTTTTAAATTATACAAAATATACTGCTTAACTCAGTGATGAGTTATTTTTTCAGTCATAAAATGTAAATATTAGTCACTGATTTAAGCAAAAATTAGATGGTTTTCATACATTTAATCCTCACAATAATTCTGAGATAGAATTCTGTACTGTCCGTACTTTACAGATGAGGAAACTACAACATAGAACAGTTGGCCCAAGGTCACAATGTTTTTGAGAAGTCAAGACTTGAACTCGAGGCAGGACTACAAAGATCATGATTTGGGTAGGGAAAGCAAGGACATGTAAGAAAGCAAAATAAAATTAATAAAAATAAATTAGTGGCTGAAACTGTGTATGTTAAAAATACAGAGTAAAATAAAGCAGCTGAAATAGTTCGAAGGTTTTCTGGGTTCTTCCCCTACAAGGAGAAAAACTTACAAGATAAAGGGTGAAAAGGAGATTGCTGTTTTTAATTATTTGTCTTTTGGTGCTCGGAATTTTAAAACTGTACATGTACTACTTGACTTTTTTTTAATATGACAGTTAAAGAAAACTTACCTACAAGCTAAACCCAGCCCAATGAAAGGTTACTGAGTTGTGGGTGCTACACAATCGGCTGGGTTCACTGTAGCAGACTTTTATGCTATACCATCCATGCTCCCTATGTCTGGCATTGTCATAAATAAAATAAAGTTGGCTATCATAAAGGTTTTATTTCCCAGGATCCTTGATGTATTTTAACTCTGTTGCTATGTTTACGGTAATAAAATTTGTCCTCTAAGCTTTCCTGCATAAACTTGAACAGAAACTCCCCTGGATAGTCTTCTGTAAAATGAGTACATTGAAGAAAATGATCACTAAGGACTCCTCTACTTCCACAATATCTGGAAACAATTTCCTTTTCTCTTTTCATGGGTAGACAAAATAACCTAACCATGGTTACTGTCTTGCAAATGCAAGCCATGGGTTACAAGAGGAATTATTCAAAAATACCAGAACTCATCTAAACTGATTAATCAGCACTATTATAAAAGCAAAGGATACATCCTAATTATGAACATCAAGAATATCAACAGTATATAGGCTGTGCAAAACATTATTACTTTTATAGCACAGAATTCTGTAAAACTACATATCGCTTTATAAACATAAGAAAATATACCAGTATCGCCATGCATACACTTGGAGTCATTCAGAAAAGACATCCATTTATTTCTTTAATAAGTATTTATTTTTCACCTGTAACAGGACCAGTACAATGACATAAACTATTATAAACCAGACAGATCTAAGCCCTGCTTCCCACTGAGTTTACAATCTAGTGAGGAAGTACACACCATGAAATAAGGGCTATAACAAGGATAAGTGCACACTGTTAAAAGAACACACAGAACTTGAAAGTAAAGAGCAGGAAATGGAGATGGGGAGGTAAAAGGGAAGGAAAGGTTTTTCGAAGAAAATAACATCTAAATATAGATCTGAATACAGAATTGAAATTAGTCCTGGAGGAAGGAGGGAGAAAAGAAAAAATGGGAAAGATACATTTAAAAGCTACAAAGCAAGAGATAGCATGATTTGGGATGGTGATAGAAGAAACAAAAGCATTATAGTTTAAAACATGGCCAAAGTACGCAATGCAACAACAAAGTAGGCAGGGATGAGGTATGCAGGTGCTCCTGTTACTCTCTAAAGGTTAAAAACAAAAACTTAAAAGGGTCTTAAATGTGTCCAGGAACAGTGGCTCATCTATGTAATCCCAGCACTTTGGGAGGCCAAGGCAGGAAAATGATTTGAGAACAGACTGGGCAACATAGTAAGATTCTATCTCTAAAAAAGAAAAAAAATCAGCCAAGTGTGGTGATGCATGCCTGTAGTCTTAGCTACTCAGGAGGCTGAGGGGGAAGACTGCTTGAACCCAGAAGGTTGGGTCTGCAGTGCTGTGATCCACCAGACTGCACTCCAGCTTGGGTGACACAGCGAGACTCTGCCTCAAAAAACACAAAACTCTCAAGTGTTATGTCAAGACTCTTCCCTTTGGAGAGAAATCACACAAAAAGTCATCTGATATAGATGAAAGCTCTCCCGAGGTGAGGAGAACAAATGTTCTATAAAAGCTGTCACTTTGAACACTTGTAAAGCAAGGAAGAAAAGAAAAAAAAAGGTGTCACTACTGGATTTCCTCAGTCCAATATCCAACAGGCTATATGTCCTAAGACCCCTAAAATTAGTAAAGGGGTTAATACCATCACATTGAAAGGTTCTTTTACACAATGAACTCCAGTTCACTCCCTTATTCTCAAAACCTCTGTCCAAACAGCACAATTTCTTTACATAATGTTATGAGTAATTCTGGAGAAACATCATAGACGAACTAAACCACAGCACATTACTGAACTTTTAAAATATTAAACTGTACATGTTCAAACAAATCTTAAAAGCAAGCAAGTCAAAACCCTGAAATAATCTGATAGTAAATCTTAGACTACTGCAGCATTTCCCAACTTGCATTTAGCAAGTCTTTAACAAGAATTTTACCCACACCCTAATTCCGGCTAAGTGATCAAACATCTGAAAGTTCAAAACCATAACAACAAGGCCCAAAAACAGAGACATACAATGATTTACAATTACATAGCCTTAATTACAGTGATCTTGTCAGTAAATTTACACTGACTAAACGTCAGCATAAGATTCCATACCATTCCACAGTTAATTAAACTCAAGTTAGGCCGACATATATAGAATACAAAATCCTAAAATAACATAATGTGGATACACATACAATTGAGCAATGTTTTAGAATGAAAGTCAGATATTAAGAAAATAGTAAGAAGAAAATATAATCAATATAAAAAAGATGAGGAAAATCAAACCAGTATTCACAACTCCAAAGTTTATGAAAGTGATAAGGAGGGCCACTGCATATGGCTTCATGGGCTACTTATTGAACAACTCTACAGGACACCATTCAGAGAGAGAGGAGAGGCGGAAGAAGACTAAGCAATATATTTTAAGCTGGAAGAGAATGCAAAAAAAAACAACCACCACCATCACCCCCGCCTTAAAGAGCCCAGGTCTCAGTAGCAGAGACAGAACAAATATAAAAAGGAATGAAATAACATAGGCAAAGTTTTATGTCTATAAAACTGGCCTTGAACTAGCACCATTCATTCACCTTTATCAAATACTGAAAGTCTACCACATGCCAGGTATGGAAAGATACACAGTAGTGAGCAAAACAGACAAAAATCTCTCTATCATCATGAGACTTAAATTCAGGGAGGAAGAAGGGAGGTAGGAAATAAATAAGCAAAATATTTGGAATACCAGATGGTGATAAGTACTCTGGATAAAACACAGTGATTTAAAATAAGGTAGTCAAGAATAATCTCAGTGAGGCGATCACACTAACAGAATGAAGATTCCACCATATTTGAATAAGCTGTCTTTGCCACTCTCACAGGCAGTATTATATTCTCTTCTACTATCCACTCATATATCCCCATTCTAGGGACAGACTAGGTGCTTGACTGATTATCAGGTGCAAGTAAGGGATGCAAAACAACCTCACCACATCGTCAGGAATTTATTTAGAGACTGGGTGAAATAAAAATTTAATTTTTCTGGGCCGGGCACAGTGGCTCACGCCTGTTATCCCAGTACTTTGGGAGGCCGAGGTGGGTGGATCACGAGGTCAGGAGATCGAGACCATCCTGGTTAACATGGTGAAACCCCATCTCTACTAAAAATACAAAAAGTGAGCCGGGTGTGGTGGCGGGCGCCTGTAGTCCCAGCTACTCAGGAGGCTGAGGCAGGAGAATGGCGTGAACCCGGGAGGCGGAGCTTGCAATGAGCCGAGATCGCACCACTGCACTTCAGCCTGGGCAACAGAGTGAGACTCTGTCTCAAAAGAAAAGAAAAAAAAAATTAATTTTCCTGAAGCGCCCTTCAACATGCCAAGCTTCAGGACTATATGAGGTACATTCCTATAACATCTACATTGGGGTGGGCAAACTAGAGCAAGCAGGCCAAATCCAGCACACTGTTTTTGCAAGTAGTTTTCTGGAACACAGCCCATTTGTTCATTTTCATATTTGGTATGGATACTGTTGCACTACAATGGCAGATCTGAGTAGCTGTGACAGAGACCACATGGCCTATAAAGCCTAAATACTATGTGGCCCTTTACAGAAAGGGTTTACTAACCCCTGGTCTACATCATCACCACCACCATCCTAAGTAACACAACCTTCAGGGCCATCTTCATGAGCATGTGATCACTGCAGTCACATGGGACCACCAGTCAGGAGAAACTCATGATTGGTGTTTAATACCCTGTGATCACTGTCTTAAAATTCTTAATAATTTTATCTCTAAATATCAGTTTTGTAAGTAAACTCCAATAGGACTCCAATGGAGCATGTGCCGGGGCCTGACACCTCAGCTCACCAGCAGTCTGCCTCTCCAGGAAGTGTTCTCACTCAGTTGAACCCTTCTGCTCAGTCTGACCTCCCAGTCCTCAATCCACAACTCGGGGAAAGGCAAGGTGACAGCCATCTCCACCCTAGGCTAGAAGCACCCTGGCAAATTTCAGAGGGTGGCCTCTTGCCTATCACTGATGTAGGTAATGAGCATGTCCTGACGTGGAGACTCCATATTTGCTTGGGGGTCCGTAGACCTGTACAAAGACGAGGTCTGCAGAAAGGGGAGCTTGACTTCCTCATCACAGGCCAGGGCCCCACATTTTCATTCAGCATTAGACTTTGCAAATCATGTAGGTGGACCTAACTGCTTTCACAAAACAATTATAAACTAGAGTTATAAATGAGAGTTGCATTCGTCTATCAAATCCAGCATGAAATTTGTTTCTGTTTTGTCCCATTCTACTCTAGGCCATCCCCTTAACTTTGCTGCAGCCATAGAGCTTTCCTCCTATATCTTCAATCAACAAACTCATTTCCACTACAGGTTACTATTACATTTACAATATTCATCAACTAGAACTAGATCTTCACATTTCAATCAAGTCTGCCTGACTGTCACAACTTCAGAGTGGATGGAGTTCCCTGACTAAGCTGATCCCTATCTACTAAGGGGTCAAATTGACTGGTGTGGTACATCATCTCCAAAGATGGCCACTATCGCTTTCTTCCCTCCATGTATGTGCATGTTTCTCCCCCACTGACAGACGGAATTTATTCCTTCTTCCTTTGAATTTAGGGGGTCTTACAACTGCTCTGACCAGTAGGACACTGCAAAAATGACATTATGAATTTCCAAGCCCAGGCCCTGAGAACGGCAGCTTCCTCTTCCTTTTATGCTGTGGGAAGCCAAGGTCACATCAAGAGGGCACACAGAGGAGAACTGAGATGCTCAAGTCAACAGTCCCAGCTGAGCTCCCAGAAAATAGACAACATCAACTGCAGTCAACTGAGTGAGATATCTTGGAAATTCCAACCCAATCAAGCCCCAAAATGGCTCCAGCCCCAGCTAACACTATGTAGCTAGACTCAACAATTCCCTGATCACACTCAACCCATGGAATCTTAAAAGAAAATAAAATGCTTGTATTTAGAGATGATTGTTACACAGCAATATAAAACTAAAACACCCAAGTCTGAATACCAACTCCATCACAGCTGGGCCTTTATTTAACTTGTGTCTCAGGTTTCTCATCTGCAAAATGAGGATAATGACATTATCTACTTCATAGAAGTGGAAGGATTAAGTGTGCTAATATGTATAAAGCATTTAGCAGCATTTTATTAATATCATGTAATTACTGTTCTATTATTGCTATTTCATAATTGATAGAATGTATTATTTATTCCATCAACTTGCTTTATTTTCTTCAAAGAATTTATTACTATCTGAAATTAGGCTTACTTATCTATCTGCACTCCCTCCACCAAAGCATGAGCCATGAGACAAAAACTTAACTGTCTTATTCACCAACACCTAAAACAGAAGCAGACAGAAGTACTTCTTAAGCTATTATATGCCAGATGAATGAGTTATAGGATCTTTGTTTCATAATTAATAACGATATCTAAAAACTGCTCCCATATCTTTAGCATAAATCTGACAAAGGGCACTCAAAAACATAAGCTATAAATTATAATATGGTATTTTCATGATACAATTCCAATGCATTTATTTGCCACTACACATATAGTCCTCCAGTACTAGATCATGTACTGCTCAAATGTACCTAAGCAAAGGCTACCATTTGATTCAGCACTGTTCAGGTGTGTACTCATTTGTATAATTTTTTTTAATGAGCTAAACTCAAACAAATAAATAACATATTTACAGTTAATATCATGACATGCACAAAAATAGCAAGAGAAACTTTAATCTGGGGTATGTTTAAAAGCAATTTACCCTCGCAACCCAAATTAACATAAAACTGGTCTTCAAGTTAGAAGCAACAACTTGGTATACAACACATTTGAGTATCGGTGTACAACTTGGTGTACTACTTAGTATACAACATATTTGAGTGTAAATTTCCTCAATTAGTTTTTTCAACATGTAAAGATCTATTTTAAAGATGAAATAAAAATCAGACATTGAGAGAACCCTGACACACCTTTGAGAAAAAGCAAGAGTCTACAAGGTTAGCAAGACACACGAACACATAATTCAGTATAACAAATTATCCTAACTTTCTTCTGCCTTGATGCTGATGACAGAGATAAGAAGCTCTCTTTACCTCCCTCTTCCAATTATAGATTCGAAGGAGTTTTTACATTTAAGAACAGGATTTTATGAGGCAAACAAACCAGAGAGAGTACAGAACTTCAGATGAGAAATGAGTGCATAAAAATTAAGAAGACAGATTGCTGAGGTATGTCACTGTGCAGGTAGGGGGGCCCATTCAAAAAAATCTGTATGCTAAGAACAGAAATTTTAAACTTCAAAAATGTAATAAACCCACCAGAATGGTTAAAATTAAAAAGACGGACAGCAGCAGAATGTTTGCAAGTGTGTGGAGCAACCAAAACTTTCATACATTGATGGTGGAAGTATAAAATGGCATAACTACTTTGGAAAAAAGTCTGGTGGTTTCTTATAAAATTTAAACATACACCTACCCTATTACTCAGTAATTCCACCCATGGAAAATAAAAACATATGTCCACAAAAAGATTTATACAAGAATATTCATATCAGCTTTACAAAAAGATTTGTACAAGAATATAACAGTTTTACTCATAACAGCAAAAGAAAACTAAAAACAACCCAAATATCCATCAATAGCAATGGATAAACTGCAGTGTATTCATATGATTTATATGATGAAAAATATACAACAAAAAGGGATGAGCTACTGATATACACAAAAACATAGATCAATCTAAAAAAGCTCATGCTGAATGAAAGAAGCTTTGTAGACTACACGCCATATGATTCTAGAATAGGCAAAACTAGGTAATTTGAAGTGAAAAAATCAGAACAGTCACCTGGGGGGTAGGAATTGATCTAGTAAGGATAATAAAGGAACTTTCTACGGTGATGGTAATGTTCTGTATCAGGTCAATAAAATTTATCTGTAAAAGGTAGTGGTACAAACTGAATGTCTGTGTCTCTCCAAAATGTATATGTTGAAACCCTAATCACCAGAGTGATGTTATTTGAAGTTAGAGCCTTTGGGAGGTAATTAGGTTTAGATGAGGTCATGAGGGTGGGGTCATTATGATGGATGAGTGTCTGTGGTAACATCACGGAGTGTACTTTTGCTAATCTAGATTGTATATATGGCCTCCTACACACTAGGCCGTATGGTCTAGCCTATCGCTCCCAGACTACAAACCTGTACAGTAAGTTATTGTATTGAATACTATAGGCCATTGTAACACAACAGTATTTATCTAAATTTATCTTACAGGACCCCAGTATATGAGGTCCCTCATTGAATGGAAAGTCATTATGCAGTACATGAATGTCCTCAACTCTACCACTGTAAATGAATGGGCACGGCTGTGTGCCAATAAAATGTATTTACAAAACCGGGAGTTGGACCATAGTTTGCTGATCTCTGCTCTACATGTCAAAGGTGGTTTGGGTTACATGAGTATATGAATTTGCCAAAGTTCATCCACTAGGCCATATAAGATTTGTGCATTTCAATATACACTGATTTTACCCCAAAGAAAAAGAACCATAAACAAATATTAAAATGTAGGCTAATGAAAAATACGTGGCTTGCATGCAAGTACACTGATCCCTGCAACTTCCTTCAAAAGGATCAAACAAAAAAAGATGGATTGATACACAAAACAAATAAAATAAACTGTTAACAACTGTAGAGCCTACAATTTGTATGGAGGTTAACTGTACAATTCTTTCAACTTTTTTATAAATTTGGAAGTTTAAATATTAAATGTTATTAAATGTTGGGGGCAGGTTCAATAAGGGGCCACTGAAGGTTTTTGAGCAAAATAACAAAAATAAGATTGATACAGGTTGAGTATTCCTTATTTAAAACACTTGGGACCAGAATGTTTTGGATTTCAGACTTTTTTTTGATTTTGGAATATTGCATACACATAACAAAATATCTTGGGAATGGGTCCCAAAGATGAACGTGACTATATGTGCATGAAACAAAGTTGTGTTGAATATGTACGTGTGGTATTTTCCACTTGTGATATCATGTGGTGTTCAGAAAGTTTCAGATTTGGGGGCATTTCAGATTTCAGGTTTTTGAATTAGAAATACTCAACCTGTATTCTACAAATATGATTCACATAGTGCAAACAATTCCTGAGGGATGGTCAAATGAGGAAGAAAGTTAATAGACAATATTCCATGCCAGGTAATGCATCAATATTTAAGGAGAAGGAATTAAGTACAAAAAGAGTTCACTAAGACAAGAAAAGTCAGAAAAAGTCAAGAGAAGTAGGAAGTTTCTTATTATCAGGAATAAGGATGGACTTTCAAAGAACGTTCATACTGTCAATATAACAGAGAAATCAAGCAACATGAGAACTGAAAAGTAGTTACTAGACCATGCAGTTGGGTAACCTCGATAATGTAAAAAAGGTGCGGTAAGAATATAAACCAGATAAAATACACTGATAAATTCCAAAGAAACAAATAAGAGACGATCAAAGGAATAAGGTTGGCAAGAAAAGGTGACAACTAGACAGTAAGGAGAGATAAGAGGCTGCAACACTTCCTTCCAATGGAAAATGAAATGACTATACTGAAAACTCATTATACATTATCTTATCCAGAACATGCACTATTGGGTGAGGCAGTCAGCCATGGGCCTGAATGTCCCTGCACATTCTTGCTGAGTGTGTCAGTCTGTAAAGCTTTCCATTTCCTGATACTGAGCTGTTTCTTCTAATAAGTTACATCGGGAACAAAGATCAGGCAACCACAGTGTGTAACTACCATCCCAGGAAAAGGTAAACTAGTTTGTTTTTTGTTTGCTAAGATATTTGCTGCTTGAAAAACAAACAAACAAACAAAAAACACTGCACCCTTGGTTCTCAGTTCCTCAGCTGTGATGCAAACCCACTGCACGCATCCACATGGACACGCAGCCCCTTTGTGGAATTTGGTAGCTAAGAAAACCTACACAAATATGCTGATGTTCATGCTGCTTGCTATGCCATGAGTAATGATCGGTCTCTAACCTGGAGGTCACCTCTTTTTTGCCAGCAACCGTGAAACATTAACACACTAACTTATTAGCTTGTAAAAAGGGTACTTACTTATCATGTACCAGTCTTTATATGTTTTACACACGTATTATATTATCTTTCACAATAATCCTAGTCAGGTAGGTACTAATATGAGGAAAATGAGGCTTCAAGATGTAAAGTAACTAAGCCAAGGTCTCACAAATTGCAAACAGCACCATCTAATATATAAGCCCAGATGGCTTTAAAACCTGCAGGTTTTTTACCCGCTAATAGGCCTCCTTCAAGCCTCCTTCCCAGCTGATTTATTGAGGGCAACTCTAATTCCCCAGATACAAGAGCAAAGTACTCAGATCTTTGTAGAATGAATACTTCAAAATATGTTCCACAGAAAATTGATATTTTGGAAATGTTAACATAATCTTAAATTTTTAAAAACAAAGAACAAAACAAAACAAAGATTAGGAAGAGCTAGGTTAAAGAAATCTAAATCACTGTCTTTACTGCAGAATTTTTCATGGTTTTAAAATGCTAATATATTGTAAATCTTCCAGTTACACTTACTATCATTCTGAAATATAGTTTGGGAAATTACTGCTACAATCAACATGCCAATTTAACTTGTACACAGAATAAGAAGTCAGCTTGGTACAGGTACAATCTTAGAAGTCAGCTTGGTAGAGGTACATAATCCTTTAAAATAGAGAACTTTGGCCGGGCTCTGTGGCTCACACCTGCAACCCCAGCACTTTGAGAGGCCAAGGCAGGCAGATTATTTGAGGTCAGGAGTTCGAGACCAGCCTGGCCAACATGGTGAAACCCCATCTCTACTAAAATACAAAAATTAGCCAGGCATGGTGGAGCACACTTGTAGTCCCAGCGACTCAGGAGGCTGAGGTAGGAGAATCACTTGAACCTGGGAGGCAGATGTTGCAGCAAGCCGAGATCACGCCACTGCACTCCAGCCTGAGTGACAAAGACTCCATCTCAAAAAATAAATAAATAATAAAATAAGAACATCAAAGTTAGAATGTGGTCTAGCAGCTGCAAGCCAAGTCAACTTCATCAAAGTTAGCAACACTGCTCATTTACAAACGAACAAAACTGAATTTCCCAGAAAATTATGTACCATACCTAGCTTTTTCTGAAATTAGAAGGGAAACAATCAAGAATTTTTGTAGCTCTAAGCTGTTAACTGCTTTACTTAATAAATTTTGGGCGCTTTTAACAATGAAAGGAAAGAAGAGATCACAGAAAAAGTTTCTAGATAAAGCTTGTGTATTGGCTAATGGTAGTAGGTCGTTCTGATGACCCTGAGCATCACTGCTAGCTTTCCAGTATGAAAAGTTGTATTTAAATTCTTTAAATAAGTGAAAAATTAACATTGCATACCATCTCACCCCTAAGTATACTTGCCTATCTCCTGACTTAGTCATCCCTTAACATTCAACAACTCAAGTTGTTTATTGCTCCAGTTTATTAAACATTCCAGTTTTCCCAAAAACTGAGCTAAAGGCAACCACAAAATAGTTATGTTCATCATATAAGCCAGGCGTGAATATTGAGCTGAATATTAAGCCAGTTTAAAAAGTCTACTGAAAACATCAATTCAGCTTTTTCTCTGGCATACACTTAGATGTTATTAATCAGGCCATTATAAACAAAACCAAGAGTTATACTGGATAGATTAAATGACTATGTAAGTTGTGTAACTCTAACACTGTTGCCTTACAAGGAAAACAAATCGATGTCCTACCTACTTAAAGTATTATCTTTAGAGGGACTGGTAGGCATTATCTTTGGAAGAACTGATTTTTGCCCTCTGCTCTCAAGGAACATTCAAAGTCTATGTGGGACACATGGTCAGTTTGAAAAAAATGAGGGGAGGGGGCAGCAATAAAATATGTCCATTTATTTTGAAAGGAGCTGTAGGGAAAACAAGTATCTTAAAACTGAGAGCTACATAAATTAACAGTGTTTTGAGTAGTGACGTGTGTGGGAGAATATGGTTGATGTTTCTAATCTAATAGAAAGCTTAGAAAAATGAAACAAGTTCCACTGCTGATATTATTCAATATTTGTATCATTTTATTTTTGCTAACATTTACAAACCTAGAAATGCCCTTCAAACCATCAAAAGGGTGTACACTTGAAAAATTCTTTCCATACTGGCAGAAACAGTATTTCCCAAGTTGTTGAGAAAAGCTGACAAATTTTCAAAGAATTCGGAATATGGACCTTTTGTAGGTTTTAAAGAATGCAAACCAGTTGAAAAGAGAAGCCTCATGAGCTTTTATCTTAGAAAAATGCAAAATTACATACATTGGGATCTCATCTTACAGTGTCCTTCATTTGCCAAAATGTACTTATTTTGTAGTACATTTTTAATGTAGAAAGTCTTGGCTTATAACTAAGTCTTACATGTGCAAATAGATTTGAAAGTTGAAACCCAGCGCTAACATACCTAAATTTGTAAAATTTTATAAACCATAAATTGCACCACCACTGCTATGTATTATTTATCTCGTCTCCCTCAGTAAATGGGCTGAAAGTTTGTAGAATGACATGCTACGTAGCTGCAACAGCACAACAGCACAGTCTATTGCTCAGTCCATTTTTAACTAAGGTTTACAACAGGAATCTCCAACGTTACCACCAGAATACACAAAGAAAAATATATTTAAAATTTGACACTGAAAATATAGAGGAACACATTTCACTTTTTTCAGCATACAGTTACCAAAGTTTACACAGTTAAGCTGGAAAACCTTGTATTTAACGAAAAATAATTTTTCGAACAAGATTAGAATTTGTTCTACTAAAACTACCTCTGTTTCCCCTCTAGCCAAACAAACAAAAAAGTGGGGATTACAAAAAATACAGTCATTTTTAATACTAACATAATGGAAAAGGACAAAAATGACAAGGTTAACGAGCAGACAAGATCAGCACTATGGCCAGTCTTTCTCTACGGTTCCACAATTCCTAACCCACATTTTTGCCAAATCCCACTCTACACAGTACTTACACCTTCACCCACCTACCCACCCACCCACCCCATTTATGACGGCGATCACCTTCCGGGCAGGTATGTGAAGTCAGCCCCACTTCCAGTAGACAATCGACTAGAATGTCTCAGAAGTGACTGAGTCAGAGAATAAGAAAATTATAAACTGAGCAATTAAAACAGATACAAGTCGTAAGGTGTGCGGAGGGAGGGTGTCTCATAGGGGGCTAAGGGTACGGGTGAGGAGCTAGGAGGAGACTCGGGGCGACAGGGAAGGGTTTCGAAGCAGTCCTAGACAGGAGTGCGCAGGAGAGGCGAGTGAAGCAGCTCCAGTCAGAAAATCCAAAAGAAAACAAAACAAACGCCATAGCGTTTCCTCTGGGAATAACCTGATGAAAGGGACTCTCAGGACGCCCCGGCGGGGGGCAGTCCCGGGAAGCACAGGAGGCCGGGAACTCACCACCTGGTAGCGCCCAGTCCCCGGCTGGTGGTGATCCATCCTGCCCGGCTCTGGATCCGGCTTCCGAGCGGGGGAGTTCTCTCCGTGCTCAGCTCCCTCGGCCACCCCCGTCGACGACGTCGTCGCCGCCGCAGGGCCCCTTCCGCCTCCGTTCCTGCCGCCGCGGTCTCCCGGCGGAAGCTCTTCACTTCCTGTGGCTCCCGCAGCGGCCGCCGAGACCTCCGCGTTGGTCGCGGTTCCGCGGAGGAGCACCGGGGCGCCGCGCGCGCTATTGAGCATGCTCGGACCGCTCGCGCAGACTCGCTGGCTCCGCCGGCGTCCCATCCGCGCCGCCAGTGGGAGGGTATAGCTGGGTGGGAGGAGATGGAAAAGTAAGGCAAGTCCGGGGGAGCTGTCTAGGTTGTCAACCTGTCGAGTGGGCGGTCGCAGAAGGCGCGCGGGGGGCGGGAATGACCCGTCCTTGATTGGGCTTTTCTATGTGCGCGAGTCTCGCGCAGGCACGAGCCAGTGCGCCTTCTCACCACACAGAGACAGAGGCTGACAAGGGATGGGGCCGCGTTCTTAGAACACCTGAGGACAGGTCGCCCGGGTACCCGACACTTCCTCGTATTACTCACCCAGCGTAGGACGTGGGGAGGAGATTCATCTCTAGAACATTGCTAAAACGCTTATTCAAAATCATTCGTAAGATAGGGGATTTTTTAAAGACTAATATAGAGTAGTTCTAGTTTACAGCAAAATTGAGAAGTTACAGAGATATCCCATATACACTTTGCTCCTACGCATGCATAACCCCACCCCCACCCCCGCCATTATCAACATCCCCCAGTAGAGTGGTACATGTGTTACAATTGATGAACCCGAATTGACACATCATCATCACTCAAAGTCCATAGTTACCTCGGGGTTCACTCAGGTTGTTGTATATTCCTCGAGTTATGACAGATGTATAATGGCAGGTATTCATCATTGTAGTATCCTACAGAGTTATCCACTGCCCTGAAATTCTGTGGGATGATTAGAGATGGGGTCTCACTATATTGCCCAGACGAGTGCAGTGGCTGTTCTCAGGCACAATCATGGCTCACTGCAGCCTCGAACTCCTCGGCCCAAGCTATCCACCTGCCTCAGCCTCTGGAGTAGCTGAGACTACAGGTACCAGCTCTTTGGTTACTTTTTAAACTTTTTTCCACTTTTTAGTAATAAGAGATTTAAAAATCCAACGGACTCTCTAGACAGCTCTCAAAGGAAGAGGTCTGCAGAGTTCTAGGTTACTGGAAGGATGTCAGAAGAAAGTAATGAAATCAGATAGGATTATTTTGTGGTAATGCTCAATAATTCCAATGGATTTAACAGCAAGGAATCACTTGGGAGCATTGTTAATAGCATCTCAGTGTCTGCTTAACCACACATGACACGGCATAAAGCATATTTCTCTAGCAAGTAGAAGAGTATGACAGAGCAGTGAAAAGTACCTTTTAACCTGAAGACTAACGTTCTGTACCCTCAAAACTATGGTGCTGCTTGATGTGGCCCAGTTATGTTTTTAAGATAATACCACATTTTCCCTAAATGATCTTACAGTGGAGCCCCCTGAAGGGAAGGAAAGGGATCTGGAGCCCCATTTACTTTATTTCCTTCCTGAATGTCCAGAGGGCATCCTTGAAATGAAGACTGCCACTGGGTGAGCCTAATCAACTGGTTAAAATAGCAAGATACAAAGAAAACCCCAAAAACTCTGAGAGACAGACAACTAAAAAGGTAAGCCTTCCTCGTAGTTTTTAAAGCATTCATCAACTCTTCCTATTTATGCCATTTTGATATGTCTAATAGTAGAAAGCATTACTGTGCTAACAGTAAGAGGCAATGATATCTCATACTTAAATATTGTTAAACTTGCCTTGTTTTGATCTTAATATGTTTTAGTTTCTAAGCCAATAAACATATGCCATTTTATTGGTGTAACTGGTATAAACACTCACTCTCACAATTTCACTCCAAATGGTATTGCTTCTCGATGACCAAAACAACAGCCAGTGTCAGCAAACTGAAATTAGATCCTTATATCACTTACGATCTATAAGATTTATTTAGAACTTAATTTTATATGCATATGTGTTTTCATTAATCATTCATGTGTTCATTTGTTTCTCAAATAGACGGCCACTCAGAGCAGAGACCATTTCTTACACCCAACGCAGCACTGAGAAGATAACCATAAAAATCAAAGACCTGATGAAAAGCAGACATCTCGAATCCTAATAGAGTAACAGATTCTATTTTACCCTCCTCTCAGATTCCCTGAACATTTTGCTAATCTAGTGAAGTAACACATTCAGCAGGAAAGTGTATTTTTAATGAGGAAGAGAAAGGGGAAGGAGAAGTAGAACAACAGCTTACTAGTATAGAGCCCTTTCTAAGCCAGTACTATGCATCTATTATTTTAGCCTCACCACAACTTCATGATATAGGCACAGTTGCACTCCTGGGTTAACAGATGAAGAGGGAAAATAACGCACAAAGAGTTTCATGAACTTGGCTAATGCCAAATCGCTAGTAGGTGATGACAGACATCAGAGCCTCCACCATATTAAGCACTACATTAAGCTGATATTAAGTGTAATGTACCTAATAAAAACAGTCCTTGTCTCTTTCCTCTTCCTAGCCACCACTACTGTGAAACGTGCAGAAGACATAAAAAGATAGCAATGTATCACAAAGAGCCAATCTGACTTCTTTAAATCCCACCTTCTTGATCTATGTAAAATAATGATTCTTATTCATCATCCCCAAAAGAGGCATTCTGAGCTTCTTTTGCCCACTTTACAGCTAAGCCCGTGTGACCTATAATGGACCATTACAAGCAGAGGCACTGAGTTGTCCCACTAGGAGAAACTTACTTGAGACGCGATGGAATAACAATATTCTTTACCATTTTACAGACCTTAAGCAACATCCAGTAATATTTTCAGTCTCTGGTATTATGGTGACAACTCTAGTTATCTAAGGAATTTGCGGTGGTGCAGCACTAGAAGCTACCTCAAGTAGAATTGTAGAATTTTAGTGCACTTCACTAACACCTCTCATTCTGGCCTGATCAATTTTCATCTCCAAACACACAGCCACCCAACATTTTACTAGTGCTGCTCTGCAGTACTGGAGAAGACATGGAGATAAGCTGCCCAGATTCCCTTTCAAGAAAGCACACTCTGCCCAGCTGGAAGGAATGTGGCTGTCAGACAACTTCCAGTTGGTTGCTTTGTCAGGGTCTCCCTCAGCATTCAACCTGAGGAGGTGCTATTTTCAGGGTGGCACCCAGCCACTAACTGAGCAAGGCAGTAGTACAAGGCTCTGGCTATTTTTGCTAGACACTGAAGCCCTTTAAGGGACAAACTTTGCTTCAGAGTTCCCTGTGAAGCTGGCAGAGACTTTTCCAGCTCTGCAGCATGTTGTGACAGCTTGCCCTGCCCAGTCCTTTTTCTTTTCACAGATGTTGCTCCCCAGTGAATCTCTTACACTTAAAACTTTATATCAGCATCTGCATCCTGGAGAACCCAACTAAGACAAGTACCAAGATGTATAGTGATAGGGGAGTATTATCAAAATTGTGTTAGATAATTACAACTATCATTTTCAATGGTTGGTGTTTCATCTTCAGAATAACTCTCAGCACTCTACATTGTTAGCATTTTCTCAGGTGGATTTAATGTATCCATAAGCCTTCCTACTAAGAATGACTTTGATGTTGTTCTATAGTGTGATGCTGTATAGAGGTCATGGGGATCTCTTTGCCTGGGGTATACTTACCACTGGGAACCCCTCCCACCTTCCCAGAAGCAGGGTCATTCCCTCTAGAGGTAAACTAGCAACTTAACATTCATCCTCTTTCTTATATTGTCAGATATATTGAGCTGCACACCCAAATGCCAGGATTCTTTGTTGGGATTCCCACCAGTTAAAGAGCAATAAGACATGCCATTGCCTACAGAAAGCCATCTACACAGGCCTAAGTCACAGGGAGGCGATGTTCCAAATTTTCCTTACTACTTCACTGGTTTTTAGTTTCTTATCATTTCCTTTACCACATAGAACTACTCAAAGTAGCTATTGACGGTTAGTGTGATCACAGATCTTAGTAATGAATCGCATTTGGAATATGTATGGTTTTTGTATAATTACCTGTAGAATGACTAGAAAGAGGTAAAATTATATTATCTGAAAATTTCTATTTCTACCTAATGAAAATTCACTAGCAATCATTTTCTGGACATTAAATTCTAAAGTACATTTTAGAAAATATAAGAAACTATTGCTTTTCACATATAAATGAAAATTAACACAATAATGACTCTAGTTTTATCTCTGAAACTTTTATAATGTGTGTGTATATATATATATCTTTTAATCAGTTTGTAGGCTTGAACCTCAGTTCAGCTTCACATAGTGTTTCTTATTTAACTGGTTCTGAGATTCCTGTCATCTGTTCAGCTCTATAATTTTAGAGAGGATATCTAAGTGAGCAATTTTAAAATCAAGTAACCACTTCTTTTTCCTCTCTTTATTCTCCTCCAGTATGTTGGAAGAATCTGAAATAAAACTTTTTATCAGTCAGGATTCAACTAGAGAAACAGAGTCAGTAGAAGACATATCTTAAGAGATTTATTGCAGGGAATTGGCTTACAGTTCTGTGGGCTGGTCCAACAAGTCCAGAATCCACAGGGCAGACCCCTGTAACTCTAGGGTTGGCGTTGAAGCTGCTGTCTACAGGCAGAATTTCTTCTTCCTCAGGGAATCCTCAGTTCTGCTCTTAAGTACATTTAACTGACTCAATCAGACCCACCCAGATTATTGAGGATAATCTTCTTTACTTAAAGTCAACTGATTCAAGACTTTAATTACATCTATTAAATCACCACAATGCCTATGTCAGTGTTTGAATAATTAGGGCTACAATCTAGCCAAGTTGATACAGAGAAGTGACATTCCCTGTTTATTTAAATACAACAAACTAATATAGTATCTATATAATAAAGATAAAAGTAGAGGAAGGAACAGGAGAAAGGAAGGAAGTACCACAGAGTTAGCTTAGAAATTTAAATGAATTTCCTAAATTTAAGTTTTCCTATCAGCTTTATATAATACATATAGTTATATATGATGGCATCACCAGTAAACACTTGGAAAAGATATGAATTCTGATAAGCTACATCTCAGTCCTAACAATATTTTTATTTAGCATTTTCATTTTTCCCTTATTTGTTAACGGGCAACAAATGTGAGCAAATCAGTAGCCATTTTGCTTTGGGGAATTCATATTTGAATTTGGAATAACTCATAAGTTATTAAAATAATCTTTGCTTTACCTTAGGTATGGAAGGCTGTTCTTTGGCCATACTAAAGCAGGACTTTCTATGTTGTTATCTCCTTTTTATTCTATAAGCCATAGAAGAGCAGCACAGTCACTGAGCATAGGGCTGTTATGACGGTGTCCCTTAACTGGCTAATGTGATTATTGTATAAGAAGACAGATACTGTGTGTGTGTGTGTGTGTGTATGTGTCTGTGGTGTGTGTGTGTGTCTGTATGTGCAAGATATTAGGAAAGAGAAATGTGTCCTGTGCACCCAGCTCTTCTTAATATGTTAATGTGCATTTGCTCTTTTTTATTTCTTAACAGAAACCAGGCCTCATTTGTTTAACACAGTCTAATGTCAGTACACTGCCTCACCATTAGCAACATATTATGACACAACAATAAGATCACCATATAAGAAGGTTGCCTGATTTCAGTCCTGATGATAAAGGTCACTAAATATCTGAAGAATAAAATGACAATGATAATCAGATGGAATAACTTACCAGATGCTGCCTTTCTAGAACTATGAGGAAAATTATACCCATTTCCTGGCTTTAACATTCAAATAGGGGAAAAAACTACTGGCCTGACAAAGCTGAAGTAAGCCAAGATAATGTTTGGGGAAAAAAAGGAAGTTCCTTTTGTATCTGGCAGGTATATCCTAGAAAAAATAAAATATTTATATTGCATTTCACTTCACCTATCAATTATATGGGAAATTTTCATGAAATACCTATAAATTCTGTTTATGAAGATGATTATTGAGAAATCTGTCATGATTTCCCCAGTAAAGGTGAAGACACCAAGTGCAATTCCAGATACTGACTTTAAAAAAAAAAAAAGCATACATTTAAGTCTTTAATTCATCTTCAGTTAATTTTTGTATACAGTATAAGGAAGGGATCCAGTTTCAGCTTTCTACGTATGGCTAGCCAGTTTTCCCAGCACCATTTATTAAATAGGGAATCCTTTCCCCTTCCTTGTTTTTGTCAGGTTTGTCAAAGATCAGATGATTGTAGATGTGTGGTGTTATTTCTGAGGCTTCTGTTCTATTCCATTGGTCTATATGTCTATGTTGGTACCAGTACCATGCTATTTTGGTTACTGGAGCCTTGTAGAATAGTTTGAAGTCAGGTAGCGTGATGCCTCCAGCTTTGTTGTTTTTGCTTAGGATTGTCTTGGCTATGCGGGCTCTTTTTTGGTTCCATATGAACCAAAAAAGTAGTTTTTTCCAATTCTATGAAGAAAGTCATTGGTAGCTTAATGGGGATGGCATTGAATCTGTAATTACCTTTTCTTCCTATCCATGAGAATGGAATGTTATTCCATTTGTTTGTGTTGTCTTTTATTTTGTTGAGCAGTGGTTTGTAGTTCTCCTTGAAGAGGTCCTTTAAATGTAAGACCTAACACCCTAAAAACCCTAGAAGAAAACCTAGGCAATTCCATTCAGGACATAGGCATGGGCAAAGACTTCATAACTAAAACACCAAAGGCAATGATAACAAAAGCCAAAATAGACAAATCAGATCTAATTAAACTAAAGAGTTTCTGCACAGCAAAAGAAACTATCGTCAGAGTAAACAGGCAACCTACAGAATGGGAGAAAATTTTTGCAATCTACCCATCTCACAAAGGGCTAATATCCAGAATCTACAAAAACTTAAACAAATTTACAAGAAAAAAACAAACAATACCATCAAAAAGTGGGCAAAGGATATGAACAGACACTTCTCAAAAGATGACATTTATGCAGCCAACAGACATATGAAAAACTGCTTATCATCACTGGTCATTAGAGAAGTGCAAATCAAAACCACAATGAGATATGATCTCATACCAGTTAGAATGGTGATCATTAAAAAGTCAGGAAACAACAGATGCTGGAAAGGCTGTGGAGACATAGGAACATTTTTACACTGTTGGTGGGAGTGTAAATTAGTTCAACCATTGTGGAAGACAGAGTGGCCATTCCTCAAAGATCTAGAACTAGAAATACCATTTGACCCAATGATCCCATTACTGGATATATACCCAAAGGAGTATAAATCATGCTACTATAAAGACACATGCACACGTATGTTTATTGCAGCACTATTTACAATAGCAAAGACTTGGAACCAACCCACATGTCCATCAATGATAGACTGGATTAAGAAAATGTGGCACATACACACCATGGAATACTATGCTGCCATAAAAAAGATGAGTTCATGTCCTTTGCAGAGACATGGATGAAGCTGGAAACCATCATTCTAAGCAAACTATCACAAGGACAGAAAACCAAACACTAATGTTCTCACTCATAGGTGGGAGTTGAGTAATGAGAACATATGGACACAGGGCGGGGAACATCACACACTGAGGCCTGTCAGGGGATGGGGGACTGGAGGAGGGATAGCATTAGGAGCAATACCTAATGTGGATGACGAGTTGATGGGCGCAGCAAACCACCATGGCACATGTATACCTATGTAGCAAACCAGCGCATTGCACACGTGTACCCTAGAATTTAAAGTATAAATAAAAAAAGCATAAATGTTACAAAACCACACACGCACACACACACACACACACACAAATACAGCACGTGTACTAGAAAATCAAAATTAATTTTTTTATCTAAATGAGACAGATGATGTGGCTCCCTGTAGTCCCTGTACGTTCTTTAGAACTCAGTTGTCTAGAAAAGAGAGAAAATGCATGTTTTCATAGAACAATAAAACTTTAGCCTTTATTTACCCTGTAACTTTGAGATCACCTACCCCAACAGCTTGATTTTGAAGATATGGAACCTGAGGCTTAGAGAGGTAAATGCAGCCTCAGAGTGATATCTAGGAAGCAACTGCCACCCCATTTCCAGCTTGATTCAAATGTGGTAACTAATAGAACAATCCAAAATAGTCCGTTGACCGTTCCTACCTCATCCAACTAGAAATAGCCCTCCAAAACAGCACTAATAAAAATCAAAATTAGAAGAACTCAAACACATTATGAACTCAACATGTCAAAAATGCTTTTGGAAGAAACATTGCAGGCATTGTATTGTCACCAAAAAGGATAAATTCTAAGATAGTTGTGAATCCTCTCAGGGGTTGATGCTTTAAAACAAGTAAAACATTAACTTTTAAAAGTACAATAAAAAGTGTCCTCCACAAATAATCATTGAAAATACGATAGGTACCTAACATTAGTTGTATGTATTCAAGCTTAAAAACCAAAGAATCCCAACTCCACACATACATTTCCATTTTTGTAAGGTTGGGATAAAAGAGAACCTGAACACGTAAAGTGTGTGGGAGCCTACGTCGCTTAGTCCAGCCTCCAAATTTTGACCATGGAACTTTACCATGATTCCTGAAACAATACAGCTATATTGTCCAATATAGTAGCCACTAGCCACATATGACCACTTAAATATAAATGTTAAAATATTAAACATTCAGTTCTTCAGTCATACTGGCCACATTTCAAGTGCTCAGTCACCACATGTGTCTAGTGGTTACCATATGGGACAGAGCAAATATAGAACATTTGCATCATCACAGAAAGTGTGTTGGACATCATTGCTGAAGCAGATATTCTCTTGCTATTCGCCTTCCATTATTCTCCTTCCAGCTGGGCTCACACTTGTAATCCCAGCACTTTAGGAGGCTGAGGCAAGAGGATCACTTGAGCTTAGGAGTTAGAGGTTGCGGTGAGCTATGATCATGCCACTGCACTCCAGCCTGGGTAACAGAGCAAGACCCGGAGAACAGCCTCAGCAACAAAGTGAAGCCTCTGTCACTACAAAAAATAAATGAATAAAAAAATTAGACAGGTGCAGTGGTGTGTACCTGTGGTGCTATCTGCTTAGGAACTTGAGGCAGGAGGATCCCTTGAGCCCAGGAGTTAGGGGTTGCAGTGAGCTATGATCACGTCACTGCACCCCAGCCAAGGTAACAGAGCAAGACCTTGTCTCAAAAACAACAACAACAAAACATCTCCTTCCTTCACTTCCTGAATTATCCAAATAATTTTGTAATAGCCTTGGTCCCAACTCTGCTGTATTTTAGCAAGGTGACCCCAGATAAGTCACTTAACCTGTTGAGCTGGTTTGCTCATCTTTAATATCAGAATATTAATTCCATCCCTATCTGTCTGGTTGTTGTGAGGCTCAAGTGAAAATATAACCATACAAATATAAAGGCATATAATTCCTAGAGGCCCTTTTCCTTTCTTTCATTTTCCAGTGGCTCCCAAAGAAGAAAAAAAGAAAAATTTTAAAATATTTTGCACTTAAAATATGGAGTAAAAATTGTAATTCAGGGAGGATAGAGGCTATCTAATAGAACAGACAAGTCGGTTAGGTCTCCCAACTTAGCTCCATATTTTTTCTAGGCTATGTGTCTGAGCTTTTACCTTACATAATGACTTATCACAAAATTCGTAATAGATTCCAGTGTGTGCAACCATGGAAAATATGTCACTAGTTGTTTATCCAGAAGTGAAACTATTATATAATATGTTTATTGATCATAATAATTATGGCAATAATAGCTTACATTTATTGAATGCTGCTAGCATTTTGCTAAGTGCTTCATATGTATCAAGTCACAACTTCATTGTATCAACTCACAACAAACATACAGAATAAGTACTATTGTTATTACCATTTCACATAGCAGGAAACTGAGTCTTAGAATCTTAAGAAATTTTAACAAAGGTCACAAACAACTAGAGAAGGAAGATTTGCTGGCTTTTTTTTTTTTTTTTTTTACTTTAACAACGTTTTATCACAATATACATCAACACAAGAAAGTATACACCTTATGTATACTTTAATATACTTGTACACCTTGATGATTTTTCCATCAACTGAACAAACCCATGAAACCAGCACCCACATTAAGAGACAAAATATTTCCAGAACCTCAAAAGACCCCAGTACACTTCTTGCCTCTACCTTTGTGCAAAGGGTAACCATTATCCCGACTTGTAACACCATAAATTAGTTTCTACTGTTTTTTAACTTTATGTACATAGAATCATACTATATGTATCCTTTTGAGTCTGATTCATTTTCTTCATGTTTGTAAGATTTATTCATATTGTTGGGTGTAGTTATAGTTGATTCATTTTTGTTGCTGTATAGTACTTCATTGTGTAAATACACTGTGTATTTACCTGTTTTACTAAATAAATATAACTGGTGAGCATTTGAGTTGTTTCCGTTTGGGGTCTTGCATTAGTTTCCTAGGGCTGCTGTTACAAAGCACCACAAACCAAGTGGCTTAAGCAACAGAAATGTATTGTCTCATAGTTCTGGCCAGAAGTTCTAGCCAGAAGTTCAAGATCAAGGTGTCAGCAGGGTTGATACCTTTGAAGGGATGTAAGGAAAAATATGTTCCATGCCTCTCCCATAGTTTCTGGTGGTTTGCTGGCAATCTTTGGTATTCCTTGGCTTGTAAAAGTATCACCCTGACCTCTGTCTTCATCTTGATATGGCATTTTCTCTATGTACATTTCTATATCCAAATTTTCTCAATTTATAAGGTCACCAGTATAGTGGATTAGGGACCTACACTTCTCCTGCATGGCTTCATCATAACTAATAAAATCTGCAACAACACCATTTCCAAACAAGATCACATTCTCAGGCCACGACTTTAACATATGAATTTGGAGGGCGGAGGGAACACAGTTCAACCCATAAGAGAGCTATTACAAACAATACTGCAAAGAATACTCTTGTACATGTTGTGGTGAATATATGCGCAATTTCTGATGAGTATATTCCTGCAGATGAATATAGTGTGTATATATACACAAACACACAGACACGTGTGTGTATATTCAGCTTTAGTAGATGCTGCCAAATGGTTTTGTAAAATGGTTATACCAATTTTTCCTCCCATCATCAATGTATGGGAATTCCAGGTGAGCCACAGCTTCACAAACATTTTGTTTTGTCTCTGTTTCTTATTTTAGCTATTCTGATGAGACTATAGTTGTATCTGGTTATTTTAATTTGGATTTTCCAGTGACTGTTAAACTCTTCTTTATATGCTTCTTGACCATCTGGAGGTCATCTTTGCTGACCTATTTATTTGTCTGTTTTTGTATTGAGTCTCCTACTTTTTTTCTTGGATTTGCAGCAACACATTGTTTTTCTGGAAATGGGTCCCTTGTTAGATATAGAAATGGAGGTAGAGATATTGACGTCCCTTTTCATTCTTCTTGGCTTTAGGAACCAGGCTTCAGGCAGATGGTCAGATGTGGTCGATTTGCCTCACTTTCTGCCTCTTTCTCTATGCCTGTGTTGAAAATGCCCAAGGTAGAAGAGGAAAAATCACACTACAAAATAGGGAGAGGAGGAACAAATTGGTACAGAACTGTCCATCAGCAGATGGTCTCTTTGAAGTTTTGTTTTGTTGGTTCTTTATTTGACCTTAGTTTCAGGGAGTGTGTTTGTCCATGTGAACATCCCAGTGACTATCTGTCTCTTTCTTTTGATGTTCCCTTCAGAACACTTTATCAGTTTTGCCTGCTTACCTCTTTTCTTTATAATTTTTTTTATCTCGGCTTGCTTCCCTTGCCTTCCAGCTCTGGCTGCAGAGGATTGGATGTTTCCACTTTCAATATCTAACATAAGACCTGCATAGAATAAACCCTGTTGCGGGAAGTCAGGGACCCCAAACAAAGGGACTGGCTGAAGCCATGGCAGAAGAACGTAAATTTGTGAAGATTTCATGGACATTTATTAGCTCCCCAAATTAATACTTTTATTATTTCTTATGCCTGTCTTTACTGCAATCTCTGAACATAAATTGTGAAGATTTCATGGACACTTATCACCTCCCCAGTCAATACCCTTGTGATTTCCTATGCCTGTCTTTACTTTAATCTCTTAATCCCATCATCTTCGTAAGCTGAGGAGGATATATGTCGCCTCAGGACCCTGTGATGATTGCGTTAACTGCACAAATTGTTTGTAGAGCATGTGTGTTTGAACAATGTGAAATCTGGGCACCTTGACAAAAGAACAGGATGACAACAATGTTCAGGGAACAAGAGAGATAACCTTAAACTCTGACTGCCAGTGAGCTGGGCGGAACAGAGCCATATTTCTCTTCTTTCAAAGGCAAATAGGAGAAATATCACCAAATTGTTTTTCTCAGCAAGGAACATCCCTGAGAAAGAGAATGGCCCCTGAGGGTAGGCCTCTGAAATGGCTACTTTGAGGATGGCTGTCTTTTACGGTCAAAGACAAAGGGATGAAATAAGCCCTGGTCTCCTGTAGTGCTCCCAGGCTTATTAGGATGAGGATATTCCCCCCTAATAAATTTTGGTCAGACTGGTTGTCTGCTCTCAAACCCTGTCTCCTGATAAGATGTTATCAATGACAATACGTGCCCAAACCTTCATTACCAATGTTAATTTCACCCCATCCTGTGGTCCTGTGATCTCACCATGCCTCCATTTGCTTTGTGATATTTTATTACCTTGTGAAGCGTGTGATCTCTGTGACCCATACCCTATTCGTACACTCTCTCCCCTTTTGAAAATTGCTAATAAAAACTTGCTGGTTTTATGGCTCAGGGAGCATCACGGAACCTGCCAACATGTGATGTCTCCCCTGGACACCCAGCTTTAAAATTTCTCTCTTTTGTACTCTTTCCCTTTACTTCTCAGACCAGCCAACGCTTAGAGAAATAGAAAAAAACCCACACTGAATATTGGGGGGTGGGGGTTCCCCTGATAAAGGCCTCATTATTGATTTGTTGACTAAACTTGGTTGAAGTTTCCCTTCCATTGCTAGGTAGAAATAACCATAAGATGCTGTGTCATTTCTTAAGAATTTTTAATTTCAAGAAAGGAATATTCCAGGAGGTTTAAAAAAAAGTATCATACTTTGCAAATGAGGTTTAGAAAACTTCTGATAGTTCTCCACGAATTTTTCTCTGATTTTCTCTAAGTGTTAAGTAGAGTTCTCTAAATTTTTCCCTGATTTTTCTCTAAATGTAAATAGGTCTGACCACTTAAATGGTACCTCATTAATGACCTCCTTTTATTTATTATTACAGATAGTCTCTTGTGATCCTCAACCATATGTTGGCTCTATAATGAGCTAGAACTGTACTGAAGAGACATTATGGGTGACTGTTTTACTGTGAAAAAATATAAATAACATAACATTTATGATTGTAACTATGTTTAAATGTACATTTTAGTGACATTAAGTACATTCACATTGTTATGCCACCATGGCCACCACCACCACATCTCCAGAACTTTTTTATCATCCCAAAATGAAACTGTGTACCCATTAAACATTAGCTCCCCATTCCCATCTCCTTCCAACCTCTGGCAACCACCTTTCTACTTTCAGTCTTTATGACTGTCACACTTCTAGTTACCTTACATAGCTGGAAGCAAGCAATATCTGTCCTTTTGTGTCTGGCTTATTTCATTTAGCATAATGTCTTTGGGGTTCTTCCATGTTGTAGTATATGTCAAAATCCTATTGCTTTTTGTTTGTAGTATGTGTCAGAATTTCATTCCATGTTGTATTAAGTGTAAGAATTATTTGGTTAAATAATATACACTTGCATTATAAACCACATTCCCTTTATCCATTCATCCACGAATGAACGTTGGGTTGTTTCTACCTGAGTTACTTTATTTAATCTTCATAACTACTGCCCTTGGCAGAGCCAAATTTTAAAGTTGGTTCTGTTACTTACACAGCAGCTGGCCCTGGCCAAGTTGAATTTTCACTTTGTATCTTAATTTCCTCATTGTAAAATGGAAGTGAAAATATCTACCTCACTGGACTGGAGTGAGGATTTAATAAAATAATGAGATACCTAGAATAAACCCTGCAAATAGTAGTATCCAACAATTAGCAGCTAGAAACATGACTCCTGTCGAGAGGAGAAAATTCAAGACAGTTCCATACATCTCAGGAGTCCAGACTAAGGTATGCAATGTGTCTCTTGCTTTATTAAAAGTCATCTTAGGTTGTGTATATGTGGCATGTCCTGAAGATATTTTTAGCTTGTAAAATACTGAAATCAGTGAAGGAAGACAGGAATCATTTGGGAAACATGAACTTTCTCTTCTACCCACAATCTATTTGGTAACCTCAGAAAGGTCAAGTCAAAAAATTCAATTTAAGGAGTACCAATGATTTGTCTTTGGGGATAACTGTTTTACTTTGTTTATCTGAAAAATAAAATCATACTTTTAAGAATATAGACTTAATAACTCATTATAAATAAAAGCATCTTTAGACTCAACTAAAACTAATCTAATTATCAGGGTAAACATCTGGGAAAATAAATGGCCAAATCTTTTCAGCTGGATTTTTAATGAACTTTTACAACAAACTAGATTTAGATTGCGTCTAACTTTGGTTATTAATACAACCATAAATAACTTCTAAATATTCTTCATAATTTTAATAACTAAAGTTCCTGCACATGTGTCCCAGAACTTAAAGTAAAATTTAAGGCCAGGCACAGTGGCTCACACCTGTAATCCCAGCACTTTGGGAAGCCGAGTTGGATGGATCACAAGGTCAGGAGTTCCAGTCCAGCCTGGCCAAGATGGTGAAACTCCATCTCTACTAAAAATACAAAAATTAGCTGGGAGTGGTGGCAGGCACCTGTAATCTTAGCTACTCAGGAGGCTGAGCCAAAGAATTGCTTGAACCCGGGAGGCCGAGGTTGCAGTGAGCCAAGATCGTGCCACTGCACTCCAGCCTGGGCAACAGAGCAAGACTCCGTCTCAAAAAAAAAAAAAAAAAGGAAAATTTGGTAGCCATTGTAGGACTTTACAGGGAAGAGGAAGATAAACAAAGGAAACATGAGAGAGCCAAGGGTACAAAACAAAACAGGAAACAGTTAAATACACTTCCAGTTGGTTTTAATGAGATGTATGTGTAAACCTGAGTTACGTTTTTTTGTTTTTGTGTTTCGTTTTGTTTTGTTTTGAGACAGGGCCTCACTCTGTCACCAAGACTGGAGTGCAGTGGTGCAGTCTTGGCTCACTGCAGCCTCTGCCTCTCGGGTTCAAGCAATTCTCCTGCCTCAGCCTCCCGAGTAGCTGGGATTACAGGTGCCCACCACCACGACCGCCTACTTTTTTGTATTTTTAGTAGAGATGGGGTTTCACCATGTTGGTTAGGCTGGTCTTGAACTCCTGACCTCAGGTGATCTACCTGCCTCGGCCTCCCAAAGTGCTGGGATTACAGGCGTGAGCCACTGCACCTGGCCCAGGGGACAGATTTTCAACAGGAAGAGGACCTCAGATCTGAGACAAGAAGAAATGACTCAAGGATAGGAAAACAGACACAGACATTTGAGGAGGGAGGGATAGGGAATAGTCTGAGGGAATTCTACCTAAGCTGTCCCTGCTTCCCCTTTTCCCTTTTCTGAGAAAGCTAAGATGTTTGAGAAAACTATAAAGGTCATGGAGAAGATGAGAGGGGGCTCATAAAAGAGAGAGAAAAGTTCTATTACTAAGGCAGCAGAGTGGTACATGTATATAGTCCCAGCTACTCCAGAGTCTGAGGCAGGAAGGATCTCTTGAGGCCAAGAGCTTGAGTCCAGCTGGAGCAACATAGCAAGATCTCTGTGTCTTATAAAAAAAACAAAAAGGTGAGGTAATGTCCTGCTGAGGTAAGGAACTTTATATTAGTCATGGTACCAGTAGGCACAATTGTGTGATTTTCTTCATGTAAGTTCACCCAGTTCAGGAAATAAAAATTCAGTTCACCAGTTAAATTTGAATTTCAGATAAACAATGAATAAATTTTTTAGTATAAGTATGTCCTATGCAATATTGCAGACATAAACTAAAAAAAATTCCTTGGTTATTTGAAATTCAAATTTAACTGGGCATGCAGTATTTTATCTGGCAACTTTATATGAGAACTTGAAAAATCAGATGCGAGGATTATGATTTAATACTTAAAGTTGGAATTTACTATGCAAATCATCTTCATTTATTAATGTTTATTTATTTGCAAGCATGATTCACTGCTAGCAGACAGGGCCATGAGCACACACTCATAACATGGCAACAAACCCAAGCAGTACTGATTAGATCACGAAAGCTGAGCTGCATCGCTCCTCCTACTTCTGTCTCATTTCCCAAGACATCCACCTTCACCTCTGACCCCAGAAATCAGCATTTTCTATCCCAGTCTGCCTTGACCATGCTGGAGTCCTTCAAGCCCCTATCTCTGTGTTTATCATTAAGCTTTAAATTCTCACAAGAATTATAATACTTCTCTCCAAAAAAACCTCATCTTCATGACTTCTTTTATGTAAAATGTAAGATTTTGCAAAAGAAAAGGTACATTTTTCATATTTCATTCTATATCACATTCTAGGTCTTAGAACATTCTCTTGGGAAAAGCGTGTTAATTATCAGATCATATTTTTTCTAGGCTAATTATTAGTGATGTAATTTTTAAATGATTGGATCAAGGAAAGAGTTGATCCTCACATATAGGCTAGCTTCATCCCTTATATATATTGTACCAATTTGGAGATATCCTATGATCCTTCAACTTACAGAATGACAAAATACATATATGTATGTACATATTTGTGTACTAAATGCAAAACATAAATGACTGGCCACCTGTTTTACTTTCAGAACTCAAAAATCTTAGTTTTGTACCTTGAGGTTAATTACCCTCATACAAACAAACTTTAAGAAAACCTGCATTCTACTGGCTTCGGCATATCTTTCACAGGGGAAAAACTGAAGATAACTTAATTTTGGAGCCATGCTTTGATCAATTAAACCATTATTGTGATGACAATGTTAGAGTTCTAATTTACAGTTATGAAAGAGACAAGCTGTCAAACAAATATTGATTCTCTTCTTCTATATGATCTGCTGAACTACTCCTTTTCACAGCCTCCATGGCAGCTGAACACGAAACTTCCAGAAAGGCTTCTTAAGAGAAGCATAGCCAGATTGCACAAACTCTTTTATACTTTTGTCCCTTTCCCTTGCTTCTTACCTGGAATTCAAACATGGTGGCTGGAGCTCCAGCAACCGCTTTGGACCATGAGAAAACCTTAAAGATAGAAGCACACTACAAATTACACAGTAGGAATATAAGAAGAGACTGGGTCTCTGATAAGTATGGTACTACCTTATGGGGTACAGATCCATTAACCCTCAAATTTCTTTTACTTGAGACAAAAACAGTTAAAGATTACGTTATTTTTGTTGTTTGTTACTAGCTATCAATGTAAGTTCCAACTGACACAGATGTTAATGGTAAATTTAAAAAGATGAGTATTGCTTGGCTTAGTAATAACAGTAAAGGTTATTGAGTGTTTACTGTGTGCCAACCTCTGACATACTTTCTAAAGGTTATCTTATTTAATCATCACAATAACTCCATGAAGTAGATACTGTATTTAGTTCATCTTTCATATGAGAAAACTGAGCTTAGGAGTAACTTGCTCAAGGCTATAGCACTAGGAGGTGGTGGTGTTGAACTCAAACCCAGACAAGGTTCCATAAGAGCCCTGGCTCTTAACTTCTCAGAGATGGAAAGAATAACATTTTCAATGACAGAAAGCAAAGCACATTTTACAATGTTTAATAGATCAGCCATTCATTTGTGAAAATGTTGTTGAGTATTTTTAATGAGCCTTACTTGTTAGTAGAAACTGATTATGTAGAAATGAGTAAGACACGTGTCCCATCTTTGTAGCTCCTGGTTGAGGGGAGAGAATGGTTAGGAAATATTTCTTATATCACTAACATCTACCTCAGCACCATAGGAAAAGTAAAAAAAAAAAAATCTATTGAATATCCCTAAAATTCTACTTTAATAACCTTAAGTAAATTATGAGATAGGGAAAGTTTTCTTTAGGGCCCTCACAACCCTCATCAGTCCTATCCCCAGCTTTAGTTATAGGCAGGGCTATTGCATATAGTTTTGCAAGATTGTGCAGTGCTGGATTCTGGGGAGAGCTGTTCACATCCATTGTCTTCATTGAATTTTGGTATTTATCACCGTGATGTTCTGGCTGATGGCAGTAAAATGTCTTGAGAAAGGGTGTTTTTTGTTGTTTGTTTGTTTTTCTTTTTCTTTTTTTTTTTTTTCGAATTTGCACAAGGACGCTCTTTGGACTAGTGGCAAGTCTGGTTATATGCTTCTGCTTCCCACTTCAGGCACTCTGGCTTGTGATCTTCCGCTGAAAGCACCCCAACATCCCTAACCCAGTCCTATTCCAACCTGAACCCAACAAGCTCTGTTTCAGAGAGCTTACAATGTATTGGAATTAACTCTCTCATCTGACAAGTCAATGAAGTCCATAAACTCAATTACCATAAAAGTAGAAATTAGTCTGTATTCTTGGTTTTCTCTCTTGTCAAGACACACTTGCATAGTCAAAGTCTTAATTCAGAGGGATGTGTGTCTGAGAGAAAGAGAAGTCTTAGTGAAGTACTGTAATAACAATTTTAAAATTATGGTACTCCTGTAATCCCTTGCCCAATTCCATCTCATTTCCCAGAGGAAAATATCTTCAACTGTGATCTGAGAGACCAAAATAGATGCCCCTTTATCAACTAAGATGAACTCTAAGGTTAAGGAAATGAAAGGTACCTATGGGTGGAAGATTCAGGGCCCTGCTGGCATGGCAGATTTCTAAATTCCT
Organism: Piliocolobus tephrosceles; assembly: GCF_002776525.5. NCBI lineage: Eukaryota > Metazoa > Chordata > Mammalia > Primates > Cercopithecidae > Piliocolobus > Piliocolobus tephrosceles. The sequence goes on from NC_045455.1 coordinate 36,367,183, forward strand.
AGGGCTACAAGAAGAACCACATTTTTGTTAAATTCCACATAGCGGCCAGCCACAGTTGCTCATGCCTATAATCCCAGCACTTTGGGAGGCCGAGGCGGTTGGATCACTTGAGGTCAGGAGTTCAAGACCAGTCTGACCAATATGGTGAAACCCCACCTCTAGTAAAAATACAAAAATTAGCTGGGCCTGGTGGCAGGCACCTGTAATCCTAGCTACTCAGGAGGCTGAGGCAGGAGAATCGCTTAAAAGTAGGAGGCGGAGGTTTCAGTGAGCCAAGATCGTGCCACTGCAACAGAGCGAGACTCCATCTCAAAAAAAATAAAAAATAAAAATAAAATTAAAAATTTCATATAGCTCCTATCAGACCCCTCCTAACTCTGATTTACAACACAGACCACCACAACACTGACTGGACAGAGGACTGGCCTTACAAACATTCTTTTCTAATAAAAAACTGCAAACCTTGAACCTGTTTCAGCCAGCTTAGAGGCTGAGCACAAATTGTCTTTGTGTCTAATAGTTCACCTTTTGACATAAACAGCCAAATTTGACTTTGTTTTAATGCTAAAACTCCACCCAAAGTGAATATGGCATGTATGTTACATTTGTGTTTACCTATTGCACATGTGTTTGGCTTCTCTCATAAACATGTGTAGCTTTTCCCCCTAAACCTGTTAAATATGTGTACTGTGTAATATGGGCAATCTGAGGCATCAAAACCAAACCCACCCTTCCCTTCTCAAAGAGAGACCACCTTTAGTACATGCTGGAGACTCTCTCTTTCTGGTTTGCAAGCTGATATTGCTAATAAAGCTCTTCTTTCTACTATCTAGCCAAAAGACTTTGGATGACACAACTCATATGGGGTTGTTTTGGTATTTACCTCCATATTTCCAAACAATCTGCATATACGGGTATGTCTTGTTTATCAATTTCAAATTTATTAATATCCTATTAATAATAAATATGGATGTACACCTCATATACCACCAATCCCACTTTCCTTGTGTGTCTCACTCTCCCGAGATAGTTAATTCAATATTTCTCAGAGGTAGAAGGAATAACAATTTTAGTGACAGAAAGCAAGGAGGATTTTACAATGTTTAATAGATCAGTCATTCATTTGTGAAAACTGTCACTGAGCGTTTATTATGAACCTTGCTCATTAATAGAAGCTGATTATGTAGAAATGAGTAAGACATATCCCATCTTTGGGATTTTTAGCTATGCCAGTATTCAGTGTTGACATTTTTATGAGTGGTAAATGTTGACCCTTCAGAGCCAAGTTCTTTCCTATAAAACACTGTTTTTCCTAGTGTTAATAATTGCTAATAATTGCTGCATTTTGTCATTTCTTAACATTAATAACTGCCTCATTCCTCGATTTCTCATGGAAAATTTTTATACATGCTCTATCACATCTCTCAAATACTTCTCAATATTTTTCAAGTGCTCAGATATATCAGATAATCTGTCAATCCTATTTTTTCCTGGAGGCTCTTCCCAGGCCTCCTGCTCCAATCTTGAGTTACTGATTTCTGGTTTGTTACACAGCAGTCATGTAGGGTGCCCTTTGGTATTACGTGAGAATATCCTTTGCCTCCTGCCTGCATTGGATCTCTTTCTTCTTGTGGATCCTGGAGTCCTCTGTCATGGATACTCACTCTTCTGTTGGCATATATTCTCCAGTTGTTTCCTACGAAAGTTATATGTTTGAATTATGTGTCTTCGGATGTCTTTATTTACCCTCATACTTGACCATCAATTTTTCTAGGAGAAAATAATTGTCTCACAAACATTTGAAGTACGGCTTCATTTTCCTCTAGCATCCTCTAGGATGCCAAATTGCTGCTAGCACACTTTGATGCCATGTGGATTTCTCTTCCCTCGCATGTGGACTAATTTTAAAGTCATTTTCAAGATTTGTTCATCTTTGGTGTTCTGAAATTTCATGACAGTATGCCTTGGTGTGGATCTTTTATAAATTTACTCTGCTGATATCAGTGGCCTTTCAATCTGTAGGCTCATGGCCTCAATTCCAAGAAATTTTTTCTGCTTTTCTGGACTCCCCTCACTTCAGATGTTCTTACAGTCTGATCATTAGAATCTATTACGTTTTCTCTATGAATGCTTTTTTATTTGTTTTTTTTTTTCTTCTGTTTCTCTGGGAGATTTGATTAACTTTAATCTCTTCTATGAAAGGTTTTATTTTTTATATTATACTTGTAATTTCTGAGCACTCTTTGTTATTTTTCATTTTATCCTGTGTCTTTGTTTTTTATGGATGCAATATCTTGTGGAAGGAAAGGTATATAACAGGATATGGTATTCGGGGATCAGGTTGGGAAAAGATGGTTGGCAGCCTTCTTTAGAGAAATCTGAGGACTTAAAACACTATAACACTTTCTATCAAAATACCAGGAATAACATAGAATCAGACTTCTTACTTCTCAAAGTGGCTTCAGGACTGTGCTTATTTAACGCTATTGAATAATGGTACGTTTTTCATTTAGATATAAGACAAATCTGTGATTAGGTTACAACGGGCATTAGATACTCTGATGGACTGGATAATGATTTCTAACCAAATAAGATTATTTTCCTAGTATTAGGCTCTCACCAATAACAAACAATCCAGTTAGATTTCAGTTTGTCTTCCAATTTTCTGGCTGCAGGATTCCTTAGTTCAGAAATAATTCAGACAGCTTTGCAGGGGAGAGAAAAATGGCTCCCCTCCATCCTTGTAGGTTCTTTGGCTGGGCTACAAATTAAATTGACATAAGACAGATTCACTGAAGAAAAACCATTTTAGTTATGTGCATATGCATGGGAGTCCCAGAAAACATGAGACTCGAAGAAAGGCCAGATGATTGAAGTTTATATAGCATCCTGGGGCTTCTTGTGGTAGGAGGCACCAAGTTACGGAAGGCTGATGGGCGAAAATGTATGGTAAATGAAGTTGGTCTTGTTACGCAGATAAAAGTCTCTTGAGTAATAAAAGTTGTATGGAGCAGCCCTCTTCCTGATACCAATATTTTTGATAACTTAGATTTGTTTTATAGATGTAAATTTCTTTTACACAAGGGGAGCTTTTCAGAGCTACTCCTGTATCTGTAGATTCTCAGAATAACTAGCTCAAAATATTCCAAAGAAGCATATTTTGGCATGGCATATTCCTGTCTCCTCCAGTCATATTTTGGGATGGTATGTCTGAGTCCCAACAATGTCATAGAGATTATAGATATTTGCTCAGTTTTCTCGGTTTCAGGAAACACCTACATGCACAATAATAATTGAGATTCACAACTTTATCACACTGAATGATTTTCCTCAGTTTCTTGTTTATGACTCTTATAACTGGGTAAATCTTACGCTCTCTAGTTTGCTTCGGTTTTTTGTTTTTTTTTTTTTTGTTTTCAGATCTGTCTTAAAAGAACAACCAAGTAGGCAAAACTCTTTGTACCTTATCTAGTCATCAAGTTAAACTTGATTAGTATCTCTCTCTTTCTCTTCCCCTAAAAGATCTAACTGTATTAATTTCCCTTTATGAAGTTCTACACCAGCTTGATCTGGGACAAATATCACAGCTTCATTCCAGCTAATGGACCAAAGTTTTTACAAACAGGTGGAATGGCATTAACATGAAGATTAGTGGCAACTGAAGTGTTGTTTAAGAAGAATAAGGGAAAGACAGTCCAACCTTTTCCTTTGAAGATGATGGAGGCTGTCATGTGCTGATAGTGTAGATGCAGATCTCACATCTGTCTTTCCAAGTGGCTGAGCCATTTCCTCTCTTGATGAAGAAAGTCTCTGCCCTGAGTCACCACCCTGTTTTTGCTAGGGGCTTGTTAGCTGCGTGGTAACACTCTCCACCGCCACCTCCCACATACTGAGTTCTGGGGAAAGGCCCCAATTTTCAGCTCTGCTGAGGTGGTTTGTGACTCATCTTCTTTTCTCTTTAGTGACCTTTTAAAGGTCATTTCTCTTGTAGGACTTTTTCTTAAAATTTATTTGAACACAAGCAACAATAGTCTAAAACCGATAAATTCATTTTGCATACCATTTATATAAAATTGGCTTTCTATTCTGCTTCAGATAAACTATTTACTTTCCATTAGGGAAAAAACAGTGCAGGATGATCTTATTTCCTATGGGACAGTCAAGATTATATTTCCGAAAAATGTTATCAATAAGTGTCCAAAACAAGGTAAAGAGCCACAATCCTTGGAGTCTTATTTAGAACCTGTTTATTCCTAGCTTTACATACAATACCTTCCCTGGAATGAATAGGATTGCCAGTGCAAGCAAAGTTGAAGCATCCAATCTTTGCAATATTTTGCAATAGTAAGTAATTTTTTTAAATCTTTTAAAAAATTTTGTATAAATTTAAGGGGTACAAGTGCAGTTTCATTACACAGATATATTGCATAGTGGTAAAGTCTGGGCTTTAAGTGTAATGATCACCTGAATAATGTACATTGTGTCCACCAAGTAATTTCTCAACCATAACTTCTCTCCCACCCTCCCACCCTTCCAGGTCTCCAAGATCTGTTACTTCTCCACACTCTATGTCCATGTGTATAAATTATTTAGTTCCCACTTATGAGTAAGAACAAGCAACATTTGATTTGTTTTATTTAAGAATTTAATCCTCGTGTATATGTTTCTCTGTTTTATTTTATTGTTATAGTTTAAAGATGTTATCATAGTTAAATATCCTCCACCTTTTAGAATTGAAAACCTCCTTGCCAATATTTCATAAGTCAGAATTCTTGGCATGCCGACTAACAATTGAACTCCCCATACAGAGGAGAATATATATGGATGAGATATGGAAGATGTGTTTTGCTATGCACTTAACTCTTATCCCTAGGAACCAACTGGGCTAGAGAAGTATAAGCAGCTCACGTGTGTTGGAATATAAAGTGTGAAGGTGAGAACGGTCAGTTATATAAGAGAGACAGCATTAAGGAGCTTACATTTTTGTCATTTCATTTTGAAATTTATATTCTCAAATTTAGGAAATTGGTAAAGTTCAGAGGAAAAACATGTAAGACTTTTATATAATTCAAGACAGTTAAAAACTACAGGAATATATTTTTCATTATATAATTCAAATGGCACAGTCATCACACTAATACTGAGTAGATACTAAGTAAATGTTCTATACTAGAGTTTCATGGGTTTAGCATATGTATGAGTCTGAGAGTGAATGGGGAAATATCAAAAGAAACAATATGATTCAGAGTATACATTTTGATAATCTCACATTTAAAACTTCATAGTTTTATTTTGTATACACACATGCACACACACACACACACACACACACATAGACATGTATACATTGTGAAAATAAAAACACATAACCAAGGCAACCCTAGGAGTCCTAGGATACCAAATGCCTAAATAATAAACTGAGATTAATTTTTAAATACCATACCTAGCAAGTTGTTTCTTTCCTTCCTGCTTGCCTCCCTTGTTTGCGCTTTCCTCTCTTCTTCCTTTTCTGTTACATTTCACAACAGGATAGAAGGAAGGAAGGAAGGAAGGAAGGAAGGAAGGAAGGAAGGAAGGAAGGAAGGAAGGAA
>NC_045455.1:36372783-36489163 GCF_002776525.5 Piliocolobus tephrosceles
GAAGGAAGGAAGGAAGGAAGGAAGGAAGGAAGGAAGGAAGGAAGGAAAGGTAACTTCAAGAGGGGCGAAGATCAAATTTGCATTCCCAGTGCTGGCATGTGCATGTGGTTGGTCCCAGCCAGCCACCCCTTGAGCATGTTTGCAGATTGGTCATTGTTGCATAGTGCCAATGAGAAATGATTGTAGTGCCAGTGTACACAGATAAGGGCATCATTTCTATGGACCATGTAGGAAGATTGTGTCTATGACATTAAAAAACTGTACCCAGAACCGGGATGATGATCCGGATAGCATAGTTTGCTTAAGACAAGTTTAGATGCCATATAAGTCCTCATATGGTTTGTTGCGAGAGCCCTACTTAACAAAAAAATAAAAACTGACAAATTCAATATTTCTGTGATCTCTCCCAAGGCCTTGGGAAAGGCTCATGCAAGTGAGAGATTCTAAAGCTTAAGCTTAGATATTCCTCTGCTCCAACAGGGCACATTCTTTGATGTGGCACAACCTTCCCATGGACAATTACAAAACTATTGCCACCAACTGTCTTAGTCCATTTGGGCTGCTAGAACAAGATACCTTAGACTAAGTGGCTCAAAAACAACAGCAATTTATTTCTCACAGTTTTGGAGGCTGGGAAGATCAAGACTTAGGTGCCAGCTCACTTTCTCGTTCACAGATGGTATCTTCTCCCTGTCTCCTTGCATGAGGGACGGGGCAAGGCAGCTCTCTGAGGTCTCTTTTATAAAGGCATTAATAACTTCCTAAAGGCCTTACCTGCTTATAACTATCACCCTAGTGATTAGTGTCCAACATATTAATTTTAGGGGACGCAAACCTTCAGACCATAGCACCACCCAAACACACGTCCTCTGGGGGAATCAAGAAGCCACATTCTCTGCTTATCTGAGCCACACAACATCAAAAAATGATTTCGATGACAATTTTCTCTTTTAGCCCAAGATGGTCACATAACTAATACCACTCCAGATGTATAGGATAGAAGTTAATTATTTGTATATCATGGATGCATTAGTGCAATAAGACCTAATTCTCTCATGGAACTAGTTGAGAAAGACTCCTTTATCCTCATATCTTGTTATTCTTTGCTGAAAATGTGTCACTGGAAGTTACACAATCAAATGTATAAAATACATGTGTTAGAGTACTAACTAGTAGTAATCTTCAAGCCAATTTCTGTGAGACTAATTTATCACTCTAGACTATAGTCCCAGGAATAGGGGTTACTCAGAGTGGTCACATATAGGCAGATGTAATCCTCTGGTTAGTACTAGAAGAGCAATGTCAGTCACTAGGGCCAAGAGGCAAAGATAAGGTCATAAACAGGAAGTGAGGAAAAGCAGCAGGAACCATGGTGGTCAGGAAAGAAAGTATCAAGTCTAAACAAGGAAGAAATGTTGCAAACCTGTTCTTAACAGGCCTGAGTCCCATGGCACAAACACCAGCTTGACAGGATGAGTCCCAAATGAGAGTCAGTGGTGTGCTGACACAGAGAAAGGATACTCTTTATTACTTATTCTCATGTTTTCAGAAAAGGAGAACAATCTTTTAATGAACAATCATGAAATTAATATTAGTCAAGAATAGAAAGTCACAATTAAAGGACTGGTTGCAAAAAGCATATCAATAATCTGAATGAAGTCTGGTAATTTGCATGAATTCCATGTCAGTTGTGAGATGCATATTAGCTATACCAGTGAGGAGAAAGGCATCTAGGAGGGATTCTCAGAAAAGGCAATGCTTAAGATGAACCTTAGAGATGAATAGAATATTTCAGGATAGATTAAGCAGGGTAAGGATAACAAAGTGATGTGAATAAGAACTTGTGTGTGTATCAGTGTACTTGAGGGACTGTGAAAGATGCAGGAATATAATAAAGATTATCTAACATTCAAAAGAGATAAGAAGATCGTTCCACACATTTGCCAAGGAGGATTCTAAATTGGATTATTAAAGAATGCTTCAGGGGGCGGAGCAAGATGGCCGAATAGGAACAGCTCCAGTCTCCATCTCCCAGCGCGAGCGACACAGAAGACCAGTGATTTCTGCATTTTCAACTGAGGTACTGGGGTCATCTCACTCGGAGTGCCGGACAATCCGTGCGGGTCAGCTGCTGCAGCCTGACCAGCGAGAGCTGAAGCAGGGCGAGGCATCGCCTCACCTGGGAAGTGCGAGGGGGAAGGGAGTCCCTTTTCCTAGCCAGGGGAACTGAGACACACAACACCTGGAAAATCGGGTAACTCCCACCCCAATACTGCGCTATAACACTGGCACACTGGAGAATATATCCCACACCTGGCCAGGAGGGTCCCACGCCCATGGAGCCTCCCTCCTTGCTAACACAGCAGTCTGCGGCAATCTAACTGGAAGGCAGCAGCGAGGCTGGGGGAGGGGCGCCCGCCATTACTGAGGCTTAAGTAGGTAAATAAAGCCGCTGGGAAGCTCCAACTGGGTGGAGCTCACAGCAGCTCAAGGAAACCTGCCTGTCTCTGTAGACTGCGCCTCTGGGGACAGGGCTCAGCTAAAGGAGCAGAAGCCTGTGCAGACACGAACGACTCTGTCTGACAGCTTTGAAGAGAGCAGTGGATCTCCCAACACGGAGGTTGAGATCTGAGAAGGGGCAGACTGCCTGCTCAAGTGGGTCCCTGACCCCTGAGTAGCCTAACTGGGAGACATCCCCCACTAGGGGCAGTCTGACACCCCACACCTCACAGGGTGGAGTACACCCCTGAGAGGAAGCTTCCAAAGCAAGAATCAGACAGGTGCACTCGCTGTTCAGCAATATTCTGTCTTCTGCAACCTCTGCTGCTGATACCCAGGCAAACAGGGTCTGGAGTGGACCTCAAGCAATCTCCAACAGACCTATAGCTGAGGGTCCTGACTGTCAGAAGGAAAACTATCAAACAGGAAGGACACCTATGCAAAAACCCCATCAGTACGTCACCATCATCAAAGACCAGAGACAGATAAAACCACAAAGATGGGGAAAAAGCAGGGCAGAAAAGCTGGAAATTCAAAAAATAAGAGCGCATCTCCTCCTGCAAAGGAGCACAGCCCATCACCAGCAACGGATCAAAGCTGGTCAGAGAATGATTTTGATGAGATGAGAGAAGAAGGCTTCAGTCCATCAAACCTCTCAGAGCTAAAGAAGGAATTACGTACCCAGCGCAAACAAACTAAAAATCTTGAAAAAAGAGTGGAAGAATTGACAGCTAGACTAATCAATGCAGAGAAGGTCATAAACGAAATGACAGAGATGAAAACCATGACACGAGAAATACGTGACAAATGCACAAGCTTCAGTAACCGACTCGATCAACTGGAAGAAAGAGTATCAGCGATGGAGGATCAAATGAATGAAATGAAGCGAGAAGAGAAACCAAAAGAAAAAAGAAGAAAAAGAAATGAACAAAGCCTGCAAGAAGTATGGGATTATGTAAAAAGACCTAATCTACGTCTGATTGGGGTGCCTGAAAGTGAGGGGGAAAATGGAACCAAATTGGAAAACACTCTACAGGATATCATCCAGGAGAACTTCCCCAACCTAGCAGGGCAGGCCAACATTCAAATTCAGGAAATACAGAGAACGCCACAAAGACACTCCTCCAGAAGAGCAACTCCAAGACACATAATTGCCAGATTCACCAAAGTTGAAATGAAGGAAAAAATCTTAAGGGCAGCCAGAGAGAAAGGTCGGGTTACCCACAAAGGGAAGCCCATCAGACTGACAGCAGATCTCTCGGCAGAAACTCTACAAGCCAGAAGGGAGTGGGGGCCAATATTCAACGTTCTTAAAGAAAAGAATTTTAAACCCAGAATTTCATATCCAGCCAAACTAAGTTTCATAAGTGAAGGAGAAATAAAATTCTTTACAGATAAGCAAATGCTTAGAGATTTTGTCACCACCAGGCCAGCCTTACAAGAGACCCTGAAGGAAGCCCTAAACATGGAAAGGAAAAAACGGTACCAGCCATTGCAAAAACATGCCAAAATGTAAACACCATCGAGGCTAGGAAGAAAGTGCATCAACTAATGAGCAAAATAACCAGTTAATATCATAATGGCAGGATCAAGATCACACATAACAATATTAACCTTAAATGTAAATGGACTAAATGCTCCAATTAAAAGACACAGACTGGCAAACTGGATAAAGAGTCAAGACCCATCAGTCTGCTGTCTTCAAGAGACCCATCTCACATGCAGAGACATACATAGGCTCAAAATAAAGGGATGGAGGAAGATCTACCAAGCAAATGGAGAACCAAAAAAAGCAGGGGTTGCAATCCTAGTCTCTGATAAAACAGACTTTAAACCATCAAAGATCAAAAGAGACAAAGAAGGCCATTACATAATGGTAAAGGGATCAATTCAACAGGAAGAGCTAACTATCCTAAATATATATGCACCCAATACAGGAGCACCCAGATTCATAAAGCAAGTCCTTAGAGACTTACAAAGAGACTTAGACTCCCATACAATAATAATGGGAGACTTCAACACTCCACTCTCAACATTAGACAGATCAACGAGACAGAAAGTTAACAAGGATATCCAGGAATTGAACTCATCTCTGCACCAAGCGGACCTAATAGACATCTATAGAACTCTCCACCCCAAGTCAACAGAATATACATTCTTCTCAGCACCACATCACACTTATTCCAAAATTGACCACATAATTGGAAGTAAAGCACTCCTCAGCAAATGTAAAAGAACAGAAATTATAACAAACTGTCTCTCAGACCACAGTGCAATCAAACTAGAACTCAGGACTAAGAAATTCAATCAAAACCGCTCAACTACATGGAAACTGAACAACCTGCTCCTGAATGACTACTGGGTACATAATGAAATGAAAGCAGAAATAAAGATGTTCTTTGAAACCAATGAGAACAAAGATACAACATATCAGAATCTCTGGGACACATTTAAAGCAGTGTGTAGAGGGAAATTTATAGCACTAAGTGCCCACAAGAGAAAGCAGGAAAGATCTAAAATTGACACTCTAACATCACAATTAAACGAACTAGAGAGGCAAGAGCAAACACATTCAAAAGCTAGCAGAAGGCAAGAAATAACTAAGATCAGAGCAGAACTGAAGGAGATAGAGACACAAAAAACCCTCCAAAAAATCAATGAATCCAGGAGTTGGTTTTTTGAAAAGATCAACAAAATTGACAGACTGCTAGCAAGGCTAATAAAGAAGAAAAGAGAGAGGAATCAAATAGACGCAATAAAAAATGATAAGGGGGATATCACCACCGACCCCACAGAAATACAAACTACCATCAGAGAATACTATAAACACCTCTACGCAAATCAACTAGAAAATCTAGAAGAAATGGATAATTTCCTGGACACTTACACTCTCCCAAGACTAAACCAGGAAGAAGTTGAATCCCTGAATAGACCAATAGCAGGCTCTGAAATTGAGGCAACAATTAATAGCCTACCCACCAAAAAAAGCCCAGGACCAGATGGATTCACAGCCGAATTCTACCAGAGGTACAAGGAGGAGCTGGTACCATTCCTTCTGAAACTATTCCAATCAATAGAAAAAGAGGGAATCCTCCCTAACTCATTTTATGAGGCCAACATCATCCTGATACCAAAGCCTGGCAGAGACACAACAAAAAAAGAGAATTTTAGACCAATCTCCCTGATGAACATCGATGCAAAAATCCTCAATAAAATACTGGCAAACCGGATTCAGCAGCACATCAAAAAGCTTATCCACCATGATCAAGTGGGCTTCATCCCTGGGATGCAAGGCTGGTTCAACATTCACAAATCAATCAACGTAATCCAGCATATCAACAGAACCAAAGACAAGAACCACATGATTATCTCAATAGATGCAGAAAAGGCTTTTGACAAAATTCAACAGCCCTTCATGCTAAAAACGCTCAACAAATTCGGTATTGATGGAACGTACCTCAAAATAATAAGAGCTATTTATGACAAACCCACAGCTAATATCATACTGAATGGGCAAAAACTGGAAAAGTTCCCTTTGAAAACTGGCACAAGACAGGGATGCCCTCTCTCACCACTCCTATTCAACATAGTGTTGGAAGTTCTGGCTAGGGCAATCAGGCAAGAGAAAGAAATCAAGGGTATTCAGTTAGGAAAAGAGGAAGTCAAATTGTCCCTGTTTGCAGATGACATGATTGTGTATTTAGAAAACCCCATCGTCTCAGCCCAAAATCTTCTTAAGCTGATAAGCAACTTCAGCAAAGTCTCAGGATACAAAATTAATGTGCAAAAATCACAAGCATTCTTATACACCAGTAACAGACAAGCAGAGAGCCAAATCAGGAATGAACTTCCATTCACAATTGCTTCAAAGAGAATAAAATACCTAGGAATCCAACTTACAAGGGATGTAAAGGACCTCTTCAAGGAGAACTACAAACCACTGCTCAGTGAAATCAAAGAGGACACAAACAATTGGAAGAATATACCATGCTCATGGATAGGAAGAATCAATATCGTGAAAATGGCCATACTGCCCAAGGTTATTTATAGATTCAATGCCATCCCCATCAAGCTACCAATGAGTTTCTTCACAGAATTGGAAAAAACTGCTTTAAAGTTCATATGGAACCAAAAAAGAGCCCACATTGCCAAGACAATCCTAAGTCAAAAGGACAAAGCCGGAGGCGTCACGCTACCTGACTTCAAACTATACTACAAGGCTACAGTAACCAAAACAGCATGGTACTGGTACCAAAACAGAGATATAGACCAATGGAACAGAACGGAGCCCTCAGAAATAATGCCACACATCTACAACCATCTGATCTTTGACAAACCTGACAAAAACAAGAAATGGGGAAAGGATTCCCTATTTAATAAATGGTGCTGGGAAAATTGGCTAGCCATAAGTAGAAAGCTGAAACTGGATCCTTTCCTTACTCCTTATACGAAGATTAATTCAAGATGGATTAGAGACTTAAATGTTAGACCTAATACCATAAAAACCCTAGAAGAAAATCTAGGTAGTACCATTCAGGACATAGGCATGGGCAAGGACTTCATGTCTAAAACACCAAAAGCAACAGCAGCAAAAGCCAAAATTGACAAATGGGATCTCATTAAACTAAAGAGCTTCTGCACAGCAAAAGAAACTACCATCAGAGTGAACAGGCAACCTACAGAATGGGAGAAAATTTTTGCAATCTACTCATCTGACAAAGGGCTAATTTCCAGAATCTACAAAGAACTCAAACAAATATACAAGAATAAAACAAACAACCCCATCCAAAAGTGGGGAAAGGATATGAACAGACATTTCTCAAAAGAAGACATTCATACAGCCAACAGACACATGAAAAAATGCTCATCATAACTCGCCATCAGAGAAATGCAAATCAAAACCACAATGAGATACCATCTCACACCAGTTAGAACGGCAATCATTAAAAAATCAGGAAACAACAGGTGTTGGAGAGGATGTGGAGAAATAGGAACACTTTTACACTGTTGGTGGGATTGTAAACTAGTTCAACCATTATGGAAAACAGTATGGCGATTCCTCAAGGATCTAGAACTAGATGTACCATATGACCCAGCCATCCCACTACTGGGTATATACCCAAAGGATTATAAATTATGCTACTACAAAGACACATGCACACGTATGTTTATTGCGGCACTATTCACAATAGCAAAGACTTGGAATCAACCCAAATGTCCATCAGTGACAGACTGGATTAAGAAAATGTGGCACATATACACCATGGAATACTATGCAGCCATAAAAAACGATGAATTTGAGTCCTTTGTAGGGACATGGATGCAGCTGGAAACCATCATTCTCAGCAAACTATCACAAGAAGAGAAAACCAAACACCGCATGTTCTCACTCATAGGTGGGAACTGAACAATGAGCTCACTTGGACTCGGGAAGGGGAACATCACACAATGGGGCCTATCATGGGGAGGGGGGAGGGGGGAGGGATTGCACTGGGGAGTTATACCTGATATAAATGATGAATTGATGGGTGCTGACGAGTTGATGGGTGCAGCACACCAACATGGCACATGTATACATATGTAACAAACCTGCACGTTATGCACATGTACCCTAGAACTTAAAGTATAATAAAAAAAAAAAAAAAAAGAATGCTTCAAGGTCTTCTAGTTCCCAGCATGGATTAATTTGAAAAGATCAACACATCCTAATCTCTCCAAATCCCGCTTCTACCATTCATTACCCACATTAGAGAGTGTGTCTGTGTGCTTGCAGAGGGAGTAGTGGGGAAGAGAGAAGGAGAAGAGAAACATTTACTAAGGGGCTGCAGTGAAAGTTAGTGCAACATGACACTGGAGATTGAAGCAGGCAACAGAAAGCCTATAGCAATGTGAGCTCTTTAGGCCAGATGATCAAGAAAAGAAAAAGAAAAATTTTGCCAAGTTTCAAAAATACTAGAAAAAAAGTTGTAGGAATTGAAGGCAGGATGCACTACTGAAAATATAGATCCCAGGAAACTAATAGCACATGCAAACAGTTTGGGATGAAATAGGAGGAAAGGGTGAAAGTGGGAGAAGATAAACTCTTGCTCTAAAACATTGGTTCTTAGAGTTTGGTTCCTGGACAAGCATACATGAAAATTTGTTAGGAATGCAAATTCTACTGAATTAGAAATAGGGTGGAATCCAGAAGTCTGTGACTTGATGAGCCCACCAAGCAATTATAGTGCACACTGAAGTTTGACAACTGCTTCCCTAGAGTATCAGCTAGAGTTTGCAGCTTGTTTTAATGGGATTAGGGAGCTCAGTGTAATTCCAATGGCCAGTTTCTGCCTTGTTATATGTTAAAATTTTAAAAAGCCATCCAAAATCTTTACCCTGCATTTGGACTCCAGGGATCAGCCACAAATCCTTTTGCTAAAAAGATCTGTGACACAAAAGAATGTCAGTTTTTTCCTAGCCACGAAAGTTACAGTGCTTTTTATAGTTCTGAAAATATAAGACCTATAAAGAGAAAACTTAGTGAACTTGCTGCTGATTCATTTGTATGAAAATTTAGTGAACTTGCTGCATCGAATTTTATTGACCAACCAATAAAATTTATGAACCACCATCAATTTTTCACTCCAGCTATTGTATTATGACTTTTGGCAATTATTTGCAACACTATTTCATAAAATCTTAATGCTAATTCAAGTATCAAGGTTCCTATTGTGTATTTCATAATAGATAAAGTCAGGTTTCCATAGCACATCCTCTTCTTCTTCTTGGGGACAGGAGCTTAGAGAAAAAAACACTATACACTATAAAACAAAATGCAATCTGATTTAGGATCTGTATTTCTATCCTAATAAATCCAATGAGCAAAAGAAAATTTACCTGGAAAAAAAAAAGTACATGATTTCCTTTTCATAGGGTTTATGAGCCAGGGTCCAGGCAGGAGACAGAACCACAGCAGTTATTTAAAAGCAAAAGTTCAATATAAAAAATTGTTAGTTGAAGGTGGTTATCTGTGAAATGGGCAAAAGGAATACAGAAGTATCGGATGTAAAACAGCAGCTACTACCTACCTATTGTCTGTGAAAACACAGACAATAAAGGAACTAAGTAAGTACCAAGAGAAGGGCTGCTTCCTAAGCCCAGGCTGAGATTTTGATCTCTTCGGAGATCAAGCCATTGCCATGGAACGCAACGGCCTGCTGGTGGTGAATGAGGTTGCCAGAGTGGAGATTGGCTCTGGTCTATAGAAGAGGCTTACAGGCCTCGCGCGGTGCCTCAAGACCTGTAATCCCAGCACTTTGGGAGGCTGAAGTAGGCAGATCACCTGAGCTCAGGAGTTTGAGACCAACCATACCAACATGGTGAAAACCCATCTCTACTAAAACTACAAAACGAAACAAAAATTAGCCAGGCCTGGTGGCGAGTGCCTGTAATCACAGCTGCTCGGGAGGCTGAGGTGGGAAAATCGCTTGAACCCCGGAGGCAGAGGTTGCAGTGAGCTGAGATCTCACCACTGCACTCCAGCCTGAGCGAAAGAGCCAGACTCTGTCTTAAAAAAAAAAAAAAAAAAAAAAAAAAAAAGGCTCACAGTTGTCAGGAGAGAAGGAGTGGGCACAATAGTGTTGCTCAGAAGTGGCTTCTGATAAGGAGATCATGGGCTCAGGGTACGACTAGACCTCATCTGCACGGCTGGTTACTCATCTCCTGTTCTGAATACTATTTAAGGACTGGAATCTGGAAAGGGAAGGGTCTTCCTGCTGCTCTTGCCTGACATGGTTACACCTGTGCCCCCTACTGGCGAAGTCTAACATTCCCGGGGCAGGCAAGTGGGAACTGTTGAGTCCAGCTGCAGTATCATAAAACAGGGCAAAGAATAGTGCATTTGGAGTTGAGAGACAATAAATTAATAACTGTACAGCTCACCCTTTGGCTACTTAGCTTCCACTTACAGTTTTCTACACACATTTAGACTTCTACTCAAAAACAAAACACTCAAGTTTTCCATCCAACCAGATGTAGCTATCCTTCATACAAGGGAAGTTCTGATCTTCTTCCCAAAATGAGAGGACACACTATTCTAAGGGTTATTGTCATTCAGAGTCCCACCAAATGCTCTGTTATCTAAAGGCTAAATTGTAAATGCGACCTTCAGAAACTTGTATGTAAAATAATAAATGAAAGAGAAGAAAATCACTGATACATACAAATAAATGTATACACATACCAAGCAAATAGAAAATATACAAAGCCTCTACAGTCCTTGTTTCTGGAATAGGTCATGAGGCTGTAATTGCTATCTACATCCTTCTTCAACTATCCTTTCCACATTTCCCTTGCTTTCAGAAAAATATCAACTGGCTGAGCCTCTTTACCTGGTGTAATAACCCAAAACCATGGGTAAGATATTCATATTTTATAAAGTTGATATAAAATCTTTTTCTACTGGATGACATGGATCACATATTTGCATACATAATACATAAAGCGGACAATATTTCCCTTCTTTCCTTTTTCCCAGAAAGTTATGATATGAACTTCTGATGATCCTAATGTTTTTTGTTTATACCAAACTTTCTACATAGTTTGTCCTTTTTATTTTTTCACTAGCTCTAAGGCCAAAGTTTGTCAAAGTTTCTCATATAAATGAAATGGCTTTAATTATAATTACAACAATGATAATTAGTCTTGTAAAAAACACTTCCAGAATTTTTCTTACTAATATCACACTCAATGTAATTTTATAATTTAATATTTATTATTTTATTCAATGTTTATTATTTAATATTAATATTTAATGTTTGTGCTGAAAATATTTATTATATTTATAAATACATAATATTTATGCTGAAAATATAACTGTCTTGTTTATGAAACACATGATGTATTGCAATTCCAAATACCTGCTTCAAACATTGTTAAGGCCGGGCACGGTAGATCATGCCTGTAATCCCAGCACTTTGGGAGGCCAAGGTGGGCGGATCACAAGGTCAGGAGATCGGGACCATCCTGGCTAACACGGTGCAACCCTGTCTCTACTAAAAATACAAAAAATTAGCCAGGTGTGGTGGCAGGCGCCTGTGGTCCCAGCTACTTGGGAGGCTGAGACAGGAGAATGGCGGGAACCTGGGAGGCGGAGCTTGCAGTGAGCCAAATCCTGCCGCTGCACTCCAGCCTGGGTGACAGAGCAAGACTCTGTCTCAAAAAAGAAAAATTGTTAAATGTTTCCATTTTAAGAAAGAAAAAACCCAGATTTAATTTTAATCAGAGAGTTCTATATTATCTTTATATGAAGAGTTTAGGAAATGAAAACTCAGTTTATCTCATCAGCCTCATTAATATTTGCTTTTCCCCAGACAGAATGTTAATATAGCTTATAAAAACTACTGAGTTGTAATTAGTATATACAGTTTTCCAAACAATAGCTAGAAAAGGGTGATTTTGTAATTCATATCTCTTATTTTAAAATGACTTGTACTTATTTTTTATTTATTTTAGCATAAAAACTTGATAAAAGTCAAAACTATAAGACCAATATAAAGAAATGTTATGGGCTGAATGTGCCTCCACCTAAAATTCATATATTGAAGCCATAATCCCCAGTACCTTAGAATGTGACTGTAGCAATAGAGCCTTTAAAGAGGTAGCCGAAATAAGGTCACATGGGTGAACCCTAATCCAATAAGAATAATGTTCTTATAAAAAAAGGAGGGTAGGAGATAGACATGTGCACATACACACAGAGAAGAAAGACCAGGTGAGGACACAGTGAGAAAGTGACCATCTGTAAGCCAAGGAGAGACCACAGAAGAAACCAGCCAACCCTGTGGATGCCTGGATCTTGGACTTCTAGCTTCCAGAACTGTGAGAAATACATTTCTCTTGTTTAAGCCAGAGTCAGTCTGTATTACTTTGTTATGACAGCCATAGCAAAATAGCACACGGAGTTTTTGACATTTTTCTCAACCTGTGTTGAAAATGCCTACTGTATGCTGTACACTATGAGAAACACAAATGTTTTAAGAAACGATTGTTTCACTCACGTTTGGAATATTCATACTTATTGGAGTTGAAGAGCACATTTGTAGATCTTATATTCTCTAATAAGCAGATGAGAAATTTGAGGGCTTTTTTCCTTCATGATGGCTAAAATACATCTGATAGCGTTTGTTTGAACTCTAATACATAAAATCTTTCAATAACATGCACATATAGTTTATTCACAGAAAAAGTATTAATGAAAGACAAGATGTTTTTCAGTTCAACTGCACTATCACAAGAAATAGCAAAGCAAAAGCAGTGAAACTTACACTGCCTTTAACTAAGAATGTCCCAATAATTTCCAAACAGGTGCTTATTATCAACTGAACACCCACTGAAAAATAGTAATTCGGGGCCAGAGCACTGATAACTAGAACTGAGTAGAGAACAGAGTCCAAGCACCAATGGAACTATCTTCCCATCTGTGATATCCAGGATTTTTCTGTTTTTTTTTTTTTTTTTTTTCTAGATGGAGTCTCGCTCTGTCACCAGGTCAGAGTGCAGTGGCACGATCTCAGCTCACTACAACCTCCACCTCCTGAGTTTAAGCTATTCTCCTACTTCAGCCTCCTGAGTAGCTGGGATTACAGGCACATGCCACCATGCCCAGCTAATTTTTGTATTTTTAGTAGAGACGGGGCTTCACAGTGTTGGCCAGGATGGTCTTGATCTCTTGACCTCGTGATCTGCCTGCCTCAGCCTCCCAAAGTGCTGGGATTACAGGCATGAGCCATCACGCCCGGCCTTTCTGTTCTTATAAAACAGAAGTGGCTCTGGTATTTGTTATGGTTCTGAGGAGTAATTACAGAGAATTTCTCTCCAGTAAGAAGTTTTGAGGCTTACACAACTGCTTTTATCCACTTAAAAAAAAAAAAAAGAAAGAAAAAGAAAAACCTAGGGTATTACTTAAAAGAAGATATGTTAGTAAATGAGCATTTCATCTGTTCTCTGTGGATTGGTACAAGCTGTATAATCTGTTCCAACCCACTCATCTACATTACTCATCTCTATCACTGAATAATTGAAAGTTAGCCTCACTTTTGGGCACTTACTGCATTGTCTTCTCATACATTCTTAATTCTGCATTGCTAATAATGTATTAGCAATACATTGTTGATAACGTACCCCCTTATATTAGAAATAAATAATTAATCAAAGGTGCTAAACTCTGGGAATATGAGCAGTCAGCTTTGCTTTCCTCCCTAAATATTGAGTTCATGACTTTTATTACTTGAGCCAGTGGTTACAGTTAGCCCATTCTCTGCTGAATATTAAATAAGCATTTAGGGGAAGCTCCTTCTGGAAATGAACTAATTAATTTTATCATAAAGGGACAGAGGCAGATTTATAGACATGTTTATTTATAGTACTTGCTAAGAAATGTCCCCAACACATACTTATTGCTGAATGTGAAGCATTCTTAGGCTGTGTCTCTACGTTTTATGATTAAATTAAACAAGATTAATTCCATTCATTCAGTCAGTCAGTCCACAAACATTTGCTAAATGCCTGTAGTAAGATATCATCTACATTAAGTTCCCTAGAAGCAGAGTATGAGATGGGGATTCTTATTTATTTATTTATTTGTTTAGAGACAGAGTCTCACTCCATTGCCCAGACTGGAGTGCAGTGGCTTAATCTCAGCTCACTGTAACCTCTGCCTCCCAGGTTCAAGCAATTCTCCTGCCTCAGCCTCCCAAGTTTTTGGGTTTATAGGAATGTTTCCACCACACCTGGCTATTTTTTGTATTTTTAGTAGAGACAGGGTTTCACCATGTTGGCCAGGCTGGTCTTGAACTCCTGGGCTCAAGTGATCCACCTAACTTGGCCTCCCAAAGTGCTGGGCCTGTCCCGCAGACCCTGGCAGATGGATGAAATGAGTACTCAGAAACAGGTATGCAGTGTAAAAGCAGCTAGGTGACTGCCTGGCTCTAGTGGCCAGAGGGGAGCCCCGACAAGCTGGAGCTGCTTGCTTTTTTTCAGTGCAGATACAATGCCGAAAGCCTGGAGCAAACACAACCTATAGGTAATTAACATTTATTGTTCCCCTTTCAGGGAACGTCATGTGTGCGGATGATCGAAGGTCAGTTCCTGGTCAACATAAGTAAACAATCCTGTTTAAGATAAATTCCCCTACACTCCCTTGTACCTACACCTTGCCCTCTGCCTCTCGGTTATAGAACAGCTGTCTTCAGCTATTCTCCCCAGGGACTCTGCAGAACCTTCTGAGCTTTCAGAAAGTTTGCATCCTTTCCCTGTAGTTTTCCCCACCACTCTGACCAATTTCCTCACCAAAGTGCTGGGATTACAGGTGTGAGTCACTGTGCCCAGCCCAAAATGGGGATTCTTATTTAAATTATTAGTTGAGGAAATGCTCAGGAAAAGTGGAGGTGGGAGGCAGGAGAGTGCAGGAGGAAAAAGCTTAGCAAGGATGTAGTCTCATTAGGACACAGTTTTCAGGCCAGTCTGATGGGAAACTCTGGTACCACCTTCAGGGAAGGGAGTCACCTTTTGTGCTTCATGTCAGTCAATTATTGGATGGGGTTATAACCCTTGAAGGTGTGGCTGCTCTAGTCTTCTGTTCCACTGAGAAGAGACCAATTCTCCTGAAATGGTGACAGTTGTGAGTTGTGAACAGCAAATACTCATAAGAGCTAAGGAATAAACCAAGGCCAGGGGAGTGGGCATCAACAGCGTCCACTAGATCAGGGGCCTCCAACTCCCAGGCCATGAACCAGTACTGGGCTGCATAGCAGGAGGTGAGTAGTAGGCTTCATCTGTATTTACAGCCATTCCCCATTGCTCACATTACTGCCTGAGCTCTGCCTCCTATCAGATCAGCAGCAGCATTAGATTCTTATAGGAGCGCAAACCTTATTGGGAATTGCTTATGCAAGGGATCTAGGTTGTACACTCCTTATGAGAATCTAGTGCCTGATAATTCCTCACTGTCCCCCATCACCCCCAGATGGGACCATAAAGTTGCAGGAAAACAAGCTCAGGGCTCCCACTGATTCTACATTATGGTAAATTGTATAATTATTTCATTATATTACAATGTAATAATAATAGAAATAAAGTGTACAATAAACATAATATGCTTGAATCATCCTGCAACCATGCCCACAACCTTGGTCCATGGAAAAATTGTCTTCCACGAAACTGGTTTTTGGTGTCATAAAGGTTGGGGACTGCTGCACTAGATGACTGTGTTAGATATGATAATGACTTATTAAATTTTACAAGTAGAAAGTACCGTAGAGATTATGTAAGAAATTAACACTCCTTTTCCACATAAGGACAACTGAGTTGAAACACAGTCCCAGAAGCACCCAATTTGACATAATTTGGATTAAAGCACAAATCTCATTTCCAGCAAATGCAATTTTTATTATAGTGTAATTCTTGTTCCAGAAACTTTTCTTTTGATTAATATACAGGTAGCAGAAATCTTATCTCTAATATGCTTCAGAGAACTAAAGGACTAGAGAACATATTTTGGGACTGAGTGCTGTAATAGGAAAGAATTAACTGCTCACGAACAGGTAACTGGATGACTTCTTCCTACAATGAGTTTAAGAATTCAGCATCAAAGTTTATACAAAAATGCAAAAAATAATAATAATAGAGCCCCAAACTGCACGTAACAATAGGGAACAACAGATCAGTTTCTTCCTGTCCTAAGTGACAAGGCAGAAAACCCCAGGGCTGGAATAATGCCTAGAAATGGAAGAGCTGAAAGAGATGTCTCATCACCTATTTTTTTTAAACGTTAAGTATTTTGACCATATTTTATGAGGTGGAATCTTGAAAGACTGAGGATTCTATATTGAAAGCTTTAGAATTGACATAGACAAAACCAGGAATTTTCCTTTTCTCTTAAAATGTCCTGGTTTTATAGGTATTTTTTTTTTGCTGTCTTTAAGGATTCTGTAACTACACCAAACGGCCAAAATGTGAGAGTCATAAATTCTATTTATCTATTTATATCAGGAGTTCTTAACCTGGATTCCCTGGATGAACAAAGGGTCTGCATGGATAGAATTCAGAGGGTCCTTGAATTTGAATGAGGAAAAAAAAAATCACATCTGTATTTTCAGTAACATTTAACTGAAATGTAGAAAATCCTTCAAGTATGAATGCTTGCAAGAATCTTAGTCCCTGTGACCTTGCCACCAATAGAAATTACAGATACTTTCCTGTCACAGTGAATGCATGAGTTGAGTGCATTAGATCTCAGCTTTCCTGTCTACAGACACTCATGCACCGGAGCTGGCCAACCAGAGTGTATTGTTAGGCCTGCAAATGGTGAAGCTGTGTAACCTCATAATAGAAGTTTAACTCAATGGATTTGGATAATTTTCATATTTGCATTGGAGTTAATGTTTGTGCCCCCTGCCCCACAAAAAATTTACGTTTTGAAATACTAACCCCCAGTGTGATGGTATTAGGAGGTGGGGCTTTGGAGAGGTAACTAGGTCATGAGGGTGGAGCCTTCACTAATGGGAATAGTGGCCTGATAAAAAGACATGAGAGATCTTTCTTCCTCTCTCCCTGTTCTCCACCATGTGAGAATACATGAAGAAATCAGTGGTCTGCAATCCGTACAATGGCACTCACCAGAACCTGACCATGCTGGCACCCTGATCTTGGACTTCCAGCCTCCAGAACTGGGAGAAATATGTTTCTGTTGTTAATGTCACTTAGTCTATGGTAGTTTGCTATAGCAGTCCAAACTGACTAACACAGTATTTCTTGAGAGTACCTATCCGTTTCTTATTAAGCAAACCATGGAAACTTTAATTATATGTATGGTAATATATTTTTTAACCATCAGGAGGCCAGATGTGGTGGCTCATGTCTGTAATCTCAGTGCTTTGGAAGGCCAAAGCAGGTGGATCACTTGAGGCCAGGAGTTCGAAACCAGCCTTACCAACATGACAAAATCCCATCTCTACACACAAGGAGTAGCCACGTGTGGTGGCATACTCCTTAGTCCCAGATACTCAGGAGGCTGAGTAGGAGGATGGCTTGAGCCCAAGAGGTGGAGGTTGCAGTAAGCCATGATTACACCACTGAACACCGCTGTACTCCAGCCTTGGTGACAGAGCAAGACCCCATCTCAAAAAAAAAAAAAAAAAGAATCTGGATTATCAATACTTGAACTAAAAATATCAAAAACTAGAAGTCAACTGGCTTTTTAAATGACATGCACATTGCCTTATCAAAGTTTATTGTTCTTATTCATTTTTAGCAACAACAGCCTCACACTGATGAACATGGTAAAAATAAAATTTAACTTTGACTTGCAAATATTTTAAACCTATTGTTATTTAACACATTTTAGAAGCTCATATTTTGCTATCTTATAAAAATATTTTAGGGCCGGCGTGGTGGCTCACGCCGGTAATCCCAGCACTTTGGGAGGTCAAGGTGGGTGGATCACCTGAGGTCAGGAGTTCGAGACCAGCCAACATAGTGAAACCCCGTCTCTACAAGAAATACAAAAATTAGCTGGGTGCGGTGGCACATGTCTGTAATCCCAGCTACTGGGGAGGCTGAGGTAGGAGAAATGCTTAAACCCGGGAGGCAGAGGTTGCAGTGAGCCGAGATCATGCCACTGCACTCCAGCCTGGGCAACAAGAGTGAAACTCCATTTAAATATGTATACATATATGTGTGTGTGTATATATATATGTGTGTGTGTGTGTGTGTGTGTGTGTGTGTTTATCTATATGCAATTGATTTTTCCTTGTAATCTTATATGTTTCTTATATATTTTATATATTCCAAACATTTTCTTAATAGGGGTACATTGACTTTACCAGACTGCCAAGGGCCCCATGATATAAAAGAAAGTTAGGAAACTCTGGTTAGGTGTAAATTACTTTCTATCTATGTAAACAATGACATTCACTGGCCTTTGCTTTTATGTTTTCACTTAAATAATTCTATTATTTTCAACTCAATTTTTTCCTAGTTTTAACACATTTAACAAAATATATCATATATTATAAAATTCACCTATTTATTGTGTAAAATTCAATAATGGTAATAACTTTATCAAGTGGTGCAACCATCAGCATAAGTCACCTTTAGAACATTATCATCTCTGCAATCAGATCCTGCATGCCTATTTACAGTCTTTAGCTCATTATTAGGCATATTGAAATTGCATTCCATCTAGGATGCAACTGATTATAAATGTTTTTATGTTATAAAAGTGAGTCTATAATAAAAATTCTGCAACAGTGCTGACACTTCCCATAGCATGACATTTTAGAAACAAAATTAATTTAAAAATACTCATTCCAGGTTAATGGTTACAAACATGCAGTTAGAAGAAACATGTTCTAGTATTTGATAGTACAGTAGTTTGACTATAGTTAACAATATATTGTATATTTCAAAATATCTAGAAGAGAAGATTTGAAATGTTCCTAACACAAAGAAATGATAAATGTTCAAGGTGATGGATATCCTAAATACCTTGACTTGATCATTGTACATTCTATATATGTATCAAAATATTACACATACACACTATAAATATGTACAAATATGTACAAATAAGAAATTTTAAAAATATTCTAATTGATTCAGGCAGGAGTCATCAATGGATACAAAAACTAGTATGAAAATGTTTGAGGAGTAACCGGATAGTTATGAAATCTCAAAATATCTTTGCGTAAGGCATTTATTAATTATAATGGGTATAACAATGTTAAAGTGGAGAAACACGACAGGCATCAACTTAGCCAAATGGTCAAGGTTAACATCACCAATAACAGGACAAATCAACAGCAAACGCCTTCTAAGATGGTGCACCAAGAGGAACACAGCATCATTTCTCTGGTATTCCTGCCAAGAGTATATAACTTGAATCTAATCAGGAGAAAACATAAGACAAACCCTAGTGTGAAGGACAACGTGCAAAATAATTGTCCCATACCCTTAAAAACATCAGCTGCAGTGGGTACCGTGACTCATGCATGTAATCCCAGCAATTTAGGAGGCCGAGATGGGAGGACGGCTTGAGCCCAGGAATTTGAGACCAGTGGGGGCAACATGGCAAGACATTCTCTACAAAAAAAAATCTTTTTTAATTAGCCAGGCATGGTGGCACCTGCCTGTGGTTCCAGCTACTGGGCAACACAGTGAGATTCTATCCAAAAAAACAGAGGCCAGGCTTGGTGGCTCACGCCTGTAATCCCAGCACTTTGGAAGGCTGAGGGGGGCGGATCACGAAGTCAAGAGATAGAGAACATCCTGGCCAACATGGTGAAACCCCTTCTCTATTAAAAATACAAACATTAGCTGGGTGGAGTGGCGCACACCTTAATCCCAGCTACTCGGGAGGCTGAGGCACAAGAATCGCCTTAACCCGAGAGCAGAGGTTTCAATGAGCCGAGATCATACCACTGCACTCCAGCCTGGCGACAGAGCGAGACTCCATCTAAAAAAAAAAAAAAAAAAAAACTCAGCTTCATGAAATACACGGAAGACTTTCTACAAAGAAAGCCTCAGGAATTCCATAATACAGGCAAGTAAAGAGATAAGGGCTGTATATTAAGTAACAGTATTATATCAGAGTTAATTTCCTAATTTTTATAATTACGCTGTAATGTAAGAAAATGTCCTTGGTTTTAGGAAATACACCCTAAAGTGTATAGCGGGCAAAAGGCATTTTATCTACAACTTATCCTTTTAAAAATAAATTTTATGGTGTATATTTGAGAGTTACAACATGTTATGGCATACATACAGGTAGTAAAATGGTTACTATAGTGAAGCTGATTAACATATCTATTATCTTGCATAGTTTCTATTTTTGTGGTAAGAGCAGCTAAGATCTACTTAATTAAAAATTTCTAATGCAATATAATTTTATTGACTTTAGTCCTCATGTTGTACATTGTATCTCTAGACCTGTTCATCCTACATACCTTCTATTTGGTATCTTCTGACCTTCATCTCCCCATTTCTTCCCCACTCCGCCTCCCCTGCCATGGTAACCACTGTTTCATTCTCTAGCTGTATGTATTTGACGTCTTTTTTTTTTTTTTTAATTCCACATATAAGTGAAGTCATGCAATATTTTTCTTTCTCTGTCTGGCTTATTAACATAATGTTCTTCAGGTTGTTCCAAGTTGTGACAAATGGCAGGCTTTCCTTTTTTGTAAGGCCAAATAATATTCCTGTGTGTGTGTGTGTGTGTGTGTGTGTGTGTGTGTGTGTGTATACACATATATATACATATATAAAAATACACAGACATACACACACATTTTCTTTATCCATTCATCTACCGATGGTCACTTAGGTTGTTTTCATATCTTGACCATTGTGACTAATGCTGCGATAAACATTGAAGTCAGATATCTTTATGAGGTGGTGATTTTATCTTCTTTGGGTATATACAGAGAGGAGAAATTGCTGAGTCATATGGTAGTTCTATTTTTAATTTCTTTAGGAACCTTGCACTAGTTTTTGTAATGTCTATGCCAATCTTCATTCCCACCAACTGTGTGTCAGGATTCCTTTTCTTCCACAGCTTTGCCAATACTTACTATCTCTTTATGGGTGCCATCTTCATGCGTGTGAGGTGATAACACACAGTGATTTTAATTTGCATTTCCCTTGTTATTAGTGAGGTTGAGCATCTTTTTATATATACCTCTTGGCCATTTTTATGTCTTCTTTGGAAAAATGTTTGTCTTCAACTTACTTTTAAATGGTTAAGAAAATGTATTTGCATGGTGTGTGTTGGGGAGGAGGGGGATAGAGAGAGAGAAGAAGGAGGAGGAGGAAAAGAGGAAATAAAAATTAACATTTGGGGAATCTGGGTAAAGATTATTCTGAAATTCTTTTTACAGTTCTTGAAACTTCTATAAGTATGAAATTATGTTAAATGAGAAAAAAAGGCACTTAGTCTTAAGTGTACTCACTGTCATACTGAACACTGAGAGTTCTGATACCTCAATTTATACTCTACTATCAGTTATCTTTAGCTACTGGGGTAAATTTTCTCCATAGACTTTTTTTGATGTGCCCCATTTGCTTCTTTATTTGAGTCTTTGTGCTCTCGTGTTTTGTTTATTACTTCCCTAGGGCAGATGATGCTCAGTTTCAAACATATGGCCATTTTTATTTTCTGCCACTCACATGCAAAAAACTGCTAAGAAAGACCAATCGTTGTGATAAACTAAAATAAGGTATGGAAAATGTGGAAAAGAATGAGTCATGTGTTTTGGGAGTCAGCAGCTTTGGTTGGCCACTGATTCAATTCATGACCTTGGAAAAAACCATGTCATTGCTTTGTGCCCTATTCTCCTCATAATCTTTTCCCAGAGCTTGTATTACAGAGTGTTGACAGGATTAACTTATGATTGTGCATCTCTTTGAATCTCCGTGATTTAGGTATTAAAGAAGTTGCCACAAATAAATATCCCTAAAAATAGTGTGCTTATGCAAATCCTCCTCTTGATATTTTGGTGGTTGTTTTAGAACTGTAAATGCTTTTCAGAAAATTCACAGTATTACTGGCATTGGCTTGTGGTGTACTTTCTCCCTGTGGATATTGTATTATTGAATATTATTAAAGACACTAGAAAATTATACAAGGGATTTATTGAATATCCAGTATGTTTCCTATTTTGCCTTTTCATTTCTAGACTGGAAGTGCCTAAATTACAATTTTTTTCTTCCAGGTTTTTACCCTCTGCATCAGGCATACTATTTTTGCCTTCCTGGCATCTAGTCACCCTTTTTCTGGCATCAGCATGCTGAGTTTCTTTTCAGAAAATATGCCTTCCCCAACTTGGTTTATCTGATTTAATTGGGACTGACCCAGGGAGATGGGGTCCATGAAGCAGATCCGACCAATCAAAGCAGCACATGTCCTATCTACAGGAATGAAATGTGATACCCAGGACCATGAGTCCCACGCATAACCGAAATTATTAAGAAATGGGTGATCTCTTTCCACTGGGATTGCTAAACTGGGAAAATGGAAGCCTGGTCTTTCTCGCAGCTATCTCACTAACATGAGGAAGGGATATGTCTAAGCCTGTTTCCAACCCAGTTGAAAGAAGAGCTGAGAAATAAAAGGAATAAGTTTCCTTTTATTTCATGATTATTTAAGCACCTAGATTGGATATGCCTATATAGAGATACCTGAGGTTTGCTAATGTGGGTCAATATATTTCCTTGTCTTTCTTCTGCCCTCCTTCCTCCTCCTGTCTCCTTCTCTTTCTCCTTTTTCTTCTCCCTCTTCTTCCTCTTTTTGCTTAAGTTTGTTGATAGAGCTCTGACCAAATCATATGGTGCATGTGGTAGAGATAGCTAGTTGTTTATTCGATATTCATTTTCCCCTTTATTCTCAGCAACGTAACTTCAGTTTTATTCAAGTTGTCAATGGCCCCCACTTTAAAAATGCACTTCACAGCCTCTTTCCTAGATAGGTATGACCATGTAACTAGATACAGGCCAAAGGGATATAGACAGAAGTTATAGGATGGGATTTATTAGAAGGCTCTTATTAGCAGAAGCTCAGATGAGTTCATTTGCTCCTTGCCCCTCTGCTTATTCCTGCCTGAAATGGACATATGATGGTTGTGTCACGGGATCCTTAGGGGTGTCACTTCACCAGCCGGAAACCTCTGTGGCTGGCAGTGCCATCTGCCTGAGTATTACTTGCTCCCACTGGGCTCATTCCACCCACTCGGCCTGGCAGGCTGCACTCAGCTCGCGCTACCAGCCCGGATCCCACACCTGCCAAGTGTGAGCCAGGCACAGAGTAGCAAGGGGTGTGTGGGCGAGCAAGTGTGGGGTCCAGCCACTGTGCACACCCAGGCACGCTGGCTGCTACAGTGGGGCAGGCAGCTCCAGGCACTGGCATAGGTGCCGGCTCCGTGCAAGGCTGAGGCTGGATGAGATGTACTGCACGTGGCTTCTGCTGCAGGCATCTACATCTGGCCAAGGGGAGCACAGTGCTACCTGGAAGCTTGGAGATGCCAGGAACCACAGGACCCCAAAGAGCAGGTGTCACAGCCCTGGCTCAGGGAGCCCCCAGGTCTGGGATCCCCAAAGGGCCACAGCTTTTCTCTTCTTCCCTCTTTTCTCCTCATTGCCCGCAACATGGCGAGTGCAGGGGCAGCTCCGTTTGTGTTACAGCTCTTTTAATCCCATCATTAGTGGGCCCCGAGTTCTTGTCCCACCTCCAGGAAGAATTAGGTATGCAGACACCTGGAGGGTGAGCAAGGCAAAAAAGTGCTTTATTGAGAGCCAGAAAAGTTCAGAGGAGACCCTCAGTGGGTAGCTCCTCTCCACAGGCAGGTTGTCCTGTCATCTGCCAAGTCGGGTGGAGTCTGAGGATTTTGCGGCCTCAGAGGGGAGAAAGTGCATGCTGATTGGTCCATAGGCAGCCGTGGGTGGGCCCAGAAAATGTACCGTAAATTCTCACTCCAGTCCACAGAACTGGCAGCCAAGCCTTCAGGCTTCAGGCCATCCCTGGCTTGAAGGTGGAGCTTCACTGGGAACCCGCCCCTTTTCTCCCAGGAGCCTGTCTGCCTTTTGCTGCCATCAATCTGCCGTCCCTGAATAGCAGAGGCTGTTCATGCCTAGGGGTGCCTACAGGCCCATGCAGAGCTGCCCTTAACTCTCCTTGGCCTCCCTCCCATGCTGGTCGGAGCCCAAAGTCCAAAGGGGGCCCAAGTGGCAGGGGGCTGGTTGTCAGCACTGCCCAGAGCATGCACACACCCAGCCAGGTCATGACAGTGCCTGGGATAGGCCACAACTTTGCTCCAAATTGGAGTAGGGGCCAGGAGTCGGGAGAGGCCAGGCAGTGGGAGCAGGCACTTCCAAGCCTGTGGGGGCACAGGAACTTCCTGGCCCCCGAGAGTGCAGAGATGCCCAGGTCCACAGCTGCACCAGGGAGCACAAGGCTCCCCTACCCTGCCAGCTCAGAAGGGGACTTCTGCCTGTTGCCAGCTCTTGCCAGCTCTGTGGAGCATGCAGCCCTGGCTGTGCCTCCCCTGCTGCAGCCAGCATCATGACAGCGGCCACTCCAGATGGGCCACCACTGTCATCAGTTGCAATTCCAGTGGCCATCTTATAACCTTGGGGATGAAAGACATGTATTAAGAAAGGCCTAGATGCCTGCTGTCTTTGTGGAACTCCATATCAGTGTGGATCACCCATTTCTGAACCTTTTTTTTTTATGTAAAATAATATACTCTTAGGCATTTAAGTCATTTTAGTTAGGTCTCTATTTCTAGTAGCTGACATTTCTAGCTAATATGATACTTCTCTGCAATCAGACATCAATGAAATACTTTGGTTTATTTCGTGTGGATGTGATATAAGGAGAAATTATGTAACAATATCTTTGCTTAAAATGATAGGTATTTCTCTTTATTTTTCCTCATTTATGAATTTTAGGTGAGAAGCAATCAGTGCCAGCCACTACTATCTCAACTTTTTAATCTCATCTTTTCCATATTATTACAAAAAATTTGGATAGGTCAATGTGTGGCAGTTTAGAATCACAAAGCTTCGCCAATATGAGCCCGTAGATCTCCTCAACTTTTAACCTTCTGTTTATGTTTACTATTATTGTCCCATTTTAGGCCATTATCATTTAGTTACTTGGGGCTTCCTGTATCTAAATCTTTTTCACTAAGTCCAATTATCTGCACTGACATCAGAATAACCATTCAATATACATTCTGATTTTTTAAATTGCTTTAAAAACAACTACCTAAATGAACTGGAGAGTAACTAAAATCAGGCAGAAGCTGGATATAAGTCAACACTTAAAGGAAAAAAGTGGCAAAAGATGAGATACAGCACTAGAAAGAAATGAGCTATCAAGTCATCAAAAGACATAGAGAAACCTTAAATGCATATTACTAAGTGAGAAAAGCCAATCTGAAAAGGCTACATACTTTATGATTCCAAATATATGACATTCTGGGAAAGGCAAAATTAAAGACACCAAAAAAGATCAATGGTTTATTTTCATTTTTATTTCTATCACCATTAATGCTAGACATTTTTCTTCTCAGAATTGCTTGAGAAAATTGTTTTAAAATCCTAGTTAAGCTTGCAACAAAGAAAGTACTATGCCACTTTTTTATTTTTTTTTTTATTAGATTATTAATAAATAAAATAAAATAACAAATTATTTTATTTGTTTTATTAGAAAGTAACTAATAAAAACTCCATAAGTTTTGTTATGGAGAAGGAGGGATGAATTGATAGAATACAGAGGATTTTTAGGGCAGTGAAACTATTCTGTGTGACACTACAATGGTGAATAAATGTCCTTATATATTTGTCAAAATTCATAGAATGTACAACAGCAAGAGTGAGTTCTAGTGTAAACTATGTATTTTGGGTGATAACAATGTGTCAGTATAAGTTCAATTTTAACAAATGTTCTAATATAGTGTGAAATGTCCATAGTTGGGGAGATTGTGCATGTATGGGGACAAGAGTGTATGGGAAGTCTCTGAACTTTCTGATCAATTCTGCTGTGAACCTAAAACTGCTCTAATAAATAAAGTTTATTAATTTAAAAATGTATAATCTTCTAAGAAATATGATAGAATCCAAAGTCTCTACAATATGATTTTTACAAGTACACATAGAAATTTACTACCTACAGGCCATACTTACAAGAAAAGATAATCAATGAAGACCAACCTCGTGATGACTCAAATGTTGGGATTAGCAGAGGATTTTAAAGCAGCTGTTATGCTGTGCTCAAAGATATAAGAGAAAATATGCTCATAATGATTGAACAAATAGGGAATATCAGAGAAAAAAACAAAAATAACATCTGAAATTTAAAAAATACTGTGTGGGCTTAACAGCAGTTTGAAAGTCACTGAACTTGAGAATACAGCAATCAAAATTATCTACTCTGAGAAACAGAGAGCAACAAAGATGTAAATTAAACTGAAAAAAAAAACCTCATGGTATTGAGACAATTGAAAAAAATCTAATATATGTAAATCAGATTTCTAGAAAGAGAAGCAAGTGGGAATGAACCTGAAAAAATATAGGACTTAATAATTTGTTAAAAAATATAAACGTACAAAATCAAGAACCTCAGACAACCTCAACTAGAAAAATATGAAGAAAATAATATCATAATCAAATTGCTGCAAATCAAAGAGAAAAAGAAAATCTTGAATGCAGCCAGAGTAAAATGACACATCACATATAGGAGAATCATGGTATGAGTGACTGCCAACTTTTCTTCAAAAACAAGGGAGACCAAAAAGACAGTGGCACGACATTTTTAAAGGGTTGGAAGAAAATTACTATAAAACTTATATCCATGGAAAAGATCCTTCACAAATAAGAAATACACATATTTTCAAATAAATATAAACTAAACCTTACACCAAAGAAATAAAAATGTATATGTATAAATAGATATGTACAAGAATACTTGTAGGCTTGTAGCAGCTTTATTCTTAATTCTTAAAGCAAAATAGTATCTACAAGAGCGTAGATAAAATGTTGGTATATTCATGCAATGGAGACTACTCAAAAATAAAAATGAATGCAATACGGATATATACAACAACATGGATGAATCTCTAAAACAATGCTGAGTGAAAGAAAGTTTATGCAAAGAGTACATATTGTATGATTCTATTTTAGAACAGTGGTTGTCTATGGGTGGAGGGGTGGGCATTCACTGTAAAGGGAGTATGAGGCAACTTTTGTGGTGATAGTATTTTTCTGTATTTTCTTTCTCAGTCATTTGTTCAAACTCATGGAATAGTACACTTAAGATATGTGCATGTCACTATATGTAAATTTTATCAAGACATAATATAAACAAATAATGAACTCGTTAATGACAACAACAAAACTATAATCATAACACTTCTACATATCATAGTGGCTTATTCACTCTTTTGTCACACTTATTAAGTGTAATGTGCTCAAGTAAACATTCCATTGCCATGGAAGGATGGTATTTTAACGATGGTAAAGTGAATATTGGATAAATTGCATTTGTGTCACAGAGAGTGAGTTGGTGGATAGATTTCTAATTATAGATACAATCTTTTAGTCAGTTTTAGTTCTATTCAGAATTCTAATTTTTCCTCATTTTTTCTAGGAAATTGTCCTTTTCACCTAAATTTTCAATGATCTTGGCATGAGGTAAGATTCTTTTTATGCTGTTTTAAATCTCTCTTGTATTTATAGAAATGTAATTTTTTAAAATAGGAGGTGATCCTGGTTGGATCACATTCTCTCTGTTGGAATTCCATTGTGTCCTGATTTTGAAATGTTGGAAGTATCCAGGCCAGATATATCACTAACCTAGTTTTAGTCCAGTTTTCTGGAATGAGTTTTCATAATATGTATACATACACGGATAATATAAATAAAGACTAAAAACCTACATCAGTAAAGGCTTGAGGTTTTGATTTATGAGATATTCCCTCCTCCCTATCACGGCTGCCAGAAGCCTCAGCTCATGCCGTTATGACTCTGATTTGAATTTTCTTTTTCATTTCTGTTACTAGTGGCATAGTACTTTCTTTGTTGCAAGCTTAACTAGGATTTTAAAACAATTTTCTCAAGCAATTCTGAGAAGAAAAATGTCTAGCATTAATGGTGATAGAAATAAAAATGAAAATAAATGAATCAAGCATTTTACTCAAATGATTGACAAGGAATTACAAAATAAGCAAAGGAAAGCAGAAGGAACTAACACAGATAAAAACAAAAATTGGTGAGTTAGAAAGCTTAAAGAAAAAGTAGAGCTCAAGAATACAGTTACAGAGTAATTTGAAAAATCAGTTAACTAGCTAAGATAATCAAGAAAAAATAATACAAAATAAAGGGGAAAATAAGTAAGAAACAGAACTTAGAATCATGAGACAAGTTTGCTTAAAACTACGCCAAAATGTTAGAACACCTGAAAAAAAGTATAATTTTCTAGGAAAATTATTTGTGAAAGCTGAACTCTGAAGACAGAAAACTTTTAAAGAGATCAACTATCACAGGAGAAATAGAGGAAGTAAAGACCTAACTCTTCAAAAGGCCCAGATCCAGACAGCTCTAGGAGAATTTAACTAAACTTTTTAAGATCATATAATTCCAGTGCTGTTTTAAAATGTTCCAGAGCAAGGAGAAAAAAAACTACTGAGTTCATTTTTATAAAGTGAGTAAATACTGATTCACTATCTGAAAAAATGCACAGAAACCTGTATACTGATCTACATGAATACTGGTACAAAAATATTAAACAAATGACATCAAAGAGAACCCAGGATGGCAATAAAAAAAGCTATCACCATTTGGGATTTATTCCAATAATGCAAGAAAGCTTCAATATTAGAGTTATCAACCTAAATAACATAGAGAGAGGCTCTCTTTTAAAAAATGTTATTTATTAGAGAATGGATATTACAATGGGAATACATGTGCCACAGTAAACTATGTGCGTATTCAAGGAGTTAAAAAAAGAAAAAGTTTTTTTTTAAAGGAAAAATGAGGAGGATTAAATAATTGTTTTGAGATAATTATCCTTGGCTACAAGGATCGATAACAAGAGTGATACCAGTCTGAGATTGGACAGGCAGTTGCTGAGCAGACAACCTCATGGAAGTATTTTTGCGTGTGTAAGATTGCAATGCCCTTTGTGCAAGGTTGTGTTTTTTGCAGTCTTTTGTAATAGTTCTTGTTGTCAGGCATTCATGCATGACAACTCTTCCTTCATGGCCTTCCCTGACTCCATTTGTCAGGGTTTTAACACAAATAACTCCCATTTTGATTCTGACAACTTTCACAGGTCTTTATTAGTACATATAATATTAATACATATATAATGAAAAATCACATAATCCTGAATCATATAATGACCTCCACAGATGGTGAACAGGCATTTGACAAAATCCAACAACTACTTGTTATTAAAAAAATTTTAATGAAATAGAAATTCATTGATATTTCCTTAAAATGAAAATTTTACCTATCCCTGACCAAAATTTAGCATCATAATTGTGATCAAACTTTACAAGCATTTCTCATTAAAGCCAGGGACAAGACAAGTCTGCCAACTCTCATCGCTATAATTATTATTGTAGTGTAGCTACTGAAAAAATAAATAATACAAGAGAAATATATTTGAGGTACAAAATTGGAAAGAATTTAAAACTATCACTATTAGTATTACTATTAGTACACAGAAAATCCAAAGTAAGAATAGAAAAATTCAGTAGGGTAGTGAGGCAGAAAATAAAGAGCTTTCTTATATACATATTACAATATAATATGTAATTTTAAAAATCCAATTTATAATAGCAACAAGAGATAAAACTAAAAGGAATGCAATATATGTATATAAACAACTGTAAACTGCCTCTGAAAGACATTAAAAAATAGAAAAGAATTAGTATTATATGTATACATTTTTATAAATTTTATTTAAAATATTAATAAAAAGCAAGTAACAAATATCAACTTTGTTTTCAGTACACAGTTTGATCCTAAAACTCATAGGAGGCCGGGCGCGGTGGCTCAAGCCTGTAATCCCAGCACTTTGGGAGGCCGAGACGGGCGGATTACGAGGTCAGGAGATCGAGACCATCCTGGCTAACACGGTGAAACCCCGTCTCTACTAAAAAATACAAAAAACTAGCCGGGCGAGGTGGCGGGCGCCTGTAGTCCCAGCTACTCGGAGGCTGAGGCAGGAGAACGGCATAAACCCGGGAGGCGGAGCTTGCAGTGAGCTGAGATCGGGCCACTGCACTTCAGCCTGGGCAACAGAGTGAGACTCCGTCTCAAAAAAAAAAAAAAAAACTCATAGGAAAAATAAACAGTCAAATAGCCAGGAAAGCTCTGAAAAGGAAGAGCAATGAGGAAGGGCCAGAATTACAGAGCAATAAAATAAATTATATAAGCACCAATGATTACAGTAAAAACTACAGAAATAGAATCAGAAGCATAAGAAAATTTACTATTTGACATAGGTGGTACTGGAACATTTTGCTAACCTTTTGGAAAAACAGATATGGATCCTTAACTCACACTGTACTTTATTTGTGAATAAAGTCCAAATCTAAATATTTCAATGAAAATTTAATAAAACATGAAAATACTAGAAGAAAACATGAGAGAATTCTTTATAATATGGGGTTAGGTGTGGCTTTTCTATGACCCCACATCTAAAAGGCATTAAACAAAATTGATAAATTTGGCTACGTATATATGAAAACTGCATGCCAAATAAAAACCGTAAGACAAATGACTTTAACAAAGTGGCAACACATATCACAAAGGGTAATCTCCCTACTCAATAAAGGCCTTCTACAAATTAACAAGGAAGGGATCCTAAAAGTGAGCAAAAAATATGAGCAGAAAGTTAACAGAAAGGAAATACAAATGGCTTTGACACATTCTAAAGATGTTCAACTCACTCATAATAAGAATAGAACATTATACTTAGAGGATACATTTTTCATCTATCAGACTGGCAAACATCAAAAGTTAGATAAGACTTAGTTGGCAATATTGTGAGGAAACAGACATATTGCTCCTGAGGGAGTATAAGTAGCTATAATTTTCATAGTGAAGTAATTTGGCAATATCTATCATTATTACAAATGCTTATGTCCTTTTACCTAGCAATCCCACTTTTGGGACTTTATCCTTCACATATATCGTCTTCACATGTAGAAAATGGCAAATATATACAAGTTCATTATTGGAGAACTTTCTGTAATTGAAAATGGAAACAACTGAAAAAATTTATTAAGTGGGAATAGATAAATTACTGTATATTCTTACAATTTGTCTGCTATACACTACACACACCTAAAAAAAAAAGGAGTAAGGTCTCTACTATAGAGTTATGCTAATATTTCCAATATATATTAGTAAAAAGAGCAGAATACAGAAGTGTGTATGATATGCTATTTTTGCATAAGAAAAATTCGATTAGAATAAGATTTTATGTTCATATATGTCTGTATATTAATAAAATATTCTGAAAGGATACATAAGAAACTAATAATGGGTAAGATGTGGTGGCTCATGCCTGTAATCCCAGCACTTTGGGAGGTCAAGGCAGGTGGATCCCTTGAGGTCAGGAGTTTGAGACCAGCCTGGCTAACATGGTGAAACCCTATTTCTACTAGAAATACAAAAAATTAGCTGGGCGTGGTGAATTACAGAATCCTGGCTACTCGGGAGGCTGAGGCAGGAGAATCGCTTGAACCAGGAGATGGAGGTTGCAGTGAGCCTAGATTGCGCCGTTGCACTCCAGCTTGAGCAACAAGAGCAAAACTCCGTCTGAAAAAAAAAAAAAAAAGAAAAGAAAAAGAAACTAATAATGGCATTTATCTGTGTCTTTGGAGGGCCTGAGAATTGAGTGAATGGGAATGTATTTAAATTATGTGTTTAATTTCATGTGTAATAACTAAATTTGAAGTGTGTCATATTTGTCATTTTTTATGTTATGTTTTATGCTTGTAGCTGGAAGGTTTCCATTTTAGTTTACTCCAGAAATCTCTGTTACAAACTTTTTTTTTTTTTTAAGTAAAGGCTATTGGAAAAATAAACTGAATAGCTGAGTGCAGATGAGTGCAGTGGCTCACACATGTAACCCTGACAACTCAGGAGGCTGAGGTGGGAGGATTGTTTGAAGCCAGGAGTTTGAGACTAGTCTGGGCAACACAGTAAGACCCTGTCTCTACAAAAAAAATTTAAAATTAGCCAGGCATAGTGGAATGCATCTGTAGTCCTAGCTGCTTGGAAAGCTAAGGCAGGAGGATTGCTTTAGCTGAGGAGTTTGAGGTTGCAGTGAGCTATGATCACATCACTGCACTCCAGCCTGGGTGATAGAGTGACACCCTTGTTTCTAAAAAAATTATAATAAAAGAAAAAGAAAAATAACTTTAAAGTATGTAATTTTAATTGGCAGTTTTACATAAAATAAATATCATTAATATCTTTTTATTTAGAATGGATTTATTATTTCAACCTAAAGTATGAAGTGTTTTGTTTACTAATACATTTTCATTATTTAAATAACAACTACATTATTTTTCAGAATCCAGCAGCCATTTTTTGTCTTTTTACTTGGTACTCATTGGTTATAACATAATAGCTTTTAAAATATTTTCTTTAGTAAGTTGAAAATAATAAAAAAGTATGAGCTCCCTCTGCTGGCTCTGAAGTGGCATATCAAGGTACATTTTGTTTGGAAACAAACTGGCACATGGTACATGCCATTAATGCAATTTGCTAATTAAGGAGAATAGTTTTAAACTGTGTTTTCCATAATTTTATAAAAGTTAAATTATGCTAATGTGCCACTAATATTGGCAAGTAAGATTAGCATTTCAATATAAATTTTAAAGTTGTATTCATTATATACCTGAGCTATCTGGTATATCCCCATATAGTGCCACGTAAGTGTGTTGAAGAGGAAAAGTTTCTGCATGCACCACAACAGGTACAGAAGGATTTTAGTTTTAAAATTTATTATGACTTTTGAATTGCAGTAATCATAAAACCTATGTTGTGTTAGTATATTAATATTTAGTTCATTAAAAATACCATAGTTTTTGTTGTTGTTGTTTTGAGACAGAGCCCAAGTAGAGTGCAGAATCACCCAGGTTCAGATGATTCTCGTGCCTCAGCCTCCAGAGTAGCTGGGATTACAGGTATGCTCACGACGCCCAGCTAATTATTCTGTATTTAGTTGAGATGGAGTTTCACCATGTTGGCCAGACTGGTCTCAAACTCCTGACCTCAAATGATCTGCCCACCTCGACCTTCCAAAGCGTTGGGATTACAGCCATAAGCTACCGTATCTGGCCCATATGCATATTTTAAAGCTAGGAAAAATAGAAAATATTTCCATAGTAAGTGGTGACATATAATTCTGAGTATCTATAAAATTTTTTGTCATGACACATAATCTCTGATGCATTGATTTATCATGTACTTTGCAAAATTTCAAGATACTTTTATTTTTATGATTTGTTTTTATCTTCTAGATCATTGATCTGTGTCTCAGTGGTGATCATCTCATCCTTCTATTTATCTACTAAATTCTTTAACTTTTTGTGTTGTACTTAAATCTGCTTAATGATGCCTTTTTAAAAAATTCAAATTTTCATCTCTCTTTTACAAGTTCTACTTTCCCCTTGTTTCTTCTGACTGATATTCCTCTCTCAAGTTGCTGTCTCTTACATAAGATGCTATCTTTCTTGGTTTGCTCATAAACTCAATTCTGATTGTTGAAATACTGGGAATTCCACATGTGGTAGAAGGCAAAGGTGTTTCTAGTCGGGGTGTGCTGAAGCCAGTTGTCACTAGCCTATGAGAGCTGATTATTAATTTTTCAAGAATTCTTCAAGCTAGTTGTTAAAAACAGATTTTATTAAAGCTGACACATAAACTTACTTATATTAAAAACCAACACAATTTTCAAAATCATTTCCTATTTAACTTCATTTTATTATTTTTTATGCTCCTCAGCTAATTTACATCGACTGCATCTGTATGGTGAAAATATAGTATAATGGGGTGCTGCTGTGAATCTCTTTCCAATTCTGCATTCTGTGATCTCATAGTGGTAACTTGAAATCCATGGTGGGGACATTTACACAATAACTGGCAAATGCTACAAGGCTGGGCTTTTTCACTGTTTTGTTGACTGTGTGGACATAAAAAAAGTGATATAGAAAATGGTACCGATACAAGCATTTGGGAAAAATAAACTAAAACCTTTTGTGAAAAAACAATTGGTTTTATGGAATTTACAATAAATAATACTGTATATCTTATTATTTATAAATTCTGTGCTACACATTCTTCATATCAGTGAAACTTAGAACATATATATGTATCCATACATTTCGTTTTATAGAAAGCCACTGGTTGAACATTAACCAGCACACTACTGGAGTCTCTACCCACAAAGGTAGTATAGGGGGGCAAGCAGTCAATTCTCTGTGAGACTCCTGGGGGAGTCACGGACTTACTACATCAACAGTAGTGCTATGATTTAAAAATATGTCTATAAATTCTTTGACACATCTTCTATCTAAAGACAGGCCCTGATTTTCCTCCCCATGAATGTGAGCTGTACCTAATGACTAATGAATGTGGTGGAAGTAACCATGTTAGACTTCCAAGGCTAATTCATAAAAGACATTGTGGGCTCTGTCTTACTCTCTTTTGGACTGCTTGCTTTGGGGAAAGCCAGTGGCCATGCCATGAGGACACTCGAACATCTATGAAGAGGCCCCACATGGTGTGCATGAGGACTCCTGCAACAGCCATTTTGGACCTAGATTATCCTGCCCCGGACAGGGCTTCAAATGACTGGGGTCCCAGCAGACATCTTGACTGCAACTTCACAGGAGACTTTGAGCCAGAACCTCTCAGCTAAGCAGCTCCTGAAATCATGACACGCAGAAACTGTGATGTGATGAATGTTTGTTGCTTTAAGTAAGCCCCTAAGGTTTGGAGTAATTCATTAGATGGCAACAGATAACTAATATGAGCAGGAATACTCATTATCCCCATTAAACTTCTTGGACTTTTGGGAGTCAGTGAAATCTAAGACTTTCTCATATGGTGCTATACCAACTTTGTTGAAGGAAGGGTGTCTTCCCAGAGATCTGTGAAAATCAAGCTCTATTCAGGATTAAGGAGGTTCAGAAGCCACCAGTACCACTGTTCTTCATTTGTTTGCTTAATCCATGGGGGAGCAAGTCGTGGACCAACTTCCCATGGCAGCGTCCCCAACAGAGGTCAAGGTCCCACCTTCTCCTACCTTCTTATAGGCCTTGGCAAGGATTTGGCTCAAGGGAGGCAAATGTCTTAGAGCTGGAAGAGAGGGAAAGGGAGTTATGGCTAAGTTGCTATTTTTCAAGAATCTCCTGTATTTATATATATATAAAATTATATATAATATAATGTACATACACACACACACACATATATGAGATAGTAATCTTATTGCCAAAAAGTAAAACAAAGTCAATAAAATTAGGTGAAAAGGTTTTAAAGACATCCATTATTTGAGAAAATGAAAGAACAACAAATCTCGTGTAATAATTTCTTTCCTATTCAGTTTAAATATTTTTCATGTGCCAGTTTTCAAAGAGAATTTTTCCAGTTTTTGCCCATTCAGTATGATATTGGCTGTGGGTTTGTCATAAATAGCTCTTATTATTTTGAGATACGTTCCATCAATACCGAATTTATTGAGCGTTTTTAGCATGAAGGGCTGTTGAATTTTGTCAAAGGCCTTTTCTGCATCTATTGAGATAATCATGTGGTTTTTGTCTTTGGTTCTGTTTATATGCTGGATTACGTTTATTGATTTGTGTATGTTGAACCAGCCTTGCATCCCAGGGATGAAGCCCACTTGATCATGGTGGATAAGCTTTTTGACGTGCTGCTGGATCTGGTTTGCCAGTATTTTATTGAGGATTTTTGCATCGATGTTCATCAGGGATGGCACAAGACAGGGATGCCCTCTCTCACCACTCCTATTCAACACAGTGTTGGAAGTTCTGGCTAGGGCAATCAGGCAAGAGAAAGAAATAAAGGGTATTCAGTAAGGAAAAGAAGAAGTCAAATTGTCCCTGTTTGCAGAAGACATGATTGTATATTTAGAAAACCCCATTGTCTCAGCCCAAAATCTCCTTAGGCTGATAAAAAACTTCAGCAAAGTCTCAGGATACAAAGTTAATGTGCAAAAATCACAAGCATTCTTATATACCAGTAACAGACAAGCAGAAAGCCAAATCATGAATGAACTTCCATTCACAATTGCTTCAAAGAGAATAAAATACCTAGAAATCCAACTTACAAGGGATGTAAAGGACCTCTTCAAGAAGAACTACAAACCATTGCTCAGTGAAATCAAAGAGGACACAAACAAATGGAAGAACATACTATGCTCATGGATAGGAAGAATCAATATCGTGAAAATGGCCATACTGCCCAAGGTTATTTATAGATTCAATGCCATCCCCATCAAGCTATCAATGAGTTTCTTCACAGAATTGGAAAAAACTGCTTTAAAGTTCATATGGAACCAAAAAAGAGCCCGTATTGCCAAGACAATCCTAAGTCAAAAGAACAAAGCTGGAGGCATCACGCTACCTAACTTCAAACTATACTACAAGGCTACAGTAACCAAAACAGCATGGTACTGGT
Source organism: Piliocolobus tephrosceles (assembly GCF_002776525.5). NCBI lineage: Eukaryota > Metazoa > Chordata > Mammalia > Primates > Cercopithecidae > Piliocolobus > Piliocolobus tephrosceles. Next base: position 36,409,537 of record NC_045455.1, read on the forward strand.
ACCAAAACAGAGATATAGACCAATGGAACAGAACAGAGTCCTCAGAAATAATACCACACAGCTACAGCCATCTGATCTTTGACAAACCTCAGAAAAACAAGAAATGGGGAAAGGATTCCCTATTTAATAAATGGTGCTGGGAAAATTGGCTAGCCATAAGCAGAAAGCTGAAACTGGATCCTTTCCTTACTCCTTATACGAAAATTAATTCAAGATGGATTAGAGACTTAAATGTTAGACATAATACCATAAAAACCCTGGAAGAAAACCTAGGTAATATCATTCAGGACATAGGCATGGGCAAGGATTTCATGTCTAAAACACCAAAAGCAATGGCAACAAAAGCCAAAATTGACAAATGGGATCTAATTAAACTAAAGAGCTTCTGCACAGCAAAAGAAACTACCATCAGAGTGAACAGGCAATCTATAGTATGGGAGAAAATTTTTGCAATCTACTCATCTGACAAAGGGCTAATATCCAGAACCTACAAAGCACTCAAACAAATTTACAAGAAAAAAACAAACAACCCCATCAAAAAGTGAGCAAAGGATATGAACAGACATTTCTCAGAAGAAGACATTCATACAGCCAACAGACACATGAAAAAATGCTCATCATCACTCGCCATCAGAGAAATGCAAATCAAAACCACAATGAGATACCGTCTCACACCAGTTAAAATGGCAATCATTAAAAAGTCAGGGAACAGGTGCTGGAGAGGATGTGGAGAAATAGGAACACTTTTACACTGTTGGTAGGATTGTAAACTAGTTCAACCATTATGGAAAACAGTATGGCGATTGCTCAAGGATCTAGAACTAGAAGTACCATATGACCCAGCCATCCCATTACTGGGTATATACCCAAAGGATTATAAATCATGCTGCTATAAAGACACATGCACACGTATGTTTATTGCGGCACTATTCACAATAGCAAAGACTTGGAATCAATCCAAATGTCCATCAGTGACAGACTGGATTAAGAAAATGTGGCACATATACACCATAGAATACCATGCAGCCATAAAAAAGGATGAGTTCGTGTCCTTTGTAGGGACATGGATGCAGCTGGAAACCATCATTCTCAGCAAACTATCACAATAACAGAAAACCAAACACTGCATGTTCTCATTCATAGGTGGGAACTGAACAATGAGATCACTTGGACTCGGGAAGGGGAACATCACACACCGGGGCCTATCATGGGGAGGGGGGAGGGGGAAGGGATTGCATTGGGAGTTATACCTGATGTAAATGACAAGTTGATGGGTGTTGACGAGTTGATGGGTGCAGCACACCAACATGGCACAAGTATACATATGTAACAAACCTGCATGTTATGCACATGTACCCTAGAACTTAAAGTATAATAATTTAAAAAATAAAATAATAAATAAATAAATAAATAAATAAATAAATATTTTTCATGAAAAAGCACAAATGAAGGCCAGCATTTATTGTATTCAGGCCTTTGGGCCATCTATAAACCTTTTAAAATTTTCTCCTAACTTTATATTAATGGAAAAATATACTAAAAAAAGGAGAAGGACCAACAGTCTTATGTATTTTGCCTCTCACACCTACCAAATCATAATTACCAAAATGTCCAAGGCCGTTTGTATCTATTATTTGTATCCTTTATTAGAGACATTCCATTTTACGTTTTTTGTTGATATATTCATATATTTATAGTCCAAATATTGAGGAAATGAACTAATGCATAATGTTAGCTTTTTAATTTTAGTATTTTATTTGTCTATTTTTAATTTAATAGCTATTGCATTCTGTCAGTTAACAAAGCCTGAATTAAATAGCTATCACATTCTGTCAATTAACAAAGCCTGAACTGAATCTGGCTCTGGGTCTTACAGCAGGTAACTTGTTTCTTCTATTAGTTTTCCAGCTGACTTTGGAAAAGTCCTTGCACATGCCCAGACCCCAATTTTGTCATCTGTAAATATGAAGATAATGAATTAGGTTATTCTTAAACTCCTATTCAGTTTCTATACTTTTAAACAGTTATTGAATAAAATACTAATCACATAAAAGGATACAAAAAAATAAAACCTGAATTCTTATCTGAAACAGATTAAAATTTACTTGGCAAAAATAAATTCATATAAAGAAGTAGCTGGTCAGTTAAGTATTAGAAGAAGTCACAAGAAGGAGAAGGGAGTAGAGGCTGTAGGGGTTAGGGAAACTCAGAGGAAACAGAACACAGTGTGAATCTAAAGAATCTGAAGTTGATGGAGAAACCCAAGCAAGACTTCGTAAGATCATTATTGCTTTTTCAGCTCCCAGAAAGTTTTATAATGATAATTTGCACTAGGTTTGTTTTGGTGTTTTGTGTACTTGTATATCTGTTTGTGATTTGAATTTGTCTTTCAAATTTACAGCTCTCCAACTCATATAAATTAGTATCTACCTTCTGGAAAATTACATGCAAAAAGTTAATAGTTTATTAAAGAAAAAGAATTAGAATCTGGTTCTTGTTAAAGTATTATAGTCAAAACTTTTAGCATGCCAAGTGATCTCCCAACTTCTATTTGTAATAAATCCCTCTTCCTTACCCAAAGTGATAGGCATATACTTAAGCAAAGTCAATTAGATTCTCTATCTTGATAATTTATATCTCAACACCCAGGCTGGGTGATTGTTATTGAGTCAGCTGAATGCAGCAGCATTCTATAGAAAAAGCCCATGACTGAATAAGTTTTGGCAGCTCTGATTCCTAGAGATTTGATGGTTGCTGTTGCCTTGGAAGCCTATTCAGCATTTCCTTTGATGCAATGAGTTACTTTAATTTCATTTTTTAAAAAAGAATTTATTCTCATATAAGTAAATTGACTATGGATATTGGTTGAATGAATGGACGTACAAGCTGTGTTGTAAGAAAAATATATGTCAACAGAGGTCGCGAGCCTCAGTGTGTGTTTGTTAGGCATGGTATCAATGTTCACTACCCCAAGCTTAGTGGCTTAAAAACATTTATTACTTTTCACCATTCTGTGAGTTGCTGGGGAGTTCTTTTGGTTTGCACTACCTGTGCAAGTTGGTTGGTTTAGGATGCTGTCACTCACATGCCTGGTGGTTGTCAGGCTGGATCTTACTGGGACCTCATCACATGGCAGCCTCAGCATTCAAGCACTTTTCTAGTTGTTGCTTGCATCACATTTATTTTTATCTCATAATGTTTACCTTAATCTCACTAGCAAAGCAAATCACTTGGACAAATCCAGAATCAATGTGGGAGGACACTACTCAAAGCTCTGAATATGGGAAGTGTGAACAAATTGAGAGGACATTACTGTAGAAATTTACCAGGTGCTTGGAAATATGAGTAGAGATGGCTTTTAGCCTCCTCTACCTTTCTAGCTCCTTAAAATGCAAAACAAACAAAAACCCTGTAATTCTTTTTGTTTTTTTAAACTAGTTCATTTTATTTTTTCCTCTTTCTCTGGGAGATTTACAAATATCAAAGAAAGCCCGTTAAAAAGAAAAACAAAAAACCGCCTTTCTTGTGGACTAATGTTTCACTTCATGGCACCTTGAGAGTCAGACAAGTGTCAACCAACATTTCAAAAATGGTAATTATAATGTAGGAAAAAAGTGATAGACTTTAAAAAGGTATCATCTATTCTATGTTAGATTTTGGGAATAAAACAGTGGATGAAAAAAAGCTTTTGCCTTCAAGGAACCTAATCTTTTAATAATACAACATGATGTAATTGTAACAGGGATAAACACTGTGAACACTCAGCCCAGTGAGGGAAGGTTTCCTGGAGAAAGTGACTTTTAAGGTAAGTCCTGGAGTTAGATGAAGGATAGGGTTGGGCATGGTAAATGTTCTAAACCAAAGGGGCTCTTTGTGCAAAGAACACAATGAAGGACACCATGGCTTGTTTGTAGAAATAGATTAAGGAATTTACAGTCTCTATGCACCAAAATATTATAGTGCTCTCTCACTTGAAATTCAAAATAAAAATAATGCTAACTATAAAATTACATGTAGGGAAGTCTTTCTGATTTTTCCCATGTTCTCATCATTTAAAAAATAATAAATACTCTAAAAATATATTCATGCCCCTGTGTTGATGATTTATTCAGCATATACCAGTTCGTCTATTGCATAATGCAGTACTATTCTGGGAACTGCAGATACATGGTATGACACCATTGTAGAATGTAAAAAGTGGAGAATGGGAGAAACTGAAGAGCTAGGCAGGTGTCAAGTAATGAAAGATATAAGAAAGCATGTGGTTAAGGATGTGGTGTTGATTACTGACCTGAGTTCAACTTCTGCCATTGATTCATTCTATACACTTGGGCAACTTGAAGCTTAATTTCCTCAGCTGTAAACTGGGAATGCTAAATTGTGAGAATAAATAAATGTAAAGCATTTAGAACAGTGCTTAATACCATAAAACACAGTTAATTTCAATTAAGTATTACAATTAATAAATTTGTACTTTAGCTTGGGATATGGGAAGCCAATAAAGGTTCACATGTTTAGAGGGGGCTTTAATGGGTTTCTTTGGCTGAAGTGTATCATCTGGGTTGAATGACATGAGTAGTATGCCTAGGAGGAGGACTCAATAGATATTAATTGGGATATTAATTGGATAGTGGTAAAAGAAGAAAGATGATACCTAGATTTTTGACTTGAGCAATTAGATGATGGTGGCTTTCTATGAGTGACATATCACAGGAAAGGGGCAAAATTGGTTAGTGAAGATAATGAGTTTAGTTTTGGAGACTGATTTGAAATGCCTAGAAGACATCCAAGTAATGACCTTTGGGAGACATCGGCATGGATATAGGAGTTTAACTAGTAAAAATAGGTAAGATGGGTTGGGGATCATGTTTAGATTGAAAAAAGGACCAACAGGAATTCCAAGGCACATCCATATGAAGTGTGGTTGAAGTTCAAGAAGGATACTTTAGAGGGTTCAGAAAAACCAGGGGGAAAAAAACCTAAGATTGTGATACAGTAAAAATAGTGTGGGGGGGAAAGCGTTTCAAGAAAAAAACGTGAACAATGTTGTCAAATGTTATATTTGGTCAAATAACACAGGACTAAATGTGGACACTACATTTAGTCAATGTCAGTGAAAAGCAAATCACTGATAACCTTGGCAAGAAGTGTTTTGGTAAAATGATGGAGACAGAACTAGTTCATACTGAACTGGAGTGATGGGAGGAGAGGAAGCTGAGACAGTAAGTACAAACAACTCTTGCTTGCCTATAAAGAGAAAAGAATGGTCGCTGAAAGCAGATCTTCAATTGATAGAGCTGAATAGTTGTTTTTTTTAATGATAGACACATAATGTCTATCATTTTGAAAATATCAACACCATTTACACTCTAGTTCAAACTTCCAACATCTCTCATGGACCATTACAATATTTTCTTAATTGTTTCCTTCTTCTACCACCCCCATTGTATCTTTCTTGGCTACCCCTCCCTCAGCCCCATACACACTCCATACAAATCTAATTATAGCCTTCCCTTACTCATCTAAGCCAGTTGTAGAAGGCTTTTCCTTCTTGAACTAGAACGGGTATACCTCTTAATATTCTCTGGTGATAGAGATCAGAGAAGCTACGGGGCCTCACACTGCTGGTGAGTGTTCATCTCTATCCAGTAATTCATCTGCTGGTGTTTATTATTACTTAATAGTTCACAAAAGGAAGGGTGGTGGCCCCTACTTTGCTCTCAGTATTGGCTGGTCCCCCTGCAGGTACTCTTCCCTCCCTGGGTCCTACCACACCTAAGCTTCCCAAACTGAACAAATGCCAATGGTGTTTTCAGTAGTAGTTTCATAGAAGCATTCTAAAACATACCAAAGCAGTACAGAGTAAGAGGACTAAGAGTTACTCTATTAATACACTGAGCTCCTTATTCCTCTCCTTTATTTCACATGAGAGGAAAAAGTTCTTACATTTTAGGAAGGCACTGTTCAACAAAAATATGTGAGCTGCATATGTAATTTTGTTTTCTAGGGGCCACGCTTTTAAATAAAAAATAGTAATAAAAAGGTGAGGGCCAGGCGTGGTCGCTCACACCTGTAATCCTAGCACTTTGAGAGGCCGAGGCAGGCTGATCACTTGAGGACAAGAGTTCAAAACCAGCCTGGCCAACATGATGAAACCCCGTGTCTACGAATAATACAAAAAAACTAGATAGGCGTGGTGGCAGCTGCCTGTAATCCCAGCTACTCAGGTGGCTGAGGCAGGAGAATCACTTGCACCTGGGAGGCAGAGGTTGCAGGGAGCAGAGATCGCGCCACTGCACTCCAGCCTGGGCAACAGAGTGAGACTCCATCTCAAAAAAAAAAAAAAACAAACAGTGAAATTAACTTTATTAATATACTTTATTTAACATATCAATAGGCCAATATATCCAAAATATTATTCTTTCAATGTGCAATTAATGTAAAAATTAAGATATTTTACTTTTTTGTTGTTGAGGAACAACACGTGAAAAACATTGTTCACATTTTTTCTAAGGCTTTGAAATTTGGTGCACATTTTATAATTACTGCACATCACAATTCCAAATAGCCACAAGAACTCAACAGCCACACATTGGTAGTGGCTATGGTATGTGGCAGTGTAGTTTGTTCTACCCCCTATGTTTACTATTCATTTACTATGAAAACACATGATGAATGTTGCTTCCACAGCCAGGAATTGGTCCAGCTGATGCTGTTAAGGGAGTCAACTCTTTCTTCTGGGAAGGAAGGATCAAATCCTGTCTGAGCTCTGGCAGTTACATGAAATGCAGGCTGTGAGCTCATTCCTAAATTCTGGTTCACCCTGTATGGTAGATTATATTATAAACTCACTTATGTTTGCTGCTCCTCCTTGCTCCAGTCTATTTTGAATCAGGCTTGGTCACATGACTTGCTCTGGTCGATGAAATGTGGAGAGAAGTGAGCAGAAATTGTAGGAGACAAAACGTGGTTTGCCATAATCTCTTTTGTGTCCACCATTATGACTGACAATGTCCCAAACAGACAGAGGCTGCTCCATCAGCCTGGGACCTGGAGGGAGGACCACGTGGAGAAGAGGTGTAGCTAACCTGTAATGGACATGCAGGGTGTGAGAGGAATGAATCCTTGTTGTTGTTCATTACTGCAGCCAAACCTAGCCTCTTCCTAACTTATGTACTATTGTTTGTGGGTGATGCAGACTGTTTTTTCTCTTTGTTGTCTGGAGGATGGGACAGTGCAGCTTCAAAACTTTCGACAGTGTCTCCTAAAGGCATTTCATTATGCCTGATGTTTGTTATTGCAATGTTATTGGTTGTTTTCCTGGCTTAGGTTCTGACCCCCAATAAAAATGGCCTCAAATTTCAAAAGCCCTAATTAAGGTTCTACATCATTACCTTTTTCAGTTTTGTCCTAAGGCTACTAAGGAACTAAGAACAATATGCAAAGGTGAACTTTCTTCAAAAAATTATCTGTGCCTTCCCGCACTTCAATTAGTAAGCAAATAAGATTTCTTTTCTGATTTTTTACCCCTGATTTTTGGCTTGAAGGACAGAGATACCTCTACAATAAATATTTGTTGAAAAAAAAAAGAATGAAATGAAATGATATGATAGCAGCTTTCTAGGTGGGATCATATGTATATAAACATGTGCATATCTACTTACGAAATCCATGGTGAAAGTTTGTGAATCTGCTTTCTCTTGAAGTGGTTAAGTATTTATTCTTATAATAACTAACAAATGCCATTTGTAGTGTGACAGGTGAGTGAACCCCAGGATTCTTGACTTTGTCTGAGCTGACAGACTGTCACCTAGGTTATAGGTTTTATTCTCCAATGTTCATTCATTCAACAACAGAACCTGCCACGTGCTATCAACTTCTCTAAGCACAAGAGATACAGCTGCGGAAAAGACAGACAAAATCTCTGCTTTCCTGAAACTTCCTTTGTAGCCAGTCTGTTAGACATTCCCAGAGATCTTTTTGTTTTCTGGGTCTCTCTGCCTTAACAGATTTTTTTAAAAAACGTTTTTTATTATGGAAAATTTCAATATGTAAGAGCTCAAAGAATTATAACCATCCCCATCATCCAATTTCAACCACAATCAACTCATGTCCAATCTTATTTCATTGATACTCTACTCTCTCTCCTTATTCCATTTCAAATCATTTTGATAACACAAGTATCACATCATTTCACTTACATGATCTTTAATAATATTACATACATGTTTTTCCTCTGGATGCTGAGATTTATACTTACCTGTCCTCATTTGACTGTTTGTGTGGGAGACTTTGTGTCTGCATGTCTGTGTGTGTGAACATGCTATATATGTAAATATACCTTTTTAATGTTATGATTATTACCCACCATAACCATATCCATAAACAGTTCCACAGCACCTATAGAGATGGAGTCATAATTCATCATGGGTATAAACAGAGTGCCCCCTGAAGAGTTGGTGATTGCCTCTCAGAGCTTTTTAGGTAGGTGTGGTGGCTCATGCCTGTAATCCCAGCACTTTGAGAGGCCAAGGCAAGCAGGCAGATCACTTGAGCTCAAGAGATCAGCCTGGGCAACATGGTGAAACCCCGTCTACCAAAAATACAAAAAGGAAATTAGCCAGGCATGAGTGTCATGTGCCTGTGGTCCCAGTTACTCAGGAGGCTGAGGTAAGAGGATCACTTGAGCCCAGGAAGTAGAGGTTGTAGTGAGCTGAGATTATGCCACTGTACTCTAGTCTGGGTGACACAGAGACTCCATCACACCCACACACACAAACAAAAGCAAACAAAGCTTTTTGTTTTTTGGTTTTGGTTTTTTGAGATGGGGTCTCAGTCTGTTTCCCAGGTTGGAGTGCAGTGGTGTGATCTTGGTTTGCTGCAACCTTTGCCTCCTGGGTTCCAGTGATTCTCCTGCCTCAGCCTCCCAAGTAGCTGGGATTACAGGTGTGTGCTACCGTTCCCGGCTAATTGTTGTATTAAAATAAAGACAGGGTTTTGCCATGTTGGCCAGGCTGGTCTCAAACTCCTGACCTCAGGTGATCCACCCCATCAGCCTCCCAAAGTGCTGGATTACAGGTGTGAGCCACAGCACTCGGCCTTAAAAAGCTTTTTATGCCAGAAGTGCTCTGGTCCAATTTAGGGGGATATGATAGTATGTCTTTTTTTTTTTTTTTTGAGATGGAGTCTTGTTCTGTTGCCGTGTTGCCCAAGCTGGAGTACAGTGGCGCAATCTCAGTTCACTGCAACATGTGCCTCCTGGGTTCAAGTGATTCTCCTGTCTCAGCCTCCCTCCCAAGTAGCTGGGATTACAGGAACCCACCACCATGTCCAGCTAATTTTTTTATGTTTAGTAGAGATGGGTTTTACCATGTGAGCCAGGCTGGTCTCCAACTCCTGACCTCAAGTGATCTGCCTTCCTCAGCCTCCCAAAGTGCTAGGATTACAGGTGTGAGCCACTGTGCCTGGTCTGGGATATGATACTATCTATGTATGTCTTCTGATCTCAGTTTACAATATCAGTAATTGCTCAAGTGTTTCCTCTTGAATTACCTAAGGATATCACAGAAAGTGTTATTTTTCTTTGCAAGTCATCAGTGTCTAGTCTTAGGTAAGAAAACTATATTCCCTTTATTAACATGACCTTGATCTTCTAGGAAAATAAAAACCCTTGAATTATTATATTAGAGTACGATATGCTTCCTGTTTTTATTTTAAAATTCCCAAATTTAATCAGATTCTCTCTTTAAAGAAGTATGCGTTGGTGTGTTCATATTTTAAATTCATCCTGCCACACCAAAAACCTTTCAATGGCTTCATATCATTATTTTAAATAAAATCCAGTTCCAAAATCTTAACATGAAATTTTTTTTACCTCTAACTTGACTGACAGCCATTTCCCATGTCCCCAATTTGATACCCTCCCACCACTCTGTCCTTAAGATCCTGACTCTTCTTTATCGCAGGAACATCCCACAGGCTATTATGTGTGCTGGAATGTTCTTGTCTCTACTTTGATTCACATGACTTTTACTCATTATTCACTTTTCTTAACCATTTAAGTATCATATCCTTAGAGAAACCATGCTTGAGCCTTTACAGTCTAAATTGCTAAAATGGTTCATAGTTTCCTCTTTCACAATACTTAAAATGTTATTATTATGATTTTTAAAATGTACAAAAATAGAATGAATCAGATGATTAAATTTGTGTTATAGTGTTCTCTGGGGAGTGGATGCTGAGATGGGGTTAAAAGTGCAAAAAGTTTACTGGAGAGTAGCACCTGTGAAATGGAAAGCCGGGAAGCAGAATTGGGTGGGAGAGCCATTAGATTACCATGCAGGTCTGACAATACTTCTGCCATCCCAATATCAAGCAGGTCCTTATCCCTTGCTCAGTCTTGAGCTTGGGATGGGCATGCGGGAGAGGGTTTGCCCTGAGAATAGTGTAACTTCAACTTGAAAGCTGAGGTGAACCTAGAAAGAATTAACAACTGGAGGCTGTCATGTAACTATGCTCCTTGCAGTTGGGCAGTGAAGGGAGATCTGAGCTGCACACCCCTGTGACTGCTATACATTGTAGGATGTCAACTCAATCCAAATTAATCCATAACTTCAATGAAGATTTTTTTTTTTACAAGTTCAACCATCTTTTTCTATGTATTTTAGAAAACTAAAGGTTCATATTTATTTATTTATTTATTTATTTATTTTTTTGAGGCAGAGTCTTGCTCTGTCGCTGGGACTGGAGTGCAGTGGCCGGATCTCAGCTCACTGCAAGCTCCGCCTCCCGGGTTTACGCCATTCTCCTGCCTCAGCCTCCCGAGTAGCTGAGACTACAGGCGCCCGCCACCTCGCCCAGCTAGTTTTTTTGTATTTTTAGTAGAGACGGGGTTTCACCGTGTTAGCCAGGATGGTCTCGATCTCCTGACCTCGTGATCCGCCCGTCTCGGCCTCCCAAAGTGCTGGGATTACAGGCTTGAGCCACGGCGCCTGGCCCATATTTATTTATGTATTTATTTATTTAGATGTAGTTTCACTCTGTCGCCAAGGCTGGAGTACAGTGGCACAATCTCGGCTCACTGACAACTCCACTTCCCAGGTTCAAGCAATTCTCCCATCTCAGCCTCTGGGCTGGGTACTGCAGGTATGTGCTAACACACTTGGCTAATTTTTGTATTTTTAGTAGAGATGGGGTTTCGCCATGTTGGCCAGGCTGGTCTCGAACTCCTAACCTCAAGTGATCTGCCTGCCTTGGCCTCCCAAAGTGCTGGGATTATAGGTGTAAGCCACTGTGCCAGACCAAGATTCATATTTAGCCAAGTTAAATTTGAAAAAGAGCAAAGAAGAGGGATTTGCCTTATTATATATTAAGATATTCTATAATACAATACAACAGTAAATAAAAACAACATGGTACTGGTGTAGTCACAGACAAAATGACCAATTGAAAAATAGGTCAGAAGCAGAACACAAATGAAATGAAAACAGAAAGATATAAGTGGCATCAAAAATCAAACATGAAGGAGACTGGGCACGGTGGCTCACACCTGTTATCCCAACACTTTAGGAGGCCGAGGCGGGCCGATCACTTGAGGCCAGGAGTTCAAGAACAGCATGGCCAACATGGTGAAACCCCATCTCTAATTAGATAGGCATGGTGGTACACGCCTGTAGTCCCAGCTACTTGGGAGGCTGAGGCAGAACTGCTTGAACCTGGGAGGCAGAGGTTGCAGTGAGCCAAGATTGCGCCACTGCACTCCAGCCTGGGAGATGGTGAGAGACTCCATCTCAGGAAAAAAAGAAAAAAAAAAAAAAAAAAAAAAGAAAGAAAATCAACAGGAAGGAATAAACTGAGTAGACTTATAGAAAAAAAAAAATGGCCTAGATCCTTACTTTACACCACAAACAGGGATGTATTACAGAGAGAATAAAGACTTAAGTGTGATTCTAAGTAGAGTAATGGACTGTAAAAGAAATAGAAGAAAATACAGAATCTCTTTGTGATCTGGAAATGCAGACTGTTTTTAAACAAGACTTCAAAAGCACTATTGAAAGTAGTAAGACTGTACTCAACTGGAGAAGACAGCTGGAAAAACCTGAGGAGGAATTGAGCACACTATAGAGAATATTCCCGGGATCAGTGCAGCTGAAAGATGAAGGCAACTTACGGTAATAAACCATAAAGAAATATAGGTCTGTTAGAGGGTATATCACTCTCTTGTCTATCTAAAATATTTTCTGCCTCTGCTTCCTTCCTATTTAAAACAAAGCATGTGTCTTCAATAAACATTTTTTGTTTCAGACTGAGTTAAGAGCAGATAGTAGAGAGGAATAAACTTGAGTCCAGTCCTTAAAAGAGCTCATAAGGCCGAGAAAGATGAGAAAACTAAATAAAACATTTTATTTTTATCTGTCCTCACTATCTCTTCCCAGTAAATGTTTTAACTCCTGTTCTACAGGTAGGGAGCTAGACCTTTGTCTAGGCTATCACTGAGGTACTGGTATTTGAGCAATAAGGAAAATCATTCTGGCAAAAGGGAACAGCGCTAATAAAGTCACAAGGCCTTGAAAGAACATGGTGTATTGGAAAATGTTAAGCAGGTAACCTAATACTGGACATTCCAAAATGTACGTTACTGAATAGAGAAAGTAGTCTACGGCAGCTGTTTAAGGAAGAGAAGCATTCTAGGAAGCAAAAATGACTCGCCGTGGAGTGATAATAAACACTGTACTATAAATTTAGAGGAGGAAGATATTGCTATCAGCCACAGTGGCCAGGAAAGGCTTCATGGAAGTGGTAGGGCTTCCTTTGGTCATTCAAAAAATATAGTTGATCCTTATTACTTGCAGATTCTGTATTTGTGAGTTTGTCTACTTGCTAAAATTTATTTGCAATGCCCAAATCAATACTTGGAATGCTTTTGCAGTCACTTGTCGACACGAACAGAGGTAAAAAATCTGAGTCACGTGATGCACATGTTCCCAGCTTTAGTGAAACAAGGGGATGCTTTGCCTTCCTGTTTTAACTCTCACACTGGAAACAAGTGTCCTTTTCATGGTCTATTTAGTGCTATATTTGTTGCATTTTTTAGCTTTTTGTGATTTCACTGTTTAAAATGCCCCCCAAGTGTAGTGATGAGGCCATCTAGGTCCCTAAGTGCCAAAAGGCTCTTCTTTTTAAAGAGAAAATATATACATCATGTAAGCATAAGTTATAGTGCCACTGGCTATGAGTTCAATGTTAATGAATCAACTATATTAAATAAGGTGCCTTAAAAATTTTTTTCTGCCTACATAAGGTGCCTTTAAAAAGAAACACACATAAAGCAAGGTATTTATGGGCTGGTTGACAAACATTTGATAAGAGGCTTGAAGGAACCTAATCCTGTATTTCTCCTAGTAGCAATGGTTCCATATTCACTAATTAATTATTTGTGGCTTTTTTACAGAGCCACTGTGAATAAGAATTGGCTGTATATATTAGTGGCTGTTCTTGAAGCGGGGGATTCAAAGCTATAATCCACTAAAGAACAGATAATCACATACTCATAGCAAAATATAAAGCTATGAGTGCTATAAAAGAAGCAAACACAGGCTGATGTCAGAACATCTCAGAGGGACTCTTGCTTCAGATAAGAGAGGTGAAGGATGGATTTACCAAAGGTGATGCTGCATTTTGCGCTGCAAAAATGCACTGCATTATGACGCGTAAGTACGAATCCATCAAATGAAAGGTAGAGAAACGCATTTTGCAATGGCTCAATTTAGTGAGAGGACACACTTCTGTGGAGACAAACGGTTACTCCATCTTGAATGCTAATTTGTCATGTTGACTTCTGATTAGGCCCAGTCCTGTGATCATTACTTTATTTACTGTCCTTAGTGTAAGAACAAAGCAACCCTGATGTTATCACACAAATTACAGGCTATGATGCATATAGCATTCTTGCCTATCTGGAGGGCTGTCTTTAAATGTCTCTATAGAGTACGTACACCCTTTCCTTATGGCACGTAAGTACTGGTCTGGGGAGTAATAGGGCAGAGATCTACCTGTCTTGCTGCCACTCAAGACCATGCTTCTGTCTGTAAGTTACCCCCAACAAAACACTCTTTACTGACCAAACTGGATTGTCTGCTTTGTTCATTTGATTTCTCCTTTGATATCTGGGGGGCACCTTGCACAAAGGGCCTTTTCATGGAACAATTTCTTTTAAGGAACTCAAAACAGTTTAGGATGGCTGGAGCAAAGACTGAAAGGCACTGAAGGAGTTTCTAGGCAAAAAGGAAGTTGTCTGATTTATGAAAGAACGTTTATAGGATGTTAAATAATGTCTTTTATTCTAAAGATAATGTGGAAGTTGAAGATTTTAAGCAAGAAAGTGACATGATTAGATCCAAATTTTTGAATTATTGCTATTAAAGGCAATGATTATGAGGGTAACTGAAGATGAACTGAGATGGAGGTCAGCATAAAAGGCAAAGATATTACAAGGCTTTTGCTATTATTTAGGAAGAATAAAAGACTTTAAATAAGACAGTGACAGTAGTATGAGAGATGGATGGGCAAAGTTTGAGCAATCAGGGAAAGAAGTAGAAGCGTTCTCTGTGGAAAATAAAGTGAACAAATGTTTGGAGAAAGGGAGGGTGGGCAAATCAGTTTACCTGGGGTATACAGTATTTGATAGAAGCTTTGGAAGGCTGAAGTGGAGAACCAGAGTCATGGAATAGCTGGTGATAAGGCTGAAAATATTGGTGACATCAGCCTGTGGCAAGGCTACAACAAAGACTAAACAAATATAATTTTAACTTTTGGCAGTATTAAATTTATAAACAAATTTTATTGTAAAATACATATAAAACCTACCGCTTTCATTAAGTATATGGTCCACTGCATTAAGTACATTCATATTGTGCAACGCACACACCACCACTCATCTCCAGAATCTAAATCATCCTAAACTGAAACTCTGTTATTCACTGAAAAATAACTCATTTCCCCTTCTCCTGGGCACCCTCTCCACCCCTGCTCTTGCTACCATTCCAGCTTCTGTCTCTAGGAGTTTTGACTACTCTAGATACTTAATGTAAGTAGAATCATAATATTTGTCCTTCATGTCTGGTTTATTTCACTTAGCTAAATCACTTTAATCAACACCCTGGTTATTCAGTAGCTGGATTCTAATTTGTATTCTACTCTATATACTGTATTTTAAAACAAATGTCTTGCTTTGTAGTTCATAATCTTTCCACTTAATCCTTAAGGAGACTTCACTCTAGCAAATTACAAACTCAGAGTTCCTAAGAACAATTTAGCCTGTCGGTGTCTCTCATAAAGAGCTTTCATTGATCTACTTACTGAAAATGTCTTTAGATTGTGAATATTTTCATTCCACTACAGTTCATGGAACGTAGACCCTTCGTAAAATTCCACCTAGTATCTAACTACAACTCAAGCAGGAATCAAACTTATTTGATCACCCAGGAAAATAGTTTGTTTATTTGGGTTGCTGATATGAAGACTCTCTCTTTTGATACTATATAATTTCCCGATGTGAGATAGGGCTGAATTTGCTCTAAATAAAGAGCATTTAAAAAATAACAAAACTTATCTTTATCTGGGGGAAAGTGCAGGCTGGAAACTACCTGAGAGACGTGAAGGTTCTCTCACCTTTCCCTTGGGGCATCCCTGAGTCATTAGGGCTCTACCAACAAGTTGAGTACTGTTGGACAAGACACTAATCCTCTAGCGGTCTCATTGGGCTCCATTAGACCAGCCTGTATTTATAAACCTCGTTCACATCACAGCATACACAGAATATGGTACTGGTAGGGCACTTAGGTAAACTGACGAGGTAGCGCGCTCGGCACCTGGAACCTACGGGCCTCCTGGTGTCGCGCACGCGGGTGTGTACGCCCTTAACTAGCGATCCATTCGGCAGGTCCGTTCCAGCTGACAGGCCACGGCCGTCTTACCGGGGACTAGCTAGGGCTCCCGCTGTTTCTGAAGTCAGCGGTCTTTTCCTCCTTGTAAGAAACAAGTTCTTTATATCATAAAGATAAGCAAAGAATAAAAAGGCACAAAGGCCGCAAGTAAAGCACACACTCAAAAACCGAAATACAGCACTCGACCCGCGCATTCTCCGCCGACCTTACGTCTCTTCCCAGCGGGCTCCGGGAACCACCGCGAGACTTTATCAATTCTCGCGAGATTTATCGGCAGCCATCTTCTTGGGGGTGCTGGGAGCCAGGAAGACCCCCTGAATCGTTCCCATTGAGCTGCCCTTCGCCTTCGCTTTCTTTACTTTTGCCTTTTCGACGTAGCCAACAAGCACCTGGTCCCGAGGCTGAGAGAACGCCTGGGTCTAAGCGCGTGTCGCGCTTCCGGTCTGGGTAGATTTGCTGGGGAAGAGGGAAGGGGGAGGGCCCGGGCAAACCGTTGCTGCTTCAGCCCGGGCCGGGGTCCGGGGACGGGGAGCTCCTGGCATCCCGTGCACTTGCGGCCTGCGGCGGTCCCTGCAGAGCTGTTCGCCGACCGGGGCCCGCGGGAACCTGCCACCGGCGCCTCCCACCGCGGCCCACGCGGGCGGCGCGCGGAGGAGGGGGCGGGGGCAGCGGCGGCTGTAGCGGCCGCGACCTGGGCGGGCGGAGGAGTGTGACGGGCCTTAGGGCCGCTGTGGATGGTTTCTAAAATGATCATTGAAAACTTCGAAGCACTCAAGTCCTGGCTCAGCAAGACTCTCGAGCCCATGTGAGTATCCGGGAGATATCTCTTTGCAGGGATGGCAGTGGGAGATAGGCGGAACCACAGATCTGTGCGGTTTCCCCGAGCGCCTGCAGTGGAGGCCGAAGCGGTGAACGGAGGTCCCAGGTCTCTGTGGCTTTTTCTCCTCGTCCACCTCGCTTCCAGGTTCAAGATACCCCCAAGAGCCTGACTCGAGTTTTATTTTATTGCTGAGCTGGTCTCATTTTCCCGTTATATGTAGACCGATTCCAACCCCCCACCCTCAGTATTTTCCTAGGGCCTCAACATCGGTTTATTTTAGTGAAACCGACTATATTTTCCTTTCTACAGACTATTTTACCTTGTTTTTCTAAATGAGGTAGACGGCCTTTATTAGGGATTCGGGCATTTCTAGCTTAAATCACTCACGTTTCACCTAAATACAATTCCTGAAAGCAAGGCCACGTCTCCCATGTGCTGTCTGGCTCTTCTGCACCTCCCTTCGCTGATGGAAGATGTAACAGGTGCTGAGGTGGCCAGTAAAATTCCCCTTTCCCGCCTACACGTTCGTTAGCTTGGAGAGGAGGAAGAAAATTGAATCTTCATACATATGGAATATTTAGCAGTTTTAAGTGGGATGCTATAGATAGACTTTGTGTTGGGGGGAGCCCTTGGAGTGCTAAAATAGTCTTAGATTGGAAAATTTAAAGAGTGTTTTGACGACTTGTTAATACTAAATATAACATGGACCAAGTGCTTTATCAGAATTGGTTGATTTATTATAATGCAATGAGGAAAATTCACGCATTTAATGAAGTTATTAGGTACCTACTATGTACTACGGGAGGCTTTGGGGATAGAGCTTTTAAATTCTAAAATCGACAAGAGATAAATCCAGATATTAATAGAGCTGTGACTATTGTAATAATCATGTAAAAGAGTGATTATGAGGGAGGCTACTTCACATTGGTCAAGGAAGGACTCAAAAGGTGACATTGGAGCAACATCTAAAGAAGCGAAGGGACCATCTGTGTCAAAGTCTTGGAAAAGAACGTTTCTTGCAAAAGAAAGAGCGAATGAAAGGCACTGTAGGAGAAGTAATTGTGGTGTGTTTCAGGAAGAGAAAGGCCACTGTGGCTGGAAGGAGCCTTGTGATGAGGGAGAGAATGTAAAGACAAGAAGTTGGACAAGTAGGTAGGGGCCACATCATGTATGGGAAGACGTGAGATGATTTAAAGCAGACAAGGACTGATTTAATTTTGCTTTTACTCTGCCTATTTTGTAGAGACTGAGAGGGCAAGAATGGAAGTAAGGAGACTATTCAGAAGGATATTGTAGGCAGAGATGTGGCTAGTTTGCATTAGAGTGGTGGTGGAGACAGGCAGATCCAAATACATTTCGTAAGTAAAATTAATGGATTAAATGTAGGAGATGAGGGAAAGGGAAATCAAGGGTGATGATCGCCTTAGATAACCCAAGCAACTGAATGGGTTATAGTAGAGAAGGCAGAGAACAGGTTAAGGAGAGAAGGACAGGGGTTGGCTAGTTTTGATAATAAATACAGTAAGTATGGAGTCTGTGGGATACATCTAAGTGTGAGATCATTGAATGTGTGAGTGTAGAACTCAGGACTGGAGAAATCTGGAGTCATGCAGATAGTATTTAAAACCATGACATTGTGGGAAATTTCCTACGAAAAATGTGTAGATAGGGAAGAGAAGAGGACCTAGTACTGACGCAGGAGGAAAACTGGGCTTTATGTCATTAAAGAACAAGTGTGTGGCAAAAGAGAGGAGTTTATGAAATGCTGCAGAATGCGTGAAAAAATGTAGGCAAATAGGTAGCCCTTAGATGTAGCAAAGTGGAAGTCATTGGTAACCTTAGCAAAATAGTTTCACTGGAGTGGAGTTGTGCAGATGGAAGCCCTATTTCACTGTATTGGAGAGTGGGCATCATAGTACAGGGGTGAGAAGGAGAACTCTGGAGCAGAATGTCTGGTTTTGAATTCTGCCGCTGCCACTTACCAGCTGTATGATATTGGGTAAGTTACTTAACTCAGGGCTTCCATTTCATCAACTGTAAAATTGGGAAAATAATGAATATATATTAAGGAAATCTTAGACTACTGCCTGGTGCGTAATTAGCGTTCAGTAGTTATTAGGTGAACACAAAATTTATAAATGTTTTGGGTTGAAATAGCTTTCCTTTAAGCGTTCAGTTTCATATCAGATTTACTGCCGTATCCCCCGTCTTACCTAAATGAGAAGACTGTAGCCACTTAGAGTGTATGCTTGTAATTTTTCTTTAGTCTTAATAAAACATATTCCATGTATCGTAAAGCCTACTCTCGATGGCTGTAGCACTGCAGTCATTATGTTGTCGTAAATAAGGCACTGCTAGTAGAGCCTAGACACTGGGAATTGTCATTGGTCCTTTTCTAATGTATGTAGCTATGGTAAAATTGAGCCCTTATCCAAGTTCTTGTCCTTTTAATTGAATTTCAGGTGGATTCTTTTGTATGATTTATAAAAGCTGATCCCAGTTATTTAAGATCAGTGATTTCTAACCTTGGTTTTGTGAAATGTTATGATCTGTTATCTAAAAGGATTTTTTATTTTTTTATTTTTATTTTTTGCTTTAACATTGTGATTACCAAACTACTCTGTTTGAGAGAGGAACATACAGAGGACCAAGGGTAAGCTGTAACTTGAAACTTACATAAAACTTTTTAGTTACCTATGCTGGTTAAATTCTTCATGGTTTTGGACTTACTCCACATTTTGAATGTGTTAATTCAGCAAACATTTATTTTAAGAGTACTTAACCTACTCTGTGCTAAGCAGTGTGCAAGATATTGGGGAAATAGGTAACAAGACGTGAAATGACTCTCTTCATTTTATTTACCAGTTAGCAGGAAAGATAGGTGTTGAAGTCTGGGAACACTTCCCTGGTGTAATGTTTATCTCAGCTTGGAAGGATGAAGAACAGTTTGCGGGGGAAAAGGATGGGATTGGAGACCTGTGAAAGCATTGTAGGTTTGGTGAACAGATTGTATGGAGGTCCTAAAAATGGACAAAAAAAGATATTTTGGAGGAAGTGAAAGAAATAGAAAAAAGCAAGGGAGAAGAATGGCAGTGGAAAGCTCCAGAGAAAGGAGTCAGATCACACAGGACTTTGTTGAGTCATGTTTAAGACTTTGGATGTTATTGATAATGGGAAGCCAGTGAAGGGTTTTAGGGCAAAAGGGTTTTCAGATGGATGTTTAAAAAAAAAAGCCTGGTTGTGTTTTCAGCGTGGAATAGAAGTCTGCATATCTGTATTTTACTCTTTAATAACTTCTGTACATGTATCAGGGTTCTGAGTTTCATAAATTATTGAAAATAATTTTCATTGTCTTTTTCATCAAATTGAAAATTTTGAACTTTATTGTCATCTTGAAACGCTTAAGACTGATGTTTTGTTATCTCAAAGTTTTGCTTAGTCATACTTGCTAATAATATGAGACTAAATGTTAGTCTTTTTTCTAATATTTCATTTGAATGATAAGAAGTCCTGAAAAAAAATTAAGCTCTTTTGTTGTAGTAAACTTACAAAAAAAAAAAAAAAAAAAAAAAAAAACAGAAAACTTTCTGCTGTATTTAAAACTTTTAAGTGGACTTACTCATCAAAGTCATGTTTTTTGTTTGTTTGTTTTGTTTTCTGAAGAGACACCAAAAGATCTAATGAAACTTTAATTTTTTAGAAAATAAAATTGAGGGGCAGATGGATGTAATGATGTACTCAGGTTTTGTGAGTTGAGTAGTAAAGAAGAAAATGCCTAGTGTTGTGCTTCTGCCACTGTGTAGTGCTGTGGAGGAAGTGTGTGGTGGAAAGAAGATCTCTGTGTCCAGATAGATCAGTATTCAAATCTCTCTTCTGCCGTTTATTAGCTGTCTAGGCAAAGGAACCTCCTCTTTCCTTATTGATATAATAGGAAAGGGTTGAATGGGACACGTGTTTGAGAGCCTTGCCCTTCCCCTCCTTTCTTAGATAATTGGTTGATTAAACACAGATAGGTTACATTACTGCTGTTGCTACTGTTAGAATTATCACCAGCACTCCTGCTGTGGCTACCACCTAAACTATATGCGTTGTTAAACATTTTGTATTATTGTACTTACAAGTTTTATGAGGTAAGCATTGTTATCTCTCCATTTTGCAGGTGATGATACTAAGGCACTGAATGAAGTTAAGATTTAATTGCCCACAGTAATTTAAACTGTGGGCAAACTCTAGAGCCACATGCATATTCTTAATTTACTACTACACAGTGCACTGTCCTGGTGTTTTCTATTACTGTATATACTTTTTTACTATGACATTTTCATAATATTGGCTACTATTGTAAAAGAACAAAATTCTAAAGCATCGTGGTTGTCAGTGCTTTAGAGTTTAAGAAATAAACATCTTTGGAGTTTTTGTAGTATTTTTTCCTTCACCTGTACTTGTTACTACACCTTTCTCACCATATTAAAATTTATTTTTGTTCCTGTCTGATAGGAAGCATTATTCTTTTGGGTTTGCTAAATGATCTTTTTACTGCTGAACTTCTGAGTATTTTTGCTTCCTTTGACCTTTCCTTTTCAATTGGCTTCTTTTGGCATAGTAAGTCCATTTCCCATTCCTTAGGAAAAACTCAGCAATAATAGCAAAAAACAAAACAAAAAATAAAATGTTTCCAGTCACTTTCTTGCTAGCTTTCTGTTCCTGTCGCTGGTAAATCTTGAAGTAGTAGTCAGACTTTTAATTTTTTGTTAATTTGCCCTCAACCATTTACTTCTTAATGTCTTGGAATAGAATTTCTTCGTTGTAATATAATTAGAACCAAAATTGCTTACCTCAGTGTTACCAATCAATTTATATTTATTAAAATAAAGGCCCAAACTTTTATATTTTTTGCCCTATACATGTATAACATCAGTGTTGATGCCACCTTTTTAACTTACCTTGAATCCCTAATATGTTGATTCCTTTTCTTAAATCAGTCTTACCCTCTTTTGTTCCTTTTCTTCAGATTCTAATTGTGTTTTTCAGTGTTGTTTCATTGACATTTTTTTCTTCATCCATTTTTTACTTCTGACATTTCATTAATTACTGCTAAGATTTAAATGTTTGTCTTCTCCAGAATTATTGTTGAAATTTAATTGCATTAAGTATTAAGAGGTGATTAGGTCACAGGGGCTTTGCCTTTGTTGATTGGATTAATGCCTTTATAAAAGGTTAGTTTTGCCTCTGCCCCTCTGACTTCTGCCATGGGAGGAACTCCAGGGGATGCAGTGTTCAAGGTCTGTCTGGGAATCAGAATTGCCAAACTTGCCAGTACCTTGCTATGGGACTTCTCAGCCTCCAGAACTGTGAGCCAATACATTTCTTTACAAATTGCCTGTCTTGTGGTATTCTGTTATAGCAGCACAAACGGACTAAGACCTTTCCCATGAATGGTTTTCTTTGTAATCCATGCCAATGGTTCTTAAAAACTTCTTTGGGAGTGTATATTGTAGATCCTTTAAAGTCTGATTAAAGACAGCCTCCCTAGGATTTGCAAATACATACACATTTGCATTGAATTTCAGAGCTTTTCACCCTGAGCTTGTTAATGGATTCCAAACTAGAACCTCTACTCTGCATTTATTTTCACATAAGTATATTTAGACTTAACCACTCTTCACAGTCTTAAGCTTTTATCTAATTACTGGCTGTATATCTGCTTGGATCTCTCATCTAAACTTCAAACTAATTTCTGAAAAGAAGTGTTCTCTGGATTCACTTATTTTAATTTCACTTCTCCAAATTATGCTGCCTTGAAATTTTTTGGCTTCTCCTCCCTCCCATTCACTTAGTCATGAGGTTCTCTCTTAATAATCCTTACTGACATTGCTTAGTAGGGGGCTCACACTCCGTATCTAAATTATTGCAATTTGCTTTCTAACAAATCTGTTTTTTTATCTCTAGGCCTTTCTCCCTTCCAGTTCTTCTCATATGGATGCCCAGCCTTGTTTATATCCCATTGCTTGATCAAAACCTTCAGCATTCCCAGATCATAAATTGCATACTTTTAGCTTGCCTTTAAGAAAGCTAATGATTTGCTTTAAATTATCTTTCCATTTATATCTTTCTACTTTTTATATGAGTCTGAATTTCAGCAAAGCTGAACTTTCGTGATTCACTGTCATGTTATTTTTACTGTTTCTTTTTTCTGAACATTAGTAGTAGGCACCATTTATTGAGTGCTTACTATTAATATAAATCATTATACAGTAATTGTGTGCAAGATAGGTTCTTGTTTCTTGAAGATGAGGAAATTGAGTATTAGGAAGATGAAATAGCGTACTTTATTCATAGCTAGTAAATGATGGAGACAGGATCCAAAAGAAGACATTTTGATTCCAGAGCCTTGTGTTATGGTATACTGTCTTTATATCCTTTCTGTGTGTTGAAGTCAAAGATGAATTGTGATTCCAATTCTTCCAGAAAGCTATCTGTGATCTGTCCAGCTGGACGAAGTGACTCCTCCCACCATGACTTCTCTCTCAGCACTGGTTTCAGTTGTCATGACACTCATCACTTGTACATTAAATTATTTAGTTGTGTTATTTTAGCTTTATTATTAGAGTCTCAGGTCCTTGATGGCAGATTCCAACTCTTAAGATTTAACTGTATTCCTGTTCATTATATACATTATCTAGCACAATGCTTTGTGTGTAATATATATATGATTAAGTGCATTAGTTGAAATTTCAAGGTTGTGCACCTAAAGCCAAGGGAAGAGGCAATAATTTGGGTAAAACTATAGAATCTACCCTACTTCAGAACAGCAGATATGTGAGCCATTTGAAGATTAAGTAGTCTTTGGGTCTACTTCTCTATTTTTACTCCTAGCACCTTCATTTAGGTAAAGCTTTAATTCAGATTTTTTTTTCTTTCTTAGAGGGAAAGGTCACTGAAGTATATTAATATTTACTTGTTAAAGTATTATTGAATGTTGCTATGTGCAAGATTGCTGTCTCCATAGAGCTGCACATAAAAGAATTATAGTAATTCTAACCTGATGAATTTTATAGCTGGTAGAAGAGTTAGTAGTCTATAATTATTGGTTAAAACATTTTTCTTTATCTCTTTATCCCCTTAACTTTTGATGAATTGACTTTCATAATCACATTTTGCTGCTGCAATCTTATTTGGCCTTTCTGTCTGAATGCTGAGTGGTTAAAATGCATTTAGTACTTTTTTTCTGTATGTTTTAGCGCTTCCTTATTGTTGGCTGACAGTGCTGCTCAAAATTATTTTACATGCTTAAACCAAGAGACAGGGACTGTATTATGAGTAAAATGTAAAATATTCCCATGCTAGGTATATACATAACCTAAGTTTGAGAATGACTAACCCAAGCTTGAGCTAAATAGCTTCTAAGATTTTTTTTCCCTCTTCTTGCTTCCTTTGTGCCAGAGAAAAGAATGAATGAGAGAAATGAATGAATGGTAAAGTGTTCCTAATAGACTTACTCATTACTCTCCTACTACCTACCTTATTTCTGTGGAAAAAATCTTTTCAATTTACATACAGTAACTTTGAAATAGGTAAAAGTTTATTTTTAACTTAGGGTTTTATTTAGTATCTTTTATGTGTGTATTAAATAATGGAGTAAGTTCAAGATCTGTGACTTAGTGATTCTTCTTGAGATATTTTTCCTATATAGAAACGTTTCTTTTGTTATATATTTTTTTCTGTGACATGTTTTACAAGTGCTTTTAAACTTTTGGTTTTCTAATTTTTATTTTTAGTATAAAGAAATATATTTGTATATTGACTTTGAATTCTGAAATTTTACTAAGTGTACTTATTCTAGTAGCTATTTTATAGATTCAGTGGAATTTTCTTACACCAATCTCATCATCTATGAGTAATGACCATCTTATCTGATTTTTATACCTTCATTTATTATTTTTTAGCTATTTATTTTTGAGGTGGAGTCTGGCTTTGTCGCCCAGGCTGGTGTGCAGTGGCATGATCTCAGCTCACTGCAGCCTCCACCTCCCAGGTTTAGGTGATTCTCCTGCCTCAGCCTCCCAAGTAGCTGAGACTATAGACACGTGCCGCCATGCCTGGCTAATTTTTAGTAGAGACGAGGGTTCATCGTGTTAGCCAGGATGGTCTCGATTTCCTGACCTCATGATCCACCGGAGGATTGATTTTCAAATATTAAGCCAATTTTGTATTCCTGAGATAAACCAGGCTTGGTCATGTTGTATTATGCTAGATTTGATAATATTAAAACAAGTGGAAGTATTCAATCCTCTGTTTTTCTGAAAAAATTTATTTAGGATTAGTACTTTTTTTTTCTTAAAATTTTTGGGATCCAGGCCGGGCGTGGTGGCTCAAGCCTGTAATCCCAGCACTTTGGGAGGCCGAGACAGGCGGATCACGAGGTCAGGAGATCGAGACCATCCTGGCCACCACAGTGAAACCCCGTCTCTACTAAAAAATACAAAAACAAAACAAAACAAAAAAAACGAGCCGGGCGAGGTGGCGGGCGCCTGTAGTCCCAGCTACTCCGGAGGCTGAGGTCGGAGAATGGCGTAAACCCAGGGGGCGGAGCTTGCAGTGAGCTGAGATCTGGCCACTGCACTCCAGCCTGGGCGACAGAGCGAGACTCGGTCTCAAAAAAAAAAAAAAAAAATTTTGGGATCCTTCACCAGTGAAGCCATCTGGGACTGAAATTTTTGTTGTGAGGATTTTTTGATTATAAAATCAGTGTCTTTGATAGTTACAGGGCTGTGTAGGTATTTCGGTTTCTTCTTGTGTCACTCTTGACAATTTATGATATTCAAGGATTTTTCTGAAGTTGCCAAATTTATTGACGTAAAGTTACATGCATTGTAACCTTACTGTTCATTTAATAACTAGGATTTACTGTGATGCTTCCTTTCCCCTTTTTAGTTATACCTTTGATTACTCTTTTATTTTCTTAATCAATTTTGCTATTGGCTTTTCAGTTTTACTCAGCTTGTTAAAGAACCGTGTTAACTTTTTTTTCTATTTTCTATTTCAGTATTTTATTTTTATGATTCCCTTTGAAAGCACTTTGGGTTTAATTTGCTGTCCTTTTCTTCTTAAAGTGGAACCTAGGTCATTGGTTTTACACCTTTCTTTCAGCTATTTTATGATATTGTTCCATTGCCACTGGCATCTGTTGTTTCTGGTGAGAAATCTGCTGTCATTTGAGTCTTTGTTCTCCTGAATGTAATGTGTCTATTTCCCCCCTCTGACTACCTTTAGGATTCACTTCCTTTTATTTGGTCAGCAATTTGACTATGGTAGGCTTGTGTTTCTGTGTTTGTGTTTTATCCTTCTTAGATTTGCCAATTTGGGTCTGTATTTTGGGTCTTTCATCAGTTTTAGAAAGTTCGTGTTCACTATATCTTCAAAATTTTTCTGCCCCATTTTTCTTTCCTCTTTTTCTGAGACTTTATATTTAGTTCCTTGTATGTTAGATTATTTGATATTATCCTACAAATCTCGTGTATGTTTTAAAAAATTACTTTTGTCCCTTTGCTTTTGATTTGGATATTTGTTATTTTCTTTTCTTTTCTTTTTTTTTTTTTAAGAGACAGCATCTCACTCTCTTGCCCAAGCTGGAGTGCAGTGGCGTGATTGTAGCTAATTGCAGACTTGACCTCCTGGGCTCGAGGGATTCTTGTGCCTTGGTAGCTGGGATGTCAGTCACACACCACCACACCCAGCTGATTTTTTAATTTAATTTTTTTTTTTTTTTTTTTGTAGAGATGGGGTCTATGTTAACTAGAGTTGTCTTGAACTTCTGGTGTCGAGTAATCCTCCCACTTCAGCTTCCCAAAGTGCTGAGATTATAGACATGAACCTCTTTCCCTGTTTTCAAGTTCACTATTATTTTTTGTCTACTGTTTCCAGTCTGCAAAGGAGAGTTATTTCTAATTCAAATTTTTTATTTCTAGGTTTTCCTATTTGGCTCTTTTTAATAGTTTCTATGTATTTACTGAAGTTCCCCAGCTCTCCATGCATGTGGTCCACATTTTGCAGTAAATTCTTTAGCATTTTTATCATTATTGTGAAGTCCCCATCTAATCTATTATTTGGGCAGTCTCTGTGTTTCCATTGACTATTTCATCTCATGTAGATCACATTTTCTTACTATTTTGTGTTCCCTTCAGTTGGTTTTATGCTAGATCCTTTGTGTAAAAGGACTGTAGAGACTGAAGTAAGTAAGATTTATTGTCGGTAAGGGGCATGCCTTTTTTTTTGTTAGGCCACTTGAGTGGAGGCTGACTCATTTAGTTACCCTGTAGTCTGATTGGTTCTCGTTTGAATCAGTTCCCCATTGGCTTCAAATGCTTTGAGGGCAGAATCAGAATTTTCCCTTTGGGGCTGGGTACCATGACTCACACCTGTAATCCCAGCACTTTGGGTGCCAAGGTGGACAGATCACCTGACATCAGGGGGTTCAAGACCAGCCTGACCAATGTGGTGAAACCCCGTCTGTACTAAAAATACAAAACTTAGCCAGGTGTGGTGATGGGCACCTGTAATCCCATCTACTCAGGAGGTTGAGGCAGAAGAATCGCGTGAACCCAGGAAGCGGAGACTGTAGTGAGCCGAGATGGTGCCACTGCACTCCACCCTGGGCAACAGAGCGAGACTGTCAACAATAAAAATAAAATAAAATTTAGCTAATTGCCACAAGGGGGCTGGACTTCCTTTCATTCAAATATGACCTTGAAGGTCTTGATGCATGTTGAGAAACACATGGAATAGAGGAATGGATGCTACAGAAGGAAGTTGGGAGGAAGCAAGAGAAATACTTACGGAAAGCCTTTATGTGCTTCCAAAAACAGCACTTTGATTCCAGAGGGCAACGTTTATTTGCCCTCTTGATAGAAAGTAGTAACCTCTTAGAGGACTTAGGGCTTGAGGTAAGCACTCGCAAATGGCAAAAGAAGAGTTTCTCTTCCTCCCAAAGGGGTGCTAACTCAAAAAGCAAGTAGGTGGAATTAAAGGGCCAGATTGAGCCCTTATGCCGGTTGACAAACTGCTTCAAAAGCCACCAGAAAACTCAACCATGGGGCATAACAGGAATGGAAAGCATATAGTAAGTCATAAGTAGCTGGCAGAGCTGCAGTTCCAATTAGTGTTTGTCCCAGCAATGTGCCAGCAGACAGGGGAAGGGTGGAGGTCATTTGAGCTGGTAGGATAAGAACAGGTATACATCTCAGGATATCTGTAGGGGATCCTGGGTCTTTGCTACTGTGTAAACTCAGTAAAAGCCACAGGTGCACAAATAAGAAGTGTGTGTTTAAGAAGTCATGTGGTATGCAGAGTGAAAACAGAGAGGCAGACTTTCTCCCAAGGTGAACAGTCCAGCAGGCGCACACAGCCATTGCAGAACACACACACACACACAAAATAGGCAGTGCCGCTTCTTGGGGAAAAGCTGAGTTTAGTTGAAAAAAGAGGAAACCCAAAGCACTACACGGTTTTAGGCTTTAGCCCTATCATTCTCGTGAGCCTCGTGTCCAGGAGGGTAATTAGTGCCTCATTTCTACTCGGTGCAGACCCCAAGCTCCTTCCCACCTCCACGAGCCATAGGGTGATCTCAGTGGTCAGATGGGGGAGCAGAGCCACTTGTGACCAAGAGGAATTGTTCTGATGGTTGGTTAGTAAGCTAGAAAGCGAATGGGAGAATAAAACTGTATCTGTGTGGTTTGAATGCCTCCAGCCGAAGACGGCACTGCGTACAGGTCTCTTTCAAGCAGAGAATGTACCCAAGTCATGCAGCACCGACGTATGTTAACTGCTGCAAATTCCTATGGGTCTGCAGCAATCTCACTTCTTGTCTCCTCAGAAGAAAAAATTCGACCGAGGAGATATAAGGCAGAAGGAAAAACTGAGGCAAGTTTTAGAGCAGGAGTGAATGTTTATTAAAATGCTTATTAAAATGCTTTACAGCAAGTATGAAAGGAAGTACACTTGGAAGAGGGCCAAGTGCCTCTGGTTCCAGGTTTTTGAATTGCTGGGGAGATCTTTGTTCTTCAGTCTTACCTCCTGCCTTTATGACTTTTGAAACTGTGTTTCAGCAGTGTTGTTCCTTTCCTTGTCTTTTGAATGGTAACCCACCCAGGAATGCCTCAGAGGGGTTTCCCTCAGCCCGTGTGCTCTACCCTCAGACTTTGTTAGCTGGAAGCTTTTAGTTTCTTGGTGATCACTTCTAGTTCTTCCTTGCTCCCAGAATTACTCATGAGTCTTTGGTTAGTAAGTGTTGATGAGTGGCTGTAGACTCACTTTGTGGCTTGTGGTACTTTGATTCTAATCTCTCTTGACAGCACGTATATATGACTGCTAAAAGATGATTTAAAGTTTGGCTGGTTTCTCTTTACCTCGATCTATGGAGTCACATTTTTCTTCCTGACTTTCCACCAGGAATGAGAGTAAACATGGGTTTCTTTGCTCTTCTGAAGGGCTTGTCACTTTCTGGAATTTAGTTAGTTCATTTATGAATTTTTTTTTTTTGGTCTCCTCAAGCTCTTTAGGTTTTAAAAAATACTATAGTTTTGTAGTTAAAGTGGCTTGTTTTTTGTTGTTGGGGTGAAAGCAATGGTCTCTTGTGATTTTCCACATCCAGCCTGAGATGGAATGGCTAATGTAGTTTTAATGTGCATTTGTCTTATAAAAGTTAGGATGAAAAATTTTTCCTATGTTTATTTATATATATAAAGTTTTATAAATTATTATATATAGATAATATGTATTTTTATACATTAAATATGTTTATATGTATGACATATAACATAATTATATAACTAATATATTAGAATATATGTTTATGATTTATGATGTAACCATTACTTATATATAATACATACTTATATAATTATTATATATAATATATAATGCTCCAGAGATTAATTTAATAATTTAAGAAAATAAGCTTTTTTCCCTAAAAAGTAATGGTTACATCATAAATAATATGTAATGTAATTATGTATGATTACTAATTATATATTACTATTATATAATTATATATTACACATGTAATTATAATTATGTAATACATAATTTACATATGTAATATATAATTATATGTTGTATGTTACATATTATGTGTTTTTTTCTGTTGATTGTTCTTACACTCCCTAGTTTTTCTGATACATTGTTGGTTTCTTAAAAAGTTGATTTGTAGGAGCTTTTCATGTATTAGGGAAATTGTGATATGAGCTACAACTTTTTCTTTCCCATACTGACATTTATGTTTTGATCCAGCTTGTGTTAATTTTTCTAATATAGAAATGCTTCGGCTGGGTGCGGTGGCTCACGCCTGTAATGCCAGCACTTTGAGAAGCTGAGGTGGGTGGATCATTTGAGGTCAAGAGTTTGAGACCAGCCTGGCCAGCATGGTGAAACCCTGTCTCTACTAAAAGTATAAAAATTAGCCTGATGTTGTGGTGGGCACCTGTAATCCCAGCTACTTGGGAAGCTGAAGCAGGAGAATAGCTTGAACCCAGGAGGTGGAGGTTGCAGTGACACGAGATGGGGCCACTACACTCCAGCCTGAGCGACAGAACAAGACTCTGTCTCAAAAACACACACACACACACACAAAGAAATGCTTCATTTTATGTAGTTGAATTTATCCTTTACTCCATGGAGTCTAGATTTTCTATTGTAGTCATAGTCAGAAAAACTTTCCCTGTTTTGAGATAAAATTACTGCCAATGATAATATAGCAAAAGTTATCACTAGTTGTGCTTACTGTATGCCAGCATACTAATTGATTTACCAGTCAATTAATGAACTCTAATTGACAATATGTGTGCTATAAATCATACTATGACCACGAGAAGTCAGGCAAAATGGAAACCAGTCACTGTATTTTCTCAAGTAGTATCACACATATCCTTTATTATCTTATTTTGAAAGAAAATCCAGGTATGAAGTAGGGATAAAGCCTTATTTATGTATTTTTATCCAGATGCACACAAAGGTATCTCTATAAAACTTGACTGCATAATCCATGTTTTCCCAAGGATTTAAGATGCAACCTTAAATAGATACTGAGTTCTTATATGTATTTGGGTTTATTCTAGACTTTTTATATGTTATATTTATCTATGTCTTTTACACTTTTCTCTTATTTTTGGTGATAAAAGGCTAGTCCCCTGTCAATAATGTTCAGTTTTAGAATTTTCCTGCCTGGTTTTGCTTGACTGCCCTTGCCCCTCAACTTTATTATGAAAACTTTGAATATACAGAAAAGTTTGAGGGTTGAGATTCTGCCATTAACATTTTAGTGTGCTTGTCGCTATTATCCTTTGGTTCATTTCAGAATAAATCGCAGATGTCAGTGCACTTACCCCTAAAGCATGCATACCATGCTTTACTTCAGGATTTTAGTTTTATTTTAATTTTAGAATTTAGATGCAATCAAGTGCACAGATCTTAAGGGTACCGTTTTGTAGTTTTGACAAGTGTATACATTTTTGTAACCCAGTCACCTGTTAAGATAAAGAACATTACTATAGCCCTGCAATTTACTCATTTCTTTTTCCATGCCCCCACCTACCTCTAGAAGGAAGCAGTGTTCTGCTTTTTTTCCACGTATATTAGTATTGCCTGTTGTAAAACTTTCTGCCAATGGCATCAGAGTATTATTTTGAGCAAGGCTTCTTTTTAACTCCTTGTAATGTGCCTGAGATTTATTCGTATTATTGCATATACCTGTAGTTTGCTTCTTTGTATTGCTGAGTAGTATTCTGTTGTCAGATTCATGGTATATACAGTAGTTAATAATAATGCTCTCATTATTTTTAGGCTGGATTAGTTAACACAGTTTCTTAAGTCTTATGAATTGAAAATAGTACATGATGGTTCTAATAAAAATTTAAACAGCGTAGAAATAGAAACCAAAAATGAGTCTTCTTATTGCTTTCTGATTCTCATATGTAAACATGTAAACATATATTTGTAAAAATAAACCTATATGTGCCACCTATTTATGAAGATACATAACTTTTTTTCATAGATAGAATCATTTATATGTTACTACTGCAACTAGTATTTCCAGTAACACTGCACATCATCCCATAAA
Source organism: Piliocolobus tephrosceles (assembly GCF_002776525.5). Taxonomy (NCBI): domain Eukaryota; kingdom Metazoa; phylum Chordata; class Mammalia; order Primates; family Cercopithecidae; genus Piliocolobus; species Piliocolobus tephrosceles. Next base: position 36,441,413 of record NC_045455.1, read on the forward strand.
AGTATACTATTAGGTAGATTCCTATTCTTTCCAGTGGTTCCATAGAATTCCATTATGTGAGTATATTGCACTTTGTTTAAATAGTACTTTATGATGTAATTATTACTTTTTAGGGGGAAAAAAGCTTATTTTCTTGAATTAAGTAATTCCTGTACATAGTCAAGGAAAACTTAAAGACTTTGAAATGAAAAGCAAAATCCTCTTCACGTTTCCCATCCTTGAACTTTTACTATTAATATGTAGTTTTTATGCTGTTACAATGGCTGAAATCCAATGTTTTTGCATGACCAAATCATCTACAGCCATACCACTCTGAACACCCCTGATCTCATCTAACTTGGAAGCCAAGCAGGATTAGGCTTGGTTAGTACATGGGTGAGAGACTATAGTTTATGTAACCATTCTGTTCTTATTTATCATTTAGGTTATTTTCTTTTTTCTTTGGCTTTCCAAATAACTTTTTTTCCCCCGGTTTCTTTTTTTCTTTGACAACACAACTGGTACACTGTTTTTGACTTTCTAAATAACTCTGCAATGAACATCTTCCTCTGTGTGTATGGTTTGCTTTATTTTCATTAGTAGAAGTTATTTTCTAGAAGTCAGCTAAGGCTGCTATTGGGGGCTTTCTTAGTATTAAGTATACTTTCTTGGTTTAAATCCAGTAGTTCAGATGAACTTGTTTTATGATGTTATGTATTGCATTATTAGTAATTCCTCATTTTGTTTTTTAAAGAGCCATTTTAAAAGAAGTGACAGGAGATAGTGTGTCAGTGTAAATTCTAGTCTGCTTTTGAGATCTCTATATCTCTGCTCCATACATTCTGCAATTATTTATTTTCCATTTTACAGGCAATTTAAAAGTCGATAAAAAACATTTATAAAATCTTAAATGAAGTCACTTATAAATGAAAAGTGTTTGAATGATTACAGATTCCACATAGCATTAATATATACTTCAGCAGATCATTTTTTTGTTGCTCTTTGTAATAGTTATAAATGCAATAACAGGTGCTGTAAGGCATATAACTTGTGATCTTTTTTGGGGCATATTTTGTAAGAGATTGTCATTGTGATGTTTCTTCTATGTTACTGTTATTTTCTTTAATGATCTCTCAAATGCTTATCTTACCTTTTTAAAAAGTTTAATTTTTTATAGTAGCTGGCAGACTGTGAAATAGGTAGACCTTATTTTGAAAACTACTTTATAAACTTGCAGTTACCAGTCTGCAAAGTTATTAATGTACTTTCCTAAATTGAATCATGTTGAGTTTGGATGCCTTTGATGACGTTAAACAGCCAAATTTGAGGAACAGTTAAGTTCTGTGAGGATACATGAAGTTTGGAGGAATCATGAGTATACATTGTGATTAGGAAAAGGCTCTTGAATCCACCTAACCTCTGTGGGTTTCAGATGTAGAGAAAGTTTTATTGCCATACTGAAGTGATCGGACAATTTTGGAGCTATATTATGAGATGTGGTGAAGGTTAAAACAGGAGTTACTTGATCCGATCTCTTTTTAAGAATGTTGCTCGCTGGGCACGGTGGCTCATGCCTATAATCACAGCACTTTGGGAGGCCCGAGCGGGTGGATCACCTGAGGTCAGAAGTTCAAGATCAGCCTGGCCAACATAGTGAAACCCTATCTCTACTTAAAGTACAAAAATTAGCCGGACATGGTGGTACATGCCTGTAATCCCAGCTACTGGGGAGGCTGAGGCAGGAGAATTGCTTGAATGTGGGAGGCAGAGGTTGCAGTCAGCCGAGATTGCCACTGCACTCCAGTTTATGACATGTAGAGGTTTGATTAGATAAAACATTTTGAAGACAAAGGAAGACTAGTTAGCCATTTCTTAGTCTAGTTTAAGACTGAGTTGTGAAATGCCTGAATTTAGATTGGTATAATGTTGGTAATTAGAAGCTCCTTCTCAATACATTGTGATTTGTTCTAGGGAAAAGGCAGATGTAGTTATCTGTAATACCAATGGGAGAAACAGACAAACATACCAGTAGTTGTTATATAACAGTGGTAGAAACAATGTACAGATACATAGGTCTGGCAATTTAGGAGAACTATACAAAATGTTTCTATTAAGTAGAATTTATCTATTTATGCCTTCCAAGGGCTCAAAATTTGGTCATGAGTGCTGAGGAAATGGGATTCTGTGACTCTTCAGAGAGACATAAAGGAAAAATCTCTTGATGATTCTAATGCTATGTACCGAATTATTCTGAAATTCGGTTAACTAAAAGTTACTGGGAATGGGAAGAGAGAAAGAGTGCAAGGTGGTGAAAGCTTAATATTTTTTCACAAAAATGACTCACTTTTTCAGATTGTATGGTTCGGTGCCTTTATTTTTAAAATGAGTAAACTAAAGCCTAGAGAAATAAAATGCTAACACAGGATTATATAACTAGTGAATAAAGTAGAAATGACACCAGACTGGAAATCTGAAAACTCTATGTTTTTTGGAGTACAGTTCAGTGCTTTTCTTCAATACCAGACTGCTTCATAGAAAGGCTGACAATTTGACTTGGGACAAAGTAGGTTTGAAAGGGAATATAGGACTTAAAATATGACAACCAGAATTTAACTAAAGTATGTTTTTAGCGGTGATTATAGGCATTTTTTATCATAGTTCACTATTTAGTAATCCCTTAACGATTGTTAGGGTGCTTGGCAGGTTAATAAAGTGCTGCTTATTTGTAATTATACTTATTGGTAATTATTTCTAGTTTGGCAGGTCAGCTGTTAGATGAAGAAACTGAAGCTTAGTTTGCTTAGTCTTAAGATTCATGAGCGGAAAAGTGTCTGTAATAATTTCTCCTTTTTAAAGAAAGATTTTGGCATGATTCTGGTAACCGTATCAGAAAATTTTGGTAGCAATGTTAAAGACTTAAAAATGAATCTCTAGCATACATAACCACACAGCATTAGCCAGACCTTTTAAAGAAATATCAGAAAAAGTTTGAAGGTTTAAGCGACTCAGCCGAATTTATCCAACAGGATGATAGAACTAGATTTTTTGTATTTCTAGTTTTAGTGCTATTTCTTTTGGATAATTTTGCCTTTTTGGTTTTAAAAGAAAATGTTCACTAGCCTTTGCTCTCTAATTTTAGTAATCAGAGGGATGGATTATCTGAGATCTGTTGTTAACTAGATAGAATGTGAGTAACTGGAGTGAGGGTGGCCTCTAGAACCATTCTTTTCTCAGAGAACTCAATTCTTCAACTATGAATAGGAATTAAAAAAAAACAACAAACTAAATATGAAGATTAGTCATGGGCTACCATATTGCAGATCCACCTTTTTTTTTTTTTTTTTTTTTTTAAAGAGAGAGTTCTGTGGCGTGATGTTATAACCACACTTACAACCACAGCGATCTGTGCTTAGTTTGTCATTTGGGCTGCTGCTCTTTGCACTGAACAGCACAAACTTTTACTTTGGTTTTGTGATCTGATTGTTGGGTCTTTGACACTTAATGGACACTTCTTTTTTTTTTTTTTAAATTTAATTTAGAAGTTACGTAACTTTTAAAGGTATGGTTCCCAAGTGTGGTGTGAGGATTCCTGGAATTTCCTGAGAGCCTTTCATGGTGTCTTATGAGGTCCTTATTTTTCCAACTATGTATCTACGTCAGATCAGTTTTTCTTCATGTACTTCAAGCAATATAACGTATCATAACAGACTGAATGTAAAAACAGATATAAGAATCGGCCTGTCCTCCATTAAGCCAGACAAAGGTATTTGCAAAAAGTGTAAAACGTGGTCACTCTTCTCAGAAAAGTTGTGTTTGATTTTGGAAAAATAGTTTTTGGGTTTTTTTAATTTAAAAAATATGGTATTTAATTTCAGGTGAGGCTATTTATCATAGAGCTCTGCCCATCCCTGACCTGATTATGACCTAAGCTGGGAAAGATGAGTCATTTTCACAGGCCAGTATGGATGCTGGGGGAGAGAAGAGTAGCCTCCTTTTTCTGATTTCACTAGCTGTGAGAATAACGTAAGCCGAGAACTGCTTGGGGGCCATCATTTTTGCCACACATAGAGAGCCTTTCTGAAAATGAAAATGCAGAATAGAGAGTCCTGGTGATATGATTTGAACTCCTGGATTCAGAAAAAAAGCCAGCCCCACATATAGGCTTCCTGTTTGTTTGCACGAATAAATTCTTCTCATTACTCAAAGAAATATATAGGGTTTTTATGCTAAGTTACAATGGATTTATTATTTCAAACTAAACAATTTTTTCTCAATTTTAATTCTTAATAAATATTGATATAACTCTTTTAAATAAAAAGCTGTTTGGAGTGGTTCCTTATTTGTAAAGCATAGAGGGCTCCTGATACCAAAAATTTAAGAATCATTGTTCTAAAAGTAAGATGGAATCACTGCTATTTCTTGGAGTGATGTGGGGGAATAAAAGAACTGGCCAGTTTTCAGTGTTGTAATTACATGTATTGTGATACATTTTGCAGTGATGAAGAAGTATTAGTAGAATGTGTGATGCTCAAGGATGGATCGTGTTTAGATGATTTTATTTTGTAGAATGAACTGGGTGTATAATAATTCTTAATGAGTAGTCTTTGCTGTAACTAATTGCTGTATATAAGTAATCTATTTTTGCTTTCTTGTTCGAATTGAATGAAGCATGTAATAAACTACAGCAATTGAAAATTTCAATGTATGTATTATGCTTGCCGCAATGAAATTTGGATTTTTAAAAGAGTAATTCTAAGTACAGAATATAAAATCATGACTTTGATGCAAATTAGATATTTTTCCTGAATATAAAATGAAAATTTGGAAGGAACAGACGTGGGTGCATATCCGTGTTCTAAAGTTACTCAGTTAACATATTTAAATTTAATTTTTAATTCCCACTGCCACCTCCAGCTCTTTTTCAAGATTACTGAAAATGGAAGCTTGGGTTAAATTCCGTGAGTTACATTCTACTGAATGTCTAAAGTCTCCAAGAAACTCGTGCAAAACAAACTTTTTGAAATATTGTATCGGAGTATTAAAGATTTCTTTACGGTCTCATTACTGTTTTGAAAATCTCAAAAACCAAAACACACTATGAGTGTGTTGGGGGATTAGTACAACCTTTATTTCTAAAGGTGATTTGTTTCTTATTAAGAATATTTAGTTTTTAAAGATATTTCATTATAACATTTGATTTTCTGTATTATTTTTGGCTTCTGTAACTTTAGTGTGTGTATTTCCCTCTCCATCCCAGATATAGTTGGAAGAGAATGACCTTCTTAGATGGTCACTTCTGTGCTTTTAAAGGGTATGCATGAAGCTGGAAGTCTCCAACTGAACTATTTTTTAAAAACAAAGATGCTAGCTGGGCACTATTGCTCACACCTGTAAATCCCAACACTTTGGGAGGCTGAGGCAGGGGGATCACTTGAGGCCAGGAGATCGAAACCAGCCTGGTCAATAGAGTAAGACCCTATTTCTACACACAAACAAAAATGAGCCAGGTGTAGTTGTGTGCACCTGTAGTCCTAGCTACACGGGAGGCAGCGGTGGGAGGATCTCTTGGCAGGAGTTCAAGGCTTCAGTGAACCATGAGTGCACCACTGCCCTCCAGCCTGGGTAACAGCAAGACTTTGTCTCTAAAAAAAAGAAATGGGAAAAAAAAGCTTTATTAGCTGTATCGTTAACACAGTATATTCAGGAATTGACGAAGTTTTAATTTTATACCTTTAAAATCATTGATGTGAATGACTTGGTAGTGATTTAGAGGTTTAATTTGCCAAAGCTCACTGAAGCAGTTAATTTGAAATCCTTGGAGAATTAAAATTGGAAACCCCAGTGTTCATGAATGCTCACTTTGCTCCATTTCACTTGACTCCTATCCCTCATATGTGTCAAGTAGGTCAAGTAGGCCTTAGGCTCTTTCTGATGGGTTCCCTTGGCCTGGGCTTTTTAAATATTTTTTTTTTCCTAGATAGCCATAAAGCATGCTTGCATTCCATTTCCATTCCTATCTAAATTCAGATCCCTGTTTAAATGTCACTTCCACAGAGTCCTTCCTTGATGATCTTAAATAATGCTTGTTTTATCTTTTCTGTTTTCGTTCTCCTTACCTTTCTTCCTTTCTCCTCCTTTACACTTTATCCTTTCAACCTGGATTTTTCCTCAGAGCAAATGTTGACAATACATAGTATAAACGTATGTTTGTGTAATATGCATATTGTCTCCCTCCACCCAACAATGTAAATTCTGTGGCAACAGTGACGTTTCTAAAAGTCGTATTTTCAGGATCTAGAACAGTGACAGAGTAGGTGCTTTTAAAATTTTCTTGAATAATGAATGCGATATTTGGACGATAATCACCAAACCCAACATACTTATTTTCTTATTTTATTCATCAAACTTTATATGAAGATGAAAGATAATCCCTGACAGAAATGAGCCATTGATCTAGTGAAACAGATATTTGTATGTATATTCTCTTGCTTAGTAACTATTAATATGTCTCAGATTTTTTGTAGGGTGTATTTTATCTACAGTGTAATTTTTAAAAAATACTTTTTTATCACTAATGTATGTAGATCAGTAATTGAACAGACTGCTGTATTATCTTATATTTCATGTATTTGCACAATATCTCATGAACAAATTTAAACCTAATAATTATACACATTGATATTTGTGAGGGATTTACTATCCAATCCAGTGCTTATCTGCCAAGAGCTGTTCAGCCTATGCTTGAAACCATTCTAATGATGGAGAACCCTTGGGCAGTTTATTCTGCCTTTGGGAGGCCTCTGATTATTTAAAAAAAAAAAAAAAAAAAAAAGTCTGTCTCCATTTTAAGCCAAAACCTGTTTGGCTGCTTCTGCTTACTGGCTTCAGTTACGTTCCTTGGAGGATATATTGGACAAATGTAATCCTTTTTCCTTGTGATAACCTTTCAATTGTTTGAAGACTTACCAAGTTCTCTCTGACATTTCAGTTCTCTAGGCTGAGAATCCCTAGAAAACCATCTAATAATGACATCCATGTACATCTTGGTCATTTTCTAAGAACCTGTTTGAGTTTGTTTATGCATTTATAAAGGTGGCACCTAGAACTGAAAGCACTAACACTCTACTGCATAGGAGAGCAGCACTCTTTCCTGTCCAGTTCTCGGTTTTCTGTTTATTGCATGTTTAGAGTTTGTGTTTCCTCCCAGCCATTTCACACTTTCATTTCCTTTAACTTAGCCATTTATTAAAGTACTTAAGTTGTTCACCTTCTATTTGCCTTCTACAAATGCTATTGTTAAGTCACATCTCATGCCTTGTTTTGTAGTTTTTGCTTTTGTTTGTATTCTGTCCCCTCACCAGCCCCAACACACTCAGAAGAGTAATTGCAGTTGGAGCACTTGGTGGTCAGAATCCTACTTTATTGGCAGATTTTGTTGTTTGTGGGAGCTAAGAAGTACTTTTCAAAACTTGATTCTTTTTTTTCCTTGATCTGTAAGGCAATTTCAGCTCTACTTTTTCTTTCACATATTTTCAGGATGCTAGCAGTATAGCAGGGGTAAAGAAAAGTCTAGCTCTGACAAGATATAGATCATTCAAGTTACAAACCTTTTATCAGCAGTGGCAACTGGTATAGTAAAGTACCTCGAACAATCTTGCTAGCCATGGAGATAATTTTTAAAAATAGTTTGCTATATGAATATAGTTTTTTTAATTAGGTAATTTGAATATTTAATTGACTTTGCGTAACATCATTACTAGATGTTCAGATAATATAACACTTAAGACGAATAGAAAGAGAACATACATTTTGCCTTTCTGTTCCTGATATATAACATTTCAGTATATTACTAAATTTCTGTGGTCTATATTTTTTACTCAGCTTTTTGTTTTCAAAAATACTGAAGTAAAAATGGAACTTCTTGTGGGACTTAAGGAAAATTGCCTCCTAAATGCAAATTCAGTTGTTTTGCCATTAAATGCGAAATTTCAACCCCTGCTTCTATGTAATTTGAACTCTTAACACATGTTAAAAAGTCATCTTCCTTTCAGATTATTTTGAGGATTTAGAACTGTATGTGGTAGTTTATTTGTTGTGGCTAATGGTTTTTGTTTCAGTTCAGATTGCTTCTACAGAAGATGTTGAGCAGAGATTCTTCTGAAATTCTGTCTTGCTGTTTTATCAAACTGGTTTATAGACTGTAATAATTTTAAAAATCATGAAAGGCTTCCTCTAGATTTTTAGCTGCTAACATTTTAATTCATTTTTAAAATGTCCTATTTAAAAAATAATGGTGTGAAAATGAAATAGATTTGGTATTTTGTTGAGAGAATTGAGAAATGACAGGTAAGTTACTGGAAAAACCACTAATAAGTTGAAAATTCACCATGACACCCAAACCAATATTAAATTACAGCATTTAGACTCAGTGTAGACTGAATTTATTTACAGCAGTTCAATAAAACGCAGTAATAGTATTATGTATCATAATGATTTCCAGTAAATTGAAATAGGTTTAGCTTGATGTCTAGTTTGGTTGATGTCTGGTTGATTGTGCTTATTCAGGATATCTGTTTCATGGTCTCATACAGTATTACCAGATGGCCAGATGTAAGTATATCTCGAGATACATCAAAAGGTTATTATTCCAGTTCTTCATCCTTATTTCATCATAGATCTGAGTATTCCCATGCTGATTATATGATAAAACAAAAATTTAGTATATCATAAATCATTGTATTTAAAAATGTTGAAATAAGTATATGGAAGTAAATTTTTGAAAGAAAAAGTGAAAGTCTTAAATCTCCTTGTTTAAAAATGTTGAAATAAGTATATCGAAGTAAATTTTTGAAAGAAAAAGTGAAAGTATTTAAAAAATCTCTTGTACCATTGAAGTGGATTTTTTTTCTTGTTGCATAGATCATAACTCATTTCAAATCTTTGTAAATAAATGGAAATAGCTTTATAAGAAAAGTTGATCTATGAATCCTGAGTGACAAATTACCCTGAAACTTAGTGACACAGCATACATTTATTATCTTATGGTTTCTGTGGGTCAGGAATTTGGGAGCAAGTTAACTGGATATTTCTGACTCAGTGTCCCTTATGAGATTGTAGTCAAGCTGCTGGGCACACGTGTAGTCTTAGGTTGTGCTGGGACAGTAGAATGTACTTCCAAGCTCACTCACATGTGGCTATTGGTTAAGAGGCCTCAGTTCCTTGCTAGCCATTGACTGAAGGCCACATTTACTAGCCACATGGTGTTCTCCCTAAGGCTGCTTTAGTGTCTTTCCTTGGGGCATAGCAGGTGATTTCTGTAGAACAAGAGAGAGAGAAAGAGAGAGACAGAAAGAAAGAAAGCCTGCATGAAGAAGATGTCACAGTAACTTTTAAGACCCAGTCTTAGAAGTCAAACACACCATCACTTCTATTTGTTAAAAACAAGTCACTAAATTGAGTCTATGCTCATGGGGTAGGAAATTAGGCTTTACCTTTCTAAAGGGAGGAATGAAGAATTTGAGGATGTACTGTAAAACAACCACAATGATGTTGATCTAGTGAGTCTTATAGCATATACAATAAACTGTACTAGTTCATTAAGAAAGTAGCTCTTATCTCTGAAATTTATCAGTTGCCTTTGTGGTCTTTATAATAAGTAAAATCCATCTGTTGATTGACTTGCAGTCAAGTTTCTCTGTACGAATTCTGTGCAAGCAAAGCTATCCACTCTTTAAGATGTACTTTTTGATTCAGTGACATATGTTACTGTTTACACTTATAGAACTATTATATGCCAGAAACATACAGGAATTGAGATGTTTTCTATATGTCTTGCAGTATTTGCTAGCTTTACTTTAATGTGTATCAGTTATTTTATTAACATTCTGCTTTTCAACTTTAGGTAGAACATGTAGAATCTCTATTTTGTATTTATTATTAGTTAAAATTGCTAACAGATAAGGAGATTGAAGGGTGTCATGTCAAATATATCATTGTATGTATCTCTTTTTCTTAAAATGAACTGTTAAGTTATCCTTTCCCTGTGCTCATTTGTAGTCATCTTCCTACTGATTTCCTAATATCTTTATTCTATCCTTTTAAAGCTATTACTGTTAAACCTTTTTGTATCGTCAGTATCCTTGGAAAATGTTATTTACTAACCCTCACTTATGTTATGGGTGTGAAATTAAGCCATTATTTTTATGCTGCAAAGCTATGAAATTAAATCTTAATTGAGGGGTTGATTCTCTTTTGGCATTTTACCCAGCTGGATAGATGAAAGGATGGTAAGAGGACAATGAGTCATATGTGGTTGAGGCATTGTTTAGAAACTGCTTGATATAATGGTCTTTGAAAATTAAGCTATGAAGGGGAGAGAGTACAGGAAGAGGTGAGCATGGACTGTGTCATGGCAGCAACTAAGGATATAGGGAGGTGGAAGCATTGTGGATGAATTTTTTTGAGATGGAATTTTGCTATTGTCGCCTAGGCTGGAGTGCAGTGGCACAATCTCCGCTCACTGCAGCCTCCACCTCCCGTGTGCAAGCAATTCTCCATCCTCAGCCTCCTGAGTAGCTGGGATTATAGGCGCCCGCCACCCCGCCTGGCTAATTTTGTGTATTTTTAGTAGAGACGGGGTTTCGCCATGTTGGGCCGGCTGGTCTCAAACTCCTGACCTCGTGATCTGTCCACCTCAGCCTCCCAATGTGCTGGGATTATAGGTGTGAACCACTGCGCTTGGCCGTGGATGACTTTTAAAAGGAGTAATCAGGTGAATAGGGAGTGACTGTAACTCTGAGTGTTTAAAAAGTAAATTGGAAGTCAGGTTTCTGGCACCTCGTTGTAAGAGGCAGTCTAGTGTGGTGGTTAAGAATGTGGACTTTGGAGTATGAGATTTAGTTTTAAATCTTGATTCATTTCCTTGCTATATAGTCTTGGGCAGTCTACTTAGCTTTTCTCTGAACCTCAGTTTCTTTGTCAGTAAAGTGAGAGCCCAATATAGTATGTAAAATTAGAAATGCAGTTCATGGCACAAACTAGGTCTTGAGTAAATGTTAGTAATTAACTACTGCTATTATTTTATTGTTAGTTACTCTAACTTGTAAAATCTTAAATAATAATTTTAGCTTAGTTATAAACAATTATATCATTTTTTTGAATTGGATGAAAATAGTTCAGACATTAAACATTTTCCATCCTGATGTTGTTAATTGAAATAAACCAGGCACAGAAAGATTAATGCTATATGTTACCACTCATATATGGAAGCTAAATAAGTTGATCTCATATAAGTAGAAAGTAGAATAGTGGTTACCAAATGCTGGAAGGGTGGTAGGGAGACAGGGAGAAGTTGGTTAACAGATACAAAATTATAGCTGGATTGGAGGAGTAAGTTCTACTGTTGTTTAACGCTGTAGGGTAACTATAGTTAATTTATTATATATTTTCAGATAGCTAGAAGAGAAGATTTGGAATGTTCCCAACACAAAGAAATAAATGTTTTAGATTATAGATATGCTAATTACCCTGATTTATTAATTATACATTGCATACAGGTATCAAAATATCACATTGTACTCTATGAATACGTAGAATTATTATATTTTTTTTAAAAAAAAACTTTCCCTTCTGACCCTGTCCCTCCTTTACTTATAGTTCGTACTATCATCCTGCCCAAAGAGCCATAGTTTATTTATCCTTCCACATATATATAAGCCAGATTTCTCCCTTCTCCCCCAACACAAATGGTACATACTATACAAACCGTTTCTCTGTCTTGCATTTTAAATTTAATAAATTGATATGAAGATGTCCTTAAGGGTTGAAAACTTCATTACCTGTTTCTTGTATCCTTTTGCTACATGTCATTCTTTTGTGTGGATTTTAATACAGTTTATTTTTCCAGTCCTCTCTAAATGCACATGTGCACATTTTTTATTTTACAATCAGTATGACAACAAGTAACTTGTACACATGTCATTTTGGACACGTGAGTATATCTGTAGAATTCATAGATGTAACTTGCATTTGTGACCTTGATACTACCAGAATACTCTTATCATCTACCAGTTCACTCACACCAGCTCATGTTTAAAATTGCTTTTTCATTAGTCTTGCCACCGGAATACATTTTCATATTTATTGGATTTTGCCAACCTGATAACTGAAAAATGTTTCAGTGTAACTTAAATTTGTATTCTCTTATGGGTGAGGTTGAATTTTTACTTGTTTAGGAATCATTTTTATTTCTTTTATGGTTTAGCATCTATTCATATCCTTTGTCTTTTTTTCTCTTATAATGTTGGTCTTGGTAAAAACACTGTGGGTTAGGGGAATTAGCCTGTTTGTGATGAGATAAACTGAGCTTGTTTTTCATTTGTTGATTCTTCATTTTAATTTTTTTTTTTTTTAATAATCACATTACTTTTTTGATATATGGATATTATATCTTCTTTAACTCCAGGGTTAAATAAACTCTAAAGGAAACATGTTTTCCTCTAACATGTTTCCAAGTTTATTTTGTAAAGGTAACTGCCAAGTTGTGTCAATACATTTTCTTTTCTTTTTTTGAGACAGGGTCTTACTCTGTCACCCAGACTGGAATGCAGTGATGCGGTCACAGATCACTGCAGCCTTGAACTTCTGGGCTCAGATGATTCTTCCCCCTCAGCCTCCCGAGTAGCTGGGACTATAGGGGCACACTATCATGCCTAATTTGTTTTTCTTTTTTTTTTTTTTTCTTTTGGTAGAGACTGGGTTTTGCCATTTTGCCCAGACTGGTCTTGAACTCCTGGGCTCAAGCGATCTGCCAGCCTCAGTCTCCCAAGGTGCTGTCATTACAGGATTGAGTCCCTGGGCCTGGCCTCAATACGTTTATTGCATAATTTATCTCTTCTTTGTTGGTTTGGATGCCACTTTTATAAAATCTGAATTTCTAGTACGTTTGGATCCATTTCTAGACTTTCTTTTTTTGCTGTTTAAACTAATATACTGATGGGTATGTTTTTAAGAAATAAAATGGCTACACATAGCATTAAGAAGTGTTAGTATAAAGAGAACTTAAATTTCTTCAAGGTCCTCTGTGACCCAGGTGCTTTTTACATGTATTAACTCACTTAGAGCTGTTATTCTCACTAATTCAGTTTGTAACTGGAATTTGTAGAATGTGCAGTTGGCTAAATTTTCTTCAACGTTGGTTTTTTTCTTTAGCTGTGATGCAGATCCATCTGCCCTAGCAAAATATGTTCTGGCTTTGGTAAAGAAAGACAAAAGTGAAAAAGAGTTAAAGGCATTATGTATTGATCAGCTGGACGTATTTCTTCAGAAAGGTAAGATCTTTGGTTTGAAAATACTACTATATTTTAAAAAGTTATTTAAGCCTCGGCACGGTGGCTCACACCTGTAATCCCAGCACTTTGAGAGGCTGAGGTGGGTGGATCACCTGAGGTCAGTAGTTCAAGACCAGCTTGGCCAACATGATGAAACCCTATCTCTACAAAAAATATAAAAATTAGCTGGGCATGATGGTGGATGCTTGTAGTCCCGGCTACTTGGGAGGCTGAGGCAAGAGAATTGCTTGAACCTGGGAGGCAGAGGTTGCAGTGAGCCAAGATTGCGTCATTGCACTCCAGCCTGGGTGACAGAGTGAGACTCGTCTCAAAAAAATAAAGTTATGGCCGGGCGCGGTGGCTCAAGCCTGTAATCCCAGCACTTTGGGAGGCCGAGACGGGCGGATCACGAGGTCAGGAGATCGAGACCATCCTGGCTAACACGGTGAAACCCTGTCTCTACTAAAAAAAATACAAAAAACGAGCCGGGCGAGGTGGCGGGCGCCTGTAGTCCCAGCTACTCCGGAGGCTGAGGCCGGAGAATGGCGTAAACCCGGGAGGCGGAGCTTGCAGTGAGCTGAGATCCGGCCACTGTACTCCAGCCTGGGCGACAGAGTGAGACTCCGTCTCAAAAAAAAAAAAAATAAAATAAAAAATAAAGTTATTTAAAATAAGTTTATCCACAGAATATTAAAGGAACTTAGTAAGAAGCCCTAATTTTAACAAAGTTAAATAAACAATATTATTACTGAGTATATGCATAACTTATTTAAAATGGATGCCACCTCTCAGTAATGTCCACGTGTTTATTAAAGCATGTTGATATTTTTTCTTATGTAGATTAAAAGATTAAGAAAATGACTGCTTAATTATTTAAAGCTAATACTGCTTAGGAAACTACTTTGAATCTTAACTAGCACATTGCTTTTCAGCTTTTTGCACCTTGCCACATCTAGATAATTATAGTGTTTGTGTTTGCCACACTGAGTAGGCTACATGGAGAAAACTTAGTCATGGCTGGAAGTGACTGGCCCAGAGGCTGCGGCCATTCCAGCCCCTGCCATCTTGAAAACAGCATGAATCAGTATTGCCTCAGGACTTGTGCCGTGGCACACTGGTTGGGAAGCTGTTGATATTAGTATATTTTCTTTCTTTTTTTTTCTTTTTTTTGAGATGGAGTCTTGCTCTGTCACCCACGCTGGAGTGCAGTGGCGTGATCTTGAGTGCAATGGCGCGATCTCAGCTCACTGTAGTCTCCGCCTCTTGGATTCAAGTGATTGTCCTGCCTCAGCCTCCCTAGTATCTGGAATTACAGGCACCTGCCATTATGCCTGGCTAATTTTTGTGTTTTTGTAGAGACGGGGTTTCACCATGTTGGCCAGGCTGGTCTTGAACTCCTGACCTCAGGGGATCCGCCCGCCTTGGCCTCTCAAAGTGCTGGGATTACAGACGTGAGCCACCATGCCCGGCCAGTACTAGTATATTTTCTAATTTATAAAAGTCAAGGTATATTTCATCATATTAGAGATAAGAGATGTGGAAGCGGAGAATTAATCTTAACAAATGTCTTTTAATCTATGGTGTTTGGTTTTATTTTTAGAGACACAGATATTTGTGGAAAAACTTTTTGATGCTGTGAATACAAAGAGTTACCTACCTCCTCCAGAGCAGCCATCATCAGGAAGCCTGAAGGTAGAATTTTTCCCGCACCAAGAAAAAGATATAAAGAAAGAAGAGGTAACGATTTGTGTTATACCTTACAGGTTATTTAAACACATAAGAGGAATAACTAAACTGAGTTTTTATCTTCTATATCTTTGTGTTGGGAGTACTCAGGACCACTCCCAGTTTAAATGATTTCTCTAGGAGGACTCATAGGACTTTGCATGTAATTATGCCCATGGCCCTGGCTTATTTCAGCAAAAGGATTCAAAGCAAAGTCAGCAAATGGAAAAGGTGTATGAGGCCAAGTCTAGTGGAAAACAAGCGCAATCTTCCAAAGTCCTCAGAGTTCCGCAGGATGTGCTTAATTCCCCTAGCAGTGAACTGTAACAACACATGGGGATTAGGCAAGCTCTTTAGAAACTCTGCCCAGCGTTCTTACTTGGAACTGGTCACATAGGCACCACCTACCTAGTATGTACCAAAATTCCAGACTCCTGGGAGGAAAGCAGATGTTCAGTGTAGACCATATTGTTTCGTAAACAATTCAGGCACAGTGAACCATTCCTTATCAGGGCATAATGGGAACGCTCAAGAAATCAAAGTGCCCGGGAGCCAGCCAAAGGCCAGCCTTACAAGCATGCTGGCTTTCTAAGGATAGTATTGTCAGGCCCGCTTTTACTCTGCACAATGTCTTACAGAAATAGAGTCTTATTATGTGTTCTATGAAAATAATTAGATTGACAATTGGTCTGTTTGCTTTTGTCCTACGTGCATTTTAGTAGGGGACTGTTTTTAAGGTAGTAAAATACAAGGACCTTCACAGGACAATGGAACTGACTTCATACTTCAAGAGGTCCTGAAATTTTTGTGTGTATTTTATAACCTCCTTTCTTCACCCTAATAGTCATACAATAATTTATATCTTTTCAATTTGATGTTAAAAGATTATAATTTGGCCAGGGTGAGCGTGGTGGCTCATGCCTGTAATCCCAGCACTCTGGGAGGCTGAGGCGGGAGGATCGCTCGAGCCCAGGAGTTTGAGACCAGTCTGGGTAATATAGTGAGACCTCATCTCTCTGAAAAAAGTTTTAAAATTAGCCTGGTGTGATGGGGTGGTGCATGCTTGTAGTCTCAACTACTTGAAGGGCTGAGGTGGAAGAACTGCTTGAGCCCCAGAGCCTGAGGGTGCGGATCAAAGCACTACACTGCAGCCTGGGCAACTGAGCAAGACCCTGTCTTAAAAAAAAAAAACAAAACTATAATTTTAGTGAAAATAATTGTTGGCAGTTAAGCCATTATGTTTCTGCATTTAGCCCTAGCTTTAGGTCACACAAATCTTGGTTAAAATTTTGGTTCTACAAATCACTGGTTTGTGACCTTGAAAACTTTACTTTTCTGAGCCTCATTTTACTCAGTTGCGAAATGGAAATACTAAAGATTCTTGTGAGGATTAAATAAAATAATGTATGTAAAGCACTTGATTGGTGCTTTACCTACATATATATAATATGTAATAATTTTCAAATATATTTTTATCTCTATCTGAATATATTTACACACATGTATATTTGTATATTTTCGTATACACGTACCCACATGTAATATCCCAATCAGTTTTATCTGCCTGAGAAGACCAGAAATGTAATTTATAACTGAACATATTTCATACCTAACAGTATAGGGGTTCTGTTAGGAAGAAAGGGACAGTGGATATTGTATTGGCAATTGCTTATGTCACATAGAGATATGCAATGGTTTATTCAAGTTTTGTCTACTGGTGGAACTTTGGGTTGGTTTCAGATTTTTGCTGTTAAAAATTATACTTTGGCCAGGCGTGGTGGCTCACGCCTGTAATCCCAGCACTTTGGGAGACTGAGGCAGGTGAATCACCTTAGGTCAGGAGTTCGAGACCAGCTTGGCCAACATGGTGAAACCCCGTTGCTGCTAAAGATACAAAAATTAGCCGGACATGGTGGCAGTCACCTGTAATCCCAGTTATGTAATCCCAGTCACCTGTAATCCCAGGAAGCTGAGACAGGAGAATAGCTTGAACCTGGGAGGCAGAGGTTGTAGTGAACTGAGACCACGCCATTGTATCCCAGCTTGTGTGACAAGAGCGAAACTCCATCTAAAAATATATATGTGTTTTAATTCTCAAAAAATCTTGAGTAGATCACAGTCCCTTGGTTTGAGAAGTAGTCTTCCCCCAAATCGAGTTAGTAGCAAAGCTTTAGTCTACTATCTATTGATGTAATAATACTTCCTGTTTTTTCAGTCAGTTGTGGGAGCTACTTATCCCTGATCTTTCAGAATTGTCAAAATGCCAGACGGCAATCTACGTTTAAAATGCTGTGGCTATACTAAAAGTTTGCAGATGGGCATGTACTGTGAAATATGGTGATCTGTTAGATTACTCGCAAAAGTGCATTGAGTAAATAGAAGGGAAAGAGTGTATCAGAAGGGTTGTATTAGTACCCAGTTTTTTGTCTGGTCTGGGAGGAGAACTGGAATAGGTGGAAAGAGTACAAAAGTACTTGAGTTTAAAAAGGCAAACTGTTGAAAGAATGCTTTAAAGATTATTTCTCTTAGTTTGGTCTGTTAATAGGATTTCCATCTGATTTCTCATCTAAAGTGGCACACTTCTTTTTTGAGACGGAGTCTTACTCTTTGCCCAGGCTGGAGTGTCGTGGCCCCATAGCAGCTCATTGCAACCTCTTGCTTCCTGGGTTCAAGCAGTTCTCCTCCTTCAGCCTCCCGAGTATCCCTCCTGTAATCCCTTCCTGGGATTACAGGTGCGTGCCACCATGCCCAGCTAATTTTTGTATTTTTAGTAGAGATGGGATTTCAGCATGTTGGCCAGGCTGGTCTTAAACTGCTGACCTCAAGTGATCCACCCACCTCGGCCTTTAAAAGTGCTGGGATTACAGGTGTGAGTCACTTAGCCCGGCCTAAAGTGGCACATTTGGACAGAAGGTCTTATCAAAGGGATGCTGGAACAGCTGGCATAATCTGGGACATGTGTACCCTGTGCGTAGACTACCTGCATAAGAATATCTTATGGTTCTCAGTAACGCAAAATCTTGAGCCCTGTCTTATTTATGGAAGCCACTTGCACAGTATTTCCTGAATTTGTTTAACCTCTAGGTCCTTTTTTTCTAATTGTCTAGAAAAAACGGTGATTCCTATCATTCCTATTGTTGAGGACCATTGTTCTCAACAATATAGTCTGGAGAAGGTAGCACTGAGAATATTTTCCAGGGTTGCTTTCTAGTAGCTATATGATGTGAATGGAAGCACCTTGTAGGAAACAGGAATATATAGCTGTCATGCTGCTATGAGAAACTGGAAAATTCTTTCATCTTATACATTGTTTTCCCATATATATATAGAAATGTATATATAAATATATATTGATATATAAGTATATATAAATGTATATATAAATATATATAAGTATATGTAAATATATATTTATATTTTTGTATTTATATATAAGTATATATATAAATGTGTGTATGTATGTGTATATGTGTGTGTATTTGTATTTATGACTTGGTGAGTTCTAATGTATTCTCCTATTTTCTTTGATGTGTTTGGTACCAGACCAAATCCATGAAACCAAAACACGAATATGTGTTAGACTTTTGAAAGAGGAATAAAATTGGATTTCCACTAATTATGTTAAAATGAGCATACTTGCTTAAAATGTTTTCTCACCAGTGTAATCATTTCATTACAGTTAAATGATACTTAGTAGAGAAATTTACTTTGTTTGGATACTTTTAGGAGATGACGATTTTGCTTCTACATTATATAAACTAATTTTCATATTAATTAAATATTAATGTTAATAAAGTCTTAAAGTAGTAATGTGTCTACCTATCTACCTAAGGCTTTTTTTTTTTTTTTTTTTTTTTTTCTGAGACGGAGTCGCCCAGGCTGGAGCATGCAGTGGCGCGATCTCAGCTCTCTGCAGCCTCTGCCTGCTGGGTTCAAGTGATTCTCCTGCCTCAACCTCCAGAGTAACTGGGATTACAGGCACCCGCCACCGCGCCCAGCGAATCTTTGTATTTTCAGTAGAGACGGGATTTCACCATGTTGGCCTCGAACTCCTGACCTCGCAATCCACCCGCCTCAGCCTCCCAAAGTGCTGGGATTACAGGCATGAGCCACCGCGCCCAGCCCTATCTAAAGCTGTTTAACAGTGGAATAAGTACTAAACTTGTACACCTTTTTGTTTGTTTGTTTGTTTGTTTGTTTGTTTGTATATCAGATCACTAAGGAGGAAGAGCGAGAGAAGAAGTTTTCTAGAAGGCTAAATCACAGTCCTCCGCAGTCAAGCTCCCGATACAGGGAAAATAGGTGAGTGGTTCATTGAACCATATTCAGTGTTTCGACATAAGTTATCTTTTATATGAATGTTTAGACTTGGATTATCTTTTATGCAGAGACAAGTAGTAGTTACTCTTTTATTGGTCTAGGAAAATATAACTAGGTCTGTTTCTATCATGAAAATCTAGGTCAGATTTGTAGATCTTGGGAGTGAGTTTAGAACAGTGCTTGATATATATTAGCTGCTAATCTTTTTATTCCTAACTTCAGATTCCAGTAGAATCTTAATGTGTGGCTCTTTTTTTTTTTGCCTGCTGTTTCCCTTTAGTGTGATTAAATTGTTTTTCTCATTCAGGCTTCAAAAACGCTTAGAATACAATGCATGCGATACATGTCTGGAAGTGTGAGACTATATGTATGGGATAGTATGTTCTATATGTACTGTAAGTCATATGTATAGATGCCTTTATCTACAGATGCCCAATTGTGTAGTTGCCAGTGTGTATAAGACTAAGGGTTAAGGCTTTAAAAAGATTGTTTTTCATTTAAAAGGGGTTTAGAGTACTAAATATTAAGCTCAGTTTTTTTCAAGTGTCTGATGGTAGGATAAAAAGTTACGTTACAAGAATTAAATATAACTTTTGCATTTAATTAGCTTTTTCCTGTGTCACTTAAAAATTATTTGTATAAAAGTGACCATATATTTCTTTAGAAGCCGTGATGAGAGGAAAAAAGATGATCGTTCTCGCAAAAGAGATTATGATCGAAACCCTCCTCGAAGAGATTCATACAGAGACCGGTACAATAGAAGACGAGGGCGAAGTCGCAGTTACAGCAGAAGTCGAAGTCGAAGTTGGAGTAAAGAGAGGCTTCGTGAAAGAGACAGAGATAGAAGCAGGACTAGAAGCAGAAGCAGAACACGAAGCAGGGGTAAATAGTACATGTATATGTATATTTTGGTTATCTTTTTATTGTGAAAAACTCCATGTTTAAGTGTTTTTAAAAATTGCTTAACATTTTGTCAGCGTTTTCTTCATTTTTTTCTATTATGATGTATTCTGTGGTCCAAGAGAATGCTTTTTAAAAATTCTTTTAAAAGTTTTATTCCGTGCAAATTAAAATCACAGTTACCACTACACGTTCAACAGGATAGCCACAATGATAAAGACTGATTCTGTTCGGTGTTGGTGAGAATGTAGATAAGCTGGAATTCTTTGGAAAACATTTTGGCAGTATGTAAAAATTAACATATGGGTCCGCTATTCTACTTCTTACTGTTTACCTGGAAGAAATGAAAGTTTATGTCCACACAGATACTTGTTCACAAAGTTCATAGCAGACTCATTTGTAAGAGCCAGATGTAGAAACAGCCTAAATGCCCATCAACAGGTGAATGTATAAACATGTTGTGGTATATCCATACCCTAACATGGATGAAAATAACTTTTGATACATGCAACAAAATGGATGAATCTCAGTATAATTATGCTGAGTGAAAGAAGCAGGAAAACAATATGTATGTATATTAAAATATTTTTTTCTTAGTCTTTGTTTTTGAGACAGAGTATCACTTTGTCGCCCAGGCTGGAGTGCAGTGGTGCTGTTTCAGCTCACTGCAACCTCTGCCTCCTGAGTTCAAGCGATGATCATGCCTCAGCCTCCTGAGTAGCTGGGATTACAAGCGAGTGCCACCATGCTCGGCTAATTTTTGTATTTTTAGTAAGAGTCATGTTGGGGATTTCACCATGTTGGCCAGACTGGTCTTGAATTCCTGATCTCAGGTGTTCCACCTACCTCAGCCTCCCAAAGTGCTGGGATTATAAGCCTGAGCCAGTGTGCCCAGCCTAAAGTTTTTAAAAATGCTAACTAATCTGTGATGACAGAGAGCAAAGCCAGTCGTTGCCTGAGATGGGAGTAAAGGAGGGATAGATTACAGATTACAAAGGGGCATGAGGATTCTTTTGGAAGTGATGAATATGTACATCATTTCAGTTGTGGTATTGGTTTCAGAGGTGTATACCTTGATTAAAACTTACAATTTAAATATGTTCAGTTTATTATGTATCACTTACACTTCAAAACTGTTTTTAAAAGTTTAAAAAGTTTTATTTCAGATACATATTTCTACAAGAGCATGTCATTCCCAGCATGTATAATTTTTCTTCTAGTACGTGTTATTGAAAGTAAGATATTGTGGTAAAACACTTAAAACACTTTTCAGTAAAACACCTTTTCTCAAACTTTTTTTGCTACTCTTAATACTATTTATGGCCTTCGTATAAGCCCTGTATTCTGTTACTCTTTTCTTAGAAATTTTCCGCTGCTGTGATCTAGGTATACTGAGCTTCTTGGAATGTTGCTTCACTTAACTAATCTCTTTAATTTTTTTTCTTTTTCTTGAGGACCATATGTATAGTCTAGTTAGTTTCTTTGTGCATGTTTAATATGAACTCCTTTTGGCTCATCCATTCTTATCTTAATAAACAGCCATTGTAGTAACTTCAGATGGATGACTACAAAATGTTCATCACAGGAAAAATAACTGTACTTTATTGCATGTTTTGTTTTGTGGTCTGCAATTATGCATACTAAGATTGTGATGAAGAAAATAAAAAATTTCTTTTTTCTATAAACAAAACTCTAAGGAAAAACATTAAATACGGCAGCGTTACCTGGTTTTGTAGTTTGGGTTATATTGAAAAGAAATAAGTTACCTTTTAACATTGTGTATTAATTGAATATTTTTTAAAAGAAAAGGATTATTATGCAAAATTTAAAACTTTTTTTCTATGTTGATAAAAATATCACTATTTCTTAGATCAGAGACTTGTTTTTTTAATACAGTGTAGTTTTGTATGTCATTTATCTTTTGTTGCAGAAAGGGATCTGGTAAAACCTAAGTATGACCTGGATAGAACAGATCCATTAGAAAATAATTATACTCCAGTCTCTTCGGTACCTAGTATTTCATCTGGCCACTACCCTGTACCTACTTTGAGCAGCACTATTACAGTAATTGCTCCTACTCATCATGGTAACAACACTACCGAAAGTTGGTCTGAATTTCATGAAGACCAGGTGGACCATAACTCTTACGTAAGACCACCCATGCCAAAGAAACGGTGTAGAGACTATGATGGTAAGTCTTTCGGCTGTTTCATGAAGTATTTAATTAACATTTCCAGCTGCCTAAATTCTGTGTTTATGTTGTACACAGTTATTCAAAGACTTACCTCTGAAAAGGGGGAAATTAGCCTTAATCACTTTTTGAATTCCTCAGTATGATTGAAACATTTATTAGTTGCCACTAATTATTTGAGTATCAATTTAAAGATAATATTTATTTGCAAGTAAGTCTTAATAAATTTTGGGAGTTTACCAAATGAGTAAATATCTACTGAGTTATTATCAGGGAATCTGCTACTGAAACATTGTTGACAAAAGTCATTTCTTTTGAATGAGTGATTTATTGGACTATAAGTAGAAATGTACCTAGAAATGTAAATGTCACCTTTGTAAGAATTTTATTAAAGAATTGAAGACTTTTGGCTGGGCGCAGTGGCTCATACCTGTAATCCCAGCACTTTAGGAGGCTGAGGCAGGCGGATCATGAAGTCAGGAGATCGAGACCATCCTGGCTAACATGGTGGGCAACCCTGTGTCTGCTAAAAATACAACAAATTAGCCAGGCGTGGTGGCAGGAGCCTGTTTTTCCAGCTATTCAGGAGGCTGAGGCAGGAGAATGGCGTGAACCTGGGAGGTGGAGCTTGCAGTGAGCCAAGATCGCACCACTACACTCTAGCCTGGGTGACAGAGTGAGACTCCATCTCAAAAAAAAAAAAAAAAAAAGAATTGAAGACTTTTTAAGGATTTATTGTAAAAGATTTGTAGCCATACTTGCAGTCTTTTTAGTTTTAAGCTAGAGATTTAAATGAAGGACATTTCTAAAGACAAAAATATGACAAAAATTATATTTAAGTCTGATATCTCTTGTTATTTTCGTGTGTGTGTGTGTGTGTGTTTAGTATGTATACGTGTTAGTTTGTTTAACATTACTCTGAAGTAATGCCTGAGCCTGGGAAATTTATAAAGAAAAGAGGTTTCTTTGGCTCATGGTTCTGCAGACTGTACAAAAAGTGTAGTGCCAGCATCTGCATCTGGTGAAGGCCTCAGGAAGTTTGCAATCATGGTAGAAGGCAAAGGGAGAGCAACAAAGAGGGAGCAAGAGTGGGGTTGGTGGTGGGGGAGGTGCCAAGCTCTTTTAAACAACCAGTTCCTCTGAACTAATTGTGGGCGAACTCACTTGTTACCTTGTGAGGATCACCAAGCTATTCATGAAGGATCTACCCCCATGACTCTAACACCTCCCACCAGGCCGACCGCCAACATCATTTGTCACATTTCTCTCTCTGTTTTGGAGGGGATGGAGTCTCGCCCTGTCCTCCAGGCTGGACTATAGTGGCGCAGTCTCGGCCAGGAGACTCGGCCAGTCTCCCAGGTCCTAGCGATTTTCCTGCCTCAGCCTCCCTAGTAGCTGGGCTTACAGGCGCCTGCCACCACGTCCAGCTAATTTTTGTATTTTTAGTAGAGACCGGGTTTCACCATGTTGGTCAGGCTGGTCTTGAACTCCTGACCTCAGGTGATCCACCTGCCTCAACCTCCCAAAGTGCTGGGATTAACAGGTGTGAGCCACCATGCCTGGCCAGATTGTCACATTTCAGCATGAGATTTGGAGACGATAAACGTAGTAACTATATCAGTATGTTAAATATACTCTCACTTGACAAGTATTTATATTACTGGAGAAAAGAAAGTAGCTCTTGGGAAATGGTTAATTATCCTTTTGTCCAATATTAATAATATTCATATTTTTAAATACTTTACTTTTGCTAACTTAGAGAAAATATATATTTCCAGTGCTTTTGACATTTGTTTCTAACTATTCTTTCCCCATAGAAAAGGGTTTTTGTATGAGAGGAGACATGTGTCCTTTCGATCATGGAAGTGATCCAGTGGTTGTAGAAGATGTGAATCTTCCTGGTATGCTGCCTTTCCCAGCACAGCCTCCTGTGGTGGAAGGACCACCTCCTCCTGGACTCCCCCCACCTCCACCAATTCTTACACCCCCACCTGTGAATCTCAGGCCCCCAGTGCCACCTCCAGGTCCATTGCCACCCAGTCTCCCACCTGTTACAGGTAAGTAAATCTGTTTGTTTGCCTGTATTTATGTAGCCATTCTTGGTCTATTTTTAAAACTTAATAGATTCTTAAATTAAAAGTATCTAAAGGAATCCCAAAATTGCCTGATAGAAATTAGTAGCAGTATACTTCCATTTGGAATACAGCTCCATTTTGTAGCCTGTGCCAAGCCAGTTACTATGGTTTGGAGTGACCTTGTAAATTAAGTACATCACTGGTAAAACCCAGCTGCCTGCAGGCCTTCATGGCTTAAGGCAAACCTGCTTTGGAATGTGTGAAAAGGATATCTGATTCAGTTGTAAGAGCTTGGTGTTTGTAGATATTATAGTTTGATAAATGAGAAGATTATGTTCAGATGTGCAATAACTTGTTTTATTTGTTTGCTTTCAGATGATATTTCTTATTCTTTGGTTTTGACAGGACCACCACCTCCACTTCCTCCTTTGCAGCCATCTGGCATGGATGCTCCTCCAAACTCTGCAACCAGTTCTGTTCCTACTGTAGTAACAACTGGCATTCATCACCAGCCTCCTCCTGCTCCACCCTCTCTTTTTACTGCAGGTGCAGTTTTGGCCCTTTTTATATTCATAATGTAATATAGTTTTAGGTGAAGAATTTTAAAATGTCTAGAGAGAATTGCTCTGTGAGGACTATTTTTCTCACTAAAATTATGTAGGCATGGTGAATGAACGTTAAGCCCTCAGTTATGAATGTTTTCAAAACGTTTCTTTTTAATAACTTTTAAAAATAAAGTTATTTTCTTTTTGATACATATAAAGCATGTTATATGTTAATATGTTATATTGTTTACTTTTTCTCTTATCAATATTAAAAAATTACCAAGTGGAGTTTTATAATTGTTTTTTAATTACAGTTTTTGTATTACCAGATACATATGACACAGATGGCTACAATCCTGAAGCCCCAAGCATAACAAACACTTCCAGACCCATGTATAGACACAGAGTGCATGCACAAAGGCCCAACTTGATAGGACTAACATCAGGGGATATGGATTTGCCACCCAGAGGTACTATAATTAATCTTTCCTTCCTGTCATTTTCATAATATAAACAGTGGGAAAACATTTATAAAGAACAGTTGGTCTTGCCTTTATTGGGGTTGGATAAGGAATGGTGATTTATTTTATTTTATTTTATTTTATTTTACTTTACTTTATTTTATTTTTGGAGACAGTCTCACTCTGTAGCCTAGACTGGAGTGCAGTAGCGTGATCTCAGCTCACTCTAACCTCTCCCTCAGCCTCCTGAGTAACTGGGATCACAAGCACATGCCACCATGCCTGGCTAGTTTTTGTATTTTTAGTAGAGATGGGATTTCACCATATTGGCCAGGCTGGTCTGGAACTCCTGACCTCAAGTGATCCGCCCGCTTTGGCCTCCCAGAGTGCTGGGATTATAGGCTTGAGCCACTGTGACTGGCTGGGATGGTGATTTTATTTGTTCCCTGTATCCTTCATTCCCCCATTAGAGAAAATATATTGTGTAATTCTGTATTTGTGGTAGAGGTGACACTTTATTATACAATTATTACACTGTCCAAGAGGAAAAGGAATTTCCTTAAAGAAGCACATTTTCTTGGGTAGCCTTTTTTTTTCTTTCTTTTTTTTTTTTTTTTGGTAATTTGTATCATTTGTAATCTTAATTGATTCATTTAAACTCTTGAGAGTAACGTTTTAATTCCTAAAAAGTTTATTCCTACTTTGGAAAATCATCTGTAAAAATTGTGCTTGTTTATTTTTACTGACTTTTCACATGTTAAAATTTAATATTAGTTTGCGTATATTTTTAAGCAAAGGATATATGTTAGGAAATGACTCTTAAAATTTTCTTAGAGGAGGCAGACTTTTGGATAAAATTTCTAAAAGGTACAGTTTGGGTTGACATAGTCACAAGCTAGGGCAGCAAAAGTGCTACACTAGAGATGTAATTGTAAACTAATAACATTCAGAGGGAGAAGGTTCACATTGATTTGGAAAATACAGTATTTGCTACAGATCACATTTGATATGGGGAAATGATGGATTGTCAGACATAATGGAAAATATTTCCTGGGCTAATTAAAAATATGTCTTTTTCCCTAACCACCTCAATTAAGTTTGAGATTTCATTTTCTTTCCAGTCTTTTCTTGTCTTACCTAGTCAGAATTAAAAATCATGCTACGTCAGTTGTGAATAAAAATCTTAGTTAAGTAAGTAACAATGCCTACCGGAGTTTGGTAAATGTGTGATTACTTACATACACTTTGTGTTTTTTCTTTTGTTCATTGGAAGTGATCAGATTCTGAGCATCTTCCTTGAATGTTTAAAGGACTTTTTGTAATGAAGGTGTAAGGAATGTTTTAATTCAGATTTATATCCTCTTTGAGATCATAGGACAACATTTAATGTGGATGCCCATTCTCTTGGAGGAATTTCAATAGCTATTAACAACAACAGAAAAAAATATTTTTTTAACAGTTTCTGTTCTATGTGAGGGATATAGGGATTGCTTGTAATTGAAAAGCAGCCACTTAAGAATTTAACTGTTGTGTGATGCTTACCCGTGTCCTGAACCTGTCTCCCACCTGGCTAGTTCACAGAAACCCTCTTTTGTTCTTTGGATAACTATTTAGCATGTAGTTTTGTTTCCCTCATACCAGTACTCCTTGCTTTTACTGGGAATCTTTTAGAGGGAATTTCCACTTCAGTTAACCTTTTACTGGGAATTCCCACTAAAGTCATTTCTTTCTACCTTGCTGCTTTGGAGTGCTATAAATATATGCTACTACAGGTCAATATTTATTAGATCCATTCACGTACCAGGGCAGTTTCTGGTTGTGATCAAGAGAAACAAGGGGATCAAACCCCTTGCATATAAATCTTACCGTGTACAAGTTGGATCTATGGTAATTGCAGCTCTTAATGCTTATAGTTATAGGAAGTGGTCCTGTTGAGAGATAAATGTCTGGCATACCTACTTAGAAATTTGAATGCCTTTTCTCATAGAATCATTATTGTATGTAGTGATTATTTTAGTGCTCTTCTTTAGATACATCATGTACCATTTTTGTGAGCTAGTTTAGGATTGAGTTCTCCATTAATAACAGTGATTTTATGTACCAAACAACTGATTTAGCAACCCATCTAAATTGAGGATTGCCTATAGTACTTCTATTTTCTTATCTCTTTTTAGTCCTCTCCATCCTCCCACCATATGTTCTCATCTATTCCCAGTTTGGATTTTAAATTTACTGTCCTGGATTGTGACAGATACCTAAAAAGCTTATTTATTGTTAATTATATAATTATTACACATTCCTAATAGCCTATAGATGGCCTTAATTTGAATTTGTCATAGACTTATTATGTGATAGCTAAACTTTTATGCTTACTGCTTTAAACCTTGAGGGGAATTATTCAGCAAAAGGAAGGAAATTTGGGCCCTTTGATGCATTGAAATTACTAATGTAAAAGTTATCTGGAGGTCCTGACAGTTATGTTTTGCAGAGTTCTAAGGAGGTGGAAAACTTGATAGATGATCTCATGATTGAATATAGGCAGGAGGAAGTAACTAGTTTTCCATTTCTAGTCAACAAAACCAGTGCTGACAATTATAGGCAGAAAAACAATTCATTAAAAGGATTATTGGGGAAAAATATGTTACATAAAACTATTTAATATTAGACCATTTGCTGAGTATATACCAAGAGGAATTTCTGTGTTTTTAATACCCTTCTTTTAAATATATATCAATGAAAGGGATTCTGAATTAGAGAATACAGATGAGATGGGGCAAACCCATCTCAATTACTGGAGGCACAACACGTTATTCCCTCTCTTAGTGAACCTTCAGGTACAGAACATATTAAAGTTAAAAACAAAAGATGTTGGATAGGTCACAGATTCTCTTAAAGGGCCAGTGAACCAGGCTTGGGAGGCAGGAATAAGACCAAAAATCCTTTTGCAGAACCGGTCCTGTGAAAGTATCACTGGACAGAGAAACATCACAGGAGCTAGATACAGGATGTTTCCACCCTATCTGCTTTAGAGATGTAGGGTAAGTCAGAGTTAGACAGAGGAAGAGAGTAGATACAGCCTATGTACCCTGTGATACTTTTGAGAAACTGAAGGAATTTTGTGACTGGAAGAGAAGTAAAGAATGTGGAGGGAGGTAAGAGGCTAATTAAAGCATTTACAGAATTTTAGAATAGAGGTGATGATAGTAGCTGGACTAGGGTAATAATAGAAGTGAAAAAAAATTAAGTTTAGTGGAAAGAATTGATAAAACTTGTAACTTACTGAATTTGGAGGCTTAGAATAGGAGTAATAAGAGAATGAAATTAGACACCTGTTTCCTGCCCTGGATAGTTGGGCAGATGATAATGTCATTCATTGAGAAGAACAGCTTTGACAGAGAGATAAATTTAGTTTTGAAAGTGTTTAACTTCTTGTGCCCCTGGGGCATGTGAGTAGAAAAGTCCAGTGGGAAATAGGATATGGAAGTCTGAGGCCCATGAGAGACAGCTGGCTAGAATGAATATACAGATTTTGGAATCGTGCATATGTAGAACTTTGGTCCTTTATCTTTTCTTCTGTCCCATTAGTACCAGTGGGAGGTAAAGGGAAATAGAAGGAGCCATACCAAAATCTGTAGGTCTGACTTATGTAATTTTAAAAACCTTTCTCGTGTGTTTCTAAAATCTTCCTCTCCCCATCCCAACTGAGAATCACTGAAAAAGATAAATGAAGCCATGGCAGTAGATAAGAAAGTTATTTTAGGAAGGCTACGTAAAGTAAGATGAGAAAACCCAAGTATAACTGCTTGACAAATGTCAGCATCAAAGTAAATGGACAGAGAAAGGAAACTTTATAGAAAACTTAGAAATGAAGCCCAAAAGCTGCAGACAAAAGCAAGGAGTGGGGATTCCTAAAAACCCAGGGAATATAGTATCTAAGATGGAAAAGAAGATGATCAACAGCCACAAATTCTCCTGTAAGGTCCAGTAAGAGGACTGGGATGTATTCATAGGCTTAAGCAACAAATGAGGACATGAGTGATTTTAGCAGGAGCAGGTAAAGTACAGTAATGGGAGCAACTGCCAGTTTTCAGAGGATTAGCAAGTGGGTGTTAAGAAAGCAAAGTTAGTAAGTATGAACATTAGGAAAGGGATGTGGGGGTATGGAGAGATGTTGTTGCTAAAGGGAAAACTGGTTTTACGAGCGTTTCTTTTTGTTTAAAATGGAGTAATTTGAGCTGTAATGTTTGAATGTTGATGGGAGGTTTCAGTGTCCTGGGAAAGGTTCAAAATGGAGGAAAGTAGCAAGGGTCCCAAGCGTTGATTTGAGTCTCTGTATGTATGGCATATGTGGGTAGTCATGTATCAAATATGACTTGACTGGAATGATTGGGAAAATGGTAGTTTCTTTAATAGAAATGTTTAAGAAAAATGCAAGGTAGACTTAATATGAAGATAATTTGAATGTTCTGCATACTGAGTTTTGAGATACCTGTAGGATTTCCAGAGAGAACCAAGAAGTTGAAATTTAGAATTGACTATATGCTCTCCTCCTGCAGCAGACCATAGCTGTAGCCATGACAGAGATTGTGCTGAAACAGATCTTCAGTTCTTTTGGTTAGTTATGTGTTTAGAAATATGTAAGAATAGGATTTTAGACAATCAATTTTGCCATCTATAAAAAAGGAGTTTTTAAGTTCCATTTTTCTCTGTGGATTAAGGTTTGCATGTTTTAAACTTTGGAGTCATTTGGGAATAACAGATTAAATGTACTATGCTCATTACATGCCATGAAGTAAATATAAAATGTTGAAAGTAACAGACTGTTACATCTCTTTTACACTGTATTTTAGACTTGAATCTTTTCCTTTTTAAAGCAAGTATGCTTTCATTATGTTCATATTTTATGAATCTATTCCATATTTAAAAGCAGCTCCCTTCAAATCATAACTCTAAGCTATCACTTCTCAAAGGTTATTGGTTTAGTGTTAAGTTTCGAGTCTTTTAGATTGTGCATTTGATTTCAAAACGGTGAACTGAAAGCCTCAAAGTGATTCTTTCTCATTTATGCATATATATATATATTTGTGGTGATGGTAGATGGGAATGGTGACTTGGGTTTTATCTACAAAGAAGTGACCTACAGAATCACATTTTAATTTGGCATATGAGAATTGATTCTTTTTCATAGTTAGGTGTGAAATGAATATATTGAAATAAGTTTTAGAAAATCCTTAGATTACTGTATGTGAATATACAGTAATTCCCCTTCATCTGTGGGTCATATGTTCCAAGACTCCTCGTGTGTAAAACCACACAGAGTACCAAACCCTACATACACAATGCTTTTTCCTATACAGACACACCTGTGATAGTTTCACTTATAAATTAGACACAGAGCTAAACAACAATGTCTAATAATAAAATGAAACAATTATAACAGTATACTATAATAAAAGTTATGTGAATGGTCCCTGTCTTTCTCTGTCAAATATCTTACTGTATTTACCCTTCTTGGGATGATAGGAGATGATAAAATGCCTACATGGTGAGATCAAGTGTTGGAGCAGGATGGTGTGAGATTTTATCACACTACTCAGAACTGCACACAGTTTAAAACTTAGGAATTGTTTACTATTTCTGTAGTTTTCCATAATTTTGGACTGTGGTTGACAAGAGGTAACTAAAATCGTAAAAGTGAAACTGGATAAGGGGGAGCTACTATACATTTATTTCCATTTCTACTAAAATATATACATATATGTTTAGATAAAACCCAGAAATTTTTCTGTATGAAGAAGGTGTCTATGATAAATAGAAAATATTAACCTATGCTTATTTTTTTCATTTTCTTTTGTTTTAAAACAGAAAAGCCTCCTAATAAAAGCAGTATGAGGATAGTAGTGGACTCAGAATCAAGGAAAAGAACCATTGGTTCTGGAGAGCCTGGAGTTCCTACAAAGAAGACTTGGTTTGATAAGTAAGGTGGCCGGGAAAATTGAGGAGTGTAGTTGTGCATTGATTTTTAGGATCATTTCTGTATTATTATGATAATATGGTTTAGTTTCTTCCAAAAATGTTACTCTATTCTGTAAACAATCCCTAAGTGTGAGTTGTCTAAAACTTTGTAAGTTAGTTGTCTGATGTTAGAAAAGCATTTTCTTACAGAAATGGTGTGGTAGTTGAGGGCCTAATTTTTTCCTCTTATCATTTACCCTCCTCCAAAAAACCCACTCTTTAACTTAGACCTGTTGAGTTCTAGCTATATACAGGATAATCACGAGCCTCTCATCATTAGAGAAAGGAGGTATAGATCAGACCTGTCAAGAGACTTGCATATGTGGGCAGTTCCTGTTAGGAGCTAGAAAGGGCTTTTGTGGGGGTTAGGGAATCTGGATAGGCATTGAATGGTCAAGGAAGAGCTTCAGAGAAAGGGGTAAGGAATCAGAATGTTAAGATATGTGTGAGATGATTCATTTATAAATAAATGTGTGAAGAGAAACTAGGATCACTTTTAGAGCTTT
This sequence comes from Piliocolobus tephrosceles, assembly GCF_002776525.5. Lineage (NCBI taxonomy): Eukaryota > Metazoa > Chordata > Mammalia > Primates > Cercopithecidae > Piliocolobus > Piliocolobus tephrosceles. The sequence continues at coordinate 36,473,458 of NC_045455.1, forward strand.
AACATCTACTTAATAATGAATAGTTTTCTGGTTCTTTGTAATTAATTCTATGATTTAATGCAGTGTAACCTCATTAGGCCACAGTTTTGTCCTTTTTTCAAGTGTCAAAATGTATTCTCTATAGTTCCAACAATTCTTTTTTTCTTGTTTTAAAAAAAGGAAAGTGTGGTTAAGACTGTCATCAAAGAAAATAAAATTTAAAATCAAATTTAAAACTTAAAGTTTTAAGAAAGGATATTTTTTAGTAAGTTGGCGTTTACAGAATCAGAATAAAGGTTATATATGCAAATTGACTAAAAGAGGGTACTGAGACTTTTCCTGATAGGAATGTTAAGTAGAGGTGGATCAGAAGTGGAAAGTAACAAGTGATATGGCAGAACCCTTCTCAGCTGGCTTCCATGAAAGGTGCTAACAGTGCTCAGTTGGAAACTTCATTGTTGGAAGAAAATTTAAATTTCCTTTATCAACCAGTAATTTCAATTTGGGGAAAAATTGAACTTAATTGGATATCTATTTTGTTAAACTTTATTCCCTTGTATTTGGTCGGGGTCAGGATTTATAAATGTATTGGCTAACTTGAATTTTGTTTACAGACCAAATTTTAATAGAACAAACAGCCCAGGCTTTCAGAAGAAGGTTCAATTTGGAAATGAAAATACCAAACTTGAACTTAGAAAAGTTCCTCCAGAATTAAATAATATCAGCAAACTTAATGAACATTTTAGTCGATTTGGAACCTTGGTTAACTTACAGGTAAGAGCTATGAAATGGTTTTGTTATCTCTTCTTATTGTTTAGGGAACTTGATGTAATAAGAAAACTACCTTTAGAAATATATACTATAAGGCTGGGCGTGGTGGCTCACGCCTGTAATCCCAGCACTCTGGGACACCAAGGCGGGCAGATCACCTGAGCCTGGCCAACATGGTGAAACCCTGTCTCTACTAAAGATACAAAAATTAGCCAGGTGTGGTGGCAGGCACCTGTAATCCCAGCTACTTGGGAGGTTGAGGCAGGAGAATTTGCTTATATCTGGGAGGCTAAGGTTTCAGTGAGCCGAGATCACGCCACTGCACTCCAGCCTGGGCGACAAGAGCAAAACTCCGTCTCCAAAAAAAAAAAAAAATAGAAAATTTGTTACTCTCAATTGGGAAAATTGGACATGAAATGGAACTCTGTCTTTTAGAAAAAACGCAATTTTCAGTGTTTCAATTACTCATACTATAAACTTTTTACCTAATAAAGGTGGTCATAAAACTACAGCAAAGTTAATCACAGCAAAGTTAATCACAATCTTAAAATAGTTTTCAGTTCCTCAGTTTCTCAAAATCATTTCAGCAGAAATTTTAGTCAGGTTTATTTTTGTCACCTGTATGGCAGGACACACTTAATAGAGACTTTTGGGGCCCAGATACCTTGTAATCCGTAATTAGTTTAAACATTTACTTTTTCTTTACCACTTTTGAATATCCTTCAATGTAAGTAACAGTAACAGTAATTTGTATTTGACTGCACCTATAATTAGACTTTGGCTTGGGTATATAACTTGGGTGTTTTTCTAGTATTGAGTTTATATTATGTGATATGTTGAAAGTGTTGAAATAGTATGTTGAATTTTACCCCCGTTTTGTATGGTGTTCTTTTTGCAATTAAAATAATTATGTTTTATAATTTAATAAAAACAAATATTAGAGGATACAATATTTTGGAAAATTTTGTTTTCTTGCCATTAAAAAGTACTGTAAAAGTAATAGAGGGGAAAAAATTCATGTTTGATTCAGGTAGGGTGACAGAAATATATACATAGAATTTAAAGGAAGTGGTTCCCTTTCAGCTCTTTGTGTCTGTTCCATTCCCCTGCCCATCTATAATTACATTATTGTTGACAGTTTTTCATGTTATTTTAGATTTTTTGTTACACAGTTCTATTTATCTGCACACAAAATTGAAAGTATTTATGAGCCCATAGTATACACATTACCCTGTCGTTAGTTAGATCTTGAATATCTCTGAGTCATCTTTTTATGGCAATTTTATTTGATCTACCACTATATCTAGTCATAAAAAGGTTTTCAAAATATTCTTCACACAATTAACTACTAATATTTAAATTTTTTTTTAAAGCTGAGGGACAAAACACATCTCACTGTTGTTTCTATTTGCTTTTACTCAGTTACTAGTGAGGTTGAAATCTTCTGTTGATTGGTTCTTTTGCCATGTCTGTGTACTACCTGCATTATTATTTTTAAAACATGTTTTTCAAAATCAGTTTTCAAAACTCTTTAGCTTCATGCTAATTAAACATAGTAATGAAATTGATGTTTATAAAGTCTTAAAAAATATATAATTTTTAAAATGTTACCAAAATTATAGTTAATGGTTATTGAATACTTCTGACTGTGTATACTCTCTGTTCGATGTGAATTATTTAATTCTTAAAATAACCCTGAAGAGTGGGTATGGTTATTCTCATTTGTAGAAAAAGAAAACAAGGCCCAGAAAGGTTAAGTAACCTGATCATGTTCATGTGAAAGGAGCAGCCAAAGTTTGAGCCAGGCAATTTGATTCCAACTACTCTTTTGTTTTTTGGTTTTTGTTTTTTTGAGACAAGAGTCTCACTCTTGTCACTGAGGCTGGAGTGAGGTGGCATGGTTATGGCTCATTGTAGCCTCGACCTCTTTTTGATTCTCCTGCCTCAGCCTCCCGAGTAGCTGGGACCACAGTTGTGTGCCACCACACCCAGCTAATATTTTTTCAATTATTATTTGTACCAATGGGGTCTCAATATGTTGTCCAGGCTGGTCTTGAACTCCTGGGCTCAAGCAGTCCTCCTGCCTTGGTCTCCCAGAGTGCTGGGATTACTGACATGAGCCACCATGCCTGGCCTAGGCCACTCTTAATCTCTGTTCTGTATTGCTGCACACCACAGTGGTTTATATACCACACTTTGGAAAACTCTATTATTGAAAGAGTAGGAAGTTTGAAGTGAAAAGTCTTGGATTTATTACTTATTAGCTGTAAGTGTCTATAGAATCACATTCCTTGAAATCTCAGTTTTCTCATGTATCAAATGTGATTGATGCTGTTATTATATGGTCTCTTTTTTGTTCATAAATTTTCTTGTGCTTTTGGAAATGTGAGAATTACAAATTTGGGCAGTTGTTCAGATGGATTTTTCTGTAATTTTTTATTAGAGCTAACCCCTTGCAAAGTAGTTTACTGCCTTCTTCAGATTCTGTGGATCTTTGCCATGTGATTTATTGACAATCAGGATTGTTTCTCATAGTCGCTGTTAAAATTGGGAATAAAAAGAGAAACACTTTGAATGCCTATGTATAACATTTATGCAGTTGGCTTTCTCTGCTATTATATAGAGGGACTCTTTTTATACTGTGAACAATCCTTGGTTACTATTTCTTCTGGAGCAAAAGTAGACTAGTCTACTGATCTAGATACTAGGAAGTATAAATATAGAATCTTACTTGGAGGGACCAGTATTTCACTTCTTGAGGAATTTTACTCTATGAAGCAACAGATTCCTTTGGAAATTCACTGTTCTTAATATTTTAAATCTTAGGTTGCTTATAATGGTGATCCTGAAGGTGCCCTTATCCAATTTGCAACATACGAAGAAGCAAAGAAAGCAATATCAAGTACAGAGGCGGTATTAAACAATCGCTTTATTAAGGTTTATTGGCACAGAGAAGGAAGCACCCAGCAGTTACAAACTACTTCTCCAAAGGTAAGATAGAAATTTGTGTAAAAGTACGTGCATTTCTTAGAAAGCTCTTAGCATAGTGTTTACAAGTAGAGGCATTGGAATCAAGTAGGCCTGAGTTCACACCTTGGTTCTGCATTTAGCTTTCGTTACCTGTAAAGACTTGAAAAAGTTACTCAACCTTTCTAACCTGTTGTCTCATATAACTGTGATGTTAATTGCTAGTTGAGAGAATAGCATGGTGTGTGTGAGGCATATAGAATAGTCCCTGGCAGATAGGAGGTACTCAGTAAATGATAGCTATGTATATTCCAGAAATTTAGACTATAGTTTCATCTTAGAAATTCTCTCTTCTTTCCCCTCTCCCTTTTCTCTCTCCTTTCTGTCCCAACCCCATCAGTGAATCAGTCAGTGTTTATAGAGGTTTATTAACAGCAGTTTGGGTTTTGATTGTTAAAACAGAAGAGAGTGAAAGATGGACTTTAATCTTTTCCAGTAAATAAATTATTTTATGCAAAGATAACATCTTTATATATGTGTGGATGAAATTAGAAGGCAGTTAGGTTTTGACTATAAGCTGTATTTTAAAAACTTTCTCTGCATGGGCAATTTAGTAACAAAATAACAGGTCGCTTTCCATCCCCTTGAATGAATCAACTTGTTTAACATTTTTTTCTTGTTCTGAGGTAATGCAGCCTTTAGTCCAGCAGCCCATTTTGCCTGTTGTGAAGCAATCAGTCAAAGAGCGGCTGGGTCCAGTACCTTCAAATACTATTGAACCTGCAGAAGCCCAGAGTGCCACTTCAGACCTTCCTCAGGTAAAGCGAAAATCTTACGATTGTGCCTGTAATAGGTTCTCAGTAATTTAGTTTCTCTTGGTGATTTGAATTATAGTTAATTATATATATTTTACGTAGAAATATGATAGTCTTTACATATTTGAACCCCACCTATAAGGTTTTTTTTTTTTTATTTTTACCATTACCATAACATTTTCTCAGTCTCTACTTTTCCTGTAGTATTTGAATCTTAAATTCTTCTCTCCAGTTAATATTTATGAGAAATATTTCTCTCCCACTTTGTGGAGGAGATATATTTCAGCAAAACTGCCTGAAGAGTGAAGTTGAGTACATTAAATCTTATTTTTTCTATCATCTTTTTACTTAATTAGAATTCTGTTCCAGAGATAATTGTGTAGTAGACTGAACTAAAAGCTTATGGGAAGGGAAGGCTTAAACCATCAAGTTAAGCATGCTTGATATTATACTGTTTTAAGTACTTAGACCGCTCTCTCATAACTTTGCATCACTTATTCCTGACTCTGGGATTCTTTTCTCCATATATCATTTCCTTCCCACTTCCTTCGACACTTGAGTGGCAGTTTCTTGTTTCTACACTCTCAGTCTCTGAAACTTAGCTTTCCTTTGTCTCCCGATGTTTCAGCATTTGCTGTGTAAAATAGAGTTAGGATGTAGTATACTACTTAGCTAATGGATGCCACCTTACTAAGTATTCTTCCTAGATAATTCCTGAAGAGTAAGATATTGAATTTCTGCAAGGACATGCAGAATAAATTGGTAAATTATTAGTTAATTTTAAAAATTCCCAGTCCTAACATCCCAAATTATCTCCAAATACAGTATATTTGGATATAAAATAAACATACTTTAGAGGAAGTTGGCACTATTTTTAAGCTCAATAAATGGGCATATATTTTAATTTTTAAAATTTGAGATTTTCTCCTAATTTATTCTGTGTCAGTGGCAGGGACTTTAGCAACCACATGGCTCAGACCTCTTAGTTTACATCATTTTTCATGATTGAATAATATTGCATACTGTTTATTTTTGTTTTCCCACATATTTTCTTTCTCTTTCTTTTAAGAAGGACCAAGTTTTTGTGGTTAGTATTGGTATACTCTTAGGTTCTGTATATATTAATAGAATCAGAATGTTCAAGATCCCAACAGACTTTTATATGTTTGGGGAAACACTGAATATGTCCATTTTAATTTTTTTAGAATGTAACTAAGTTATCTGTGAAGGACAGGTTGGGTTTTGTATCAAAGCCATCTGTTTCAGCAACTGAAAAGGTAAGAAGAATAGCATGATGTGTTTGTCTTGGCTTCATAAATGTTTTCAGGTGGCATCTTAATTTTTAATTTTTTTCATAGTTCTAAACTCTTGCTTCTTAATAGTATCTGTATCTTTTCCTACCTTTTGCTTTCCATTTGCTGAAAAAGAAAAATATTTTCCTTTTTTTACTTTTGCATCAGCATTTTAATACTTGCCTCCCACTATATTTCCGTGTACTCCATTCCTTTTCTTTGTTTTATTCTTTTTATTTACTTTGTTTTCCTTAGAGATACTGTGCATTTTGATTTGACAACTCTGGCAGCCTAATAGAAAGGGCCATGATTAGGAATTTCACCTGAGTTTGAGCCCTGGTTCTTCACTTACTAACTGCATGATGTTGGGCAGTGTTCTTAATTTTTCTGAATCTTTTTACTCATCGGTAAAATGGTGATGGTAATATTTGTCTTGCTCATGGGGTTTTCTGAGGATCAAATAAAATCATTTGTTTATATATATTTTCGTAAACTGGAAAGGATGATGTAAATGTAAGTTTTTTACTTATTACTAAACAGTAATTGACGTAGCATAACAATACATTTAGTCATTTCTTTTTTTTAAATGAAGGGGGTAAATATTTATTAAATCAGGACCATTTATGGATATATCTTAGAGTTCTGTGTAGATGTTATTTTTTTTTCTGTTTAGGTATGAGTAAATACTTTGTCTTTAATTTTATTTGAGGCATATGAAATCACAGAATGTGAGAATTAAATAATCTTTCTCAGTTCTGTATGCTTATCTTAAAATCAAGGCCCAAACAGTGTTATGATTTCATCTGTATGCTGTAAGTCACTGAGCCAGAACTAGAATTTGGGGCTCCTATTTCTGGTCCATGGCTCTTTTCAGTTTGAAGATTGGAAATCGATTTCAGAGATAAACAGTACATCAGTGAGATAGCTGCCCTGCTGTCTTCACTATATTCTTCAGTATATTATTTTCTTTATTTACAGTGTTAAACTTCGGCAGTTTTAGATATTTGAATCTGAGTTTGTGTATCAGACTTTCCTCTTGGGCATCTCAGCATTACTTCGGGCATAATGTGCCTAAAATGAATTCATTGTTTCCCATATAATTTAACTTAGCCCTTAGATCAGAAAGTGATACCACCATTTTCTAAGCTGTGTGATATAACAGCCTTACAATCATTTACTTGTGTTTGCAGACCACTTCTTTTTCTGCCACCTTCAGTTCCCTAGCCTCTGGGTGCAGTGTCTTAACTGGAATCCTGGAATTCCCCTCCTCTAGTTTCTACTGTCACCATCCTACACTCAGACTTATTTTGGTGTTAATTCATTATAGAAACTTTGAGTTTCTCAGCTAAATTACTTTCCTTGATTCACAGCTCATCGATAACTCAATAATTCTGGTTCTATTACTTCTGCTCTAGTCTTTCCTTTCTACCCAAGGGAGTACTTTTCTGCTCATTGTCCTTTGGCCTTTCTTGACTTTTATTATTATTATGTTTTTGGGGGGGGGTGATTTTTCTGGAGTGCATTTCCCCCACCTAACTAAATTCTAGTTATTCTTTAAAGAGTGAAAGTCTCTCTAACATCTCCCATGAAACCTCAAGATTTTTCTGTTATCCCCCCTTCTCCTTGGAATTTCTGTGCTGCTTAGTCGGTGCCACTAAATTTAGCAGTATCAAATACTTACTTTGATTAGGTTTATCCTCCTTGAAAATAAGTATTGCAGAAGAAAGAAACACCGGAAGTGTTTGAGGTGATAGATTTTTGATTATTACATAATGTATGTATGTATCAAAACATCACACTGTACCCCATAAATATGTACAATTCTGTCAATTAAAAGTAAAATAAAACTTAACACTAAGTTCAGCTATACTTAGTGTACTTACTACTGAGCAATTCTAGAGACATCTGAAATACTCAGTTATATTTGGAGTCTGTGTAATGTAAGATTTGGACTTTTAAAATTGAAGTATGTACTCATAGCTTTTATAAAATTTTTGCAGTGTATTGTGAGTACACATTTGTAGTTGATAATATAACTTTACTAATGGATAGACTAATATATATATTATGCTAATGGAATAAACCACTAACTGAATTTTTATGGGGAAAAATTCATTTATGGTAGCAAGCTATTTATAGGGAAAAATATCTTTGATAAATACTGTAAACAGCCTATTAAGGAAAACAGTAAGTATGTAACTTTTATTTGTCTTCAGTGAGTGTCTTTACAGAGAAACATTTTATTTTTGCTTATTTTTGTTGTTTCTGTTCCCCTAATCCTTAGGGGGTTTGGGTCCAAAACACTTACAGGGCAGTGATTCAAAGAAGTCTTAGAAAGAATAGAAGAATGTTCCCCATCATCAAATATTAGTTGAAAGATTCTTTATTTAAAAAAAAATGAAGGCAGGGGAAAACCCAAAGCTTGTATCTACACAGTATCCTGTGTCATTATTGAAGTAAATAAATGCGCAAATGTAACATTTTATACCTTCCCTATCAACCACACGCAGTAAAACCTTTAGTAATTATTCTTTATTCTGAAACCCCATTTTCATGAGGGGGCTAGAAGAGATTAAAGTTAAAACGTAATTGCTGATGGTAAATATAAAGATACTGCAATAGGTATTTAGTTATTATGTGAATAGGTTTGATAAATTGTGTTTGAGTGCCTCTGCTTACTAAAGAAATTCATGAAGAATAAAGGGCTACATCTGTGTATACTGTCCTGGTTAGTTTTTTAAACTGTTTAAATTATCTTGCTAAATCCCTTCTAAATTATAAGAAGGTAAACTGAATAACCAATGGAATATTTAATCTTCTTTATCATATCAGCTTTAGATATCGAATTTATGATACAGGATGTTATTGTTCTTTACTCATGTCTTTTGCAGTTTAAAAATATATCTTGGTCTCTTTGCTTGATGGTATATTAACATCTATACCATGGAACTTTTAAAAGGAAAATTATCTGGTATAATTAAAAGAATATTGCATGTCATAGAGAAACTTCACCTGTTGGTTTAGCAGCTGCCATTGTGTAGATGCTAAGCAACTCTTACTATGTTTCCTTGGATTTTTGAAATTTGGATTTGTTGTATAACTTTGCTACTTTAAAGATTTAGAGAGATTTGGCTGGGCGCATGGCTCACGCTTGTAAACCCAGCATTTTGGGAGGCCGAGGTAGGCGGATCACGAGGTCAGGAGTTTGAGACTAGCCTGGCCAATACAGCGAAATCCCGTCTCTTCTAAAAATAAAAAAATCAGGTGGGCCTGGTGGCGGGTGCCTGTAATCCCAGCTACTTGGGAGGCTGAGGCAGGAGAATCGCTTGAACCCAGGAGGCAGAGGTTGCAGTGAGCCGAGATGGTGCCACTGCACTCCAGCCTGGGCGACAGAGCTAGACTCCGTCTCAAAAAAAAAAAAAAAAAAAAAGGAGGGATTTGTGATAGTTTTTTTTTTTTTTTCTTAACTGTTATTGACTTTTTAATTTTTTTAAATTAATGCATTGGCCTCTGTTGGGATTACCTCGATTATTTTTTTACAGGAAAATATGAAATTAATTTATTTGAATATATTAGCTTTGCTGAACTTTGTAGTAACTAGGCTATTTGTGTAGCAAAAATTCATTACTATCTGTACATATTTTTTTATTTTGATGTTTGTTAAAATATATCTCTGCAAGATTTTTAGTCTTTGTTTCTTTTAATCCCTTTGTCTATTCCACTTATATGTGGAATCTTAAAAACTTGAACTCATAGAAGCAGAGAGTAGAATGGTGGTTACCAGGGGCTGAGGGCAGGGGATTGGGAAATGTTGGTCAAAAGATATAAAACTTCAGTTACATAGGAGAAATAAATTAAAGAGATCTATAGTACAACATGGTGATTATAGTTAATAACAATGTGTTGGGTGCATTCTTGAAAATTGCCAAGAAAATAGATTTTAAGTGTTCTTACCACAGGAAAAAAGGTGAGGTAATGCAAATGTTAATTAGCTTGACTTAGCCATTTTACAGTGTGTATATTTCAAACAGCATGTTGTACATGATAAATATACAGTCATCAACTTACAGTGATTTGACTAACCATTTGATGATGCATTTATTACTTACAAGTTAAAAATGTATCTTCAACTTAAATGGGATTTCAGCCTTCAATGGATGTAGCCCCATCATAAGTTAAGGGACATCACATCTCTATGCAGTTTTTGTCAATTAAAAGAATAAAATTTTGAAAGATACAAAAATTAAGATAGATCAGTGCATTCAAACATACTTCGTATTCTTGGAATTTAAAAACTATTAATATCTAAAAGTATGTATAAATTTAACTTTAAACCAAAATCCCATTCTTCTCATCAGAATTCTCAGGCTTGGTACAGAACGCACATCTATGTGCTGCTTTAAGTGAATATCATAAAGGAACATTCAGATTTACTGAACAGGTGACTATTCACTTACTATGAAGACTGACCATACAGTAACTGTATTAATATACTTCTTACACATAGTTCCTCAGATACCGTGTTTTGATTGCATTAAACCAAGGTATTTCTGCTTTAAAAACCTGTTGGAGCTATTTATTGTGAGTGTGGCTGTTAAACATCATAACTATATTTGTATGTAATTTCTACTTGGGCATTGGTTATTTAAAAATGATACTTGGTTAACTTAATTTTACAAAACACTTTTTCCCCTTCCATTCTTATCTATGAAAAACAGCTGTTTTTCTCTTTCTTTACAATTCCCTGTAGTTATGGCTGGTAATACTTTACATAGGAAATAAAATAAGGAGGTGTTAATGGATTGTAACCTCCCTCTCTTTAGGGAAAATAAAAGGTATTAGTGCTATACATTTTAACAACACAGCACGTGATACTTTTCAACTTACTTTCTGAGTTCAGCATACCAAACCTGACAATATACTATAAAAAAGGAAAATTGTAGACCAACATCTGTCATGAACATAGACACAAATATCCTAAACAAAATATTAGCAAATGCCCAGTGATATATGAAATATATAATCAGTCATGGCCAGGTAGTATTTATTCCAGAAATTCAAGGTTGATTTACCATTGGAAAAATCAGTTTAATTGACATTAGTAGGATGAGGGAGGAAAAACCCTAGATGATTACCTCAGTAGAAAAAGCGTTTGATAAAATCCGTTCCTTAATTACATTAAACACTCTGCAAAGGAGGAATAGAGAAAAACTGTTTAATTTGATGAAGGAAATCTGCAAAAAAAGAAAAAAAAACTGCTACAGCTAACATAATATTCAATTGTCAAATATTGACTGTTTTTCCTTGAAGTTGGGAAAGACAAAGATGTCCCTTTGCATCACTTTTATTTTTTTTTTTCAGTTTTGTACTGGAGAGACTCATGGGTGCACTAGGAAAAGAAAATAGAATAAACCATATAAAGATTGGAAATAAAACTGTTACTTGCAGATGACATGGTTGTAGATATAGAAAATCCAAAATAATTCACACACAGTTGGGATTAAGTAAGTGTAGTAAGATGTATAGAAGTAAATATGTAAAAATTACAGCACATATAGAAATGCATTTGGAAAATAGAGATGTGGTTGTTTGGAGAAGTCAGTGTGTGTGTTCTGAGGAATTGAAGTATCTTCTTTTCTTTCGGGCTTGTTACTTCCCTCCACTTACTTCATTTTTAATAGATTTTCTTCTTTTGAAAACACATGTGTTTCTTACTATCCAAACTGATCTCTAGAACCAAATAGATTCAAATAGTTAACAATACAGTTCATTGTTTATAAGTCACATTTTTACATTTTAACACCTCTGACATTGGGCTGTGTCTTATAATTGTTAGACACAGGTTATGATTGGCAGCCTTTTTTTCTTTAGAAGGGGTACATAATGATAGTGTGTCTTGCAGTCACTGAATTGTAGGCTCAGTGAGTCACATTCACGCATGTTCTAGTTTTACAGAAGGATGTTCTTAGATAAAAAAGGAAATGGGAATGCTTCTAGGAATAAAGGAGTCTTACCATTGTCAGATACGTTTATTCACTTTGAACCAGCACTCCTTAGCCTGATACTACATGTTAAGAATGATTTGAAAAGAAGTATTCTCACTGAAACTGGAGATACTTGGTTAAATCAATTATATGGGTCTGTTCTGGGCTTATAAAATATAAAATAAAATAATATAACATAAAAACTGGAAAATTGGGTTACGATATTCGTTGTTTCCCACTTAAATAATTAGGATTTTTTTTTTTTTTTGGCCACAACTTTTCGACTAATGGAATCCTCATGAAGAAAACAGTTTGTGAAACTTAATTAGACTCTGTTTTCAACAGCTTATCCTGTGTTTCTATACTAATAAAGTTATTGTCTTATCTTTGTATAGTCATATGGTTTGGCATTTTGTGCTGTGGTAAGGTAGCATGGAAGAAATTTTTCTCTAGAATTACAAAGAAGGGTCACTGAAGTCTGACCCCAAACAAAATCTTTGTTTAATTGGTCATGTGTGGTGGCTCACACCTATAATCCCAACACTTTGGGAGACCAAGGCAGGAAGATTGCTTGAGCTCAGGAGTTTGAGACCAGCCTGGGCAACATGGCGAAACCCTGTCTCTACAAAAAATACAAAACATTAGCTGGGTGTGGTGGTGCGCGGCTGAGGTCCTAGCTACTTGGGAGGCTGAGGATCACTTGAGCCCATAAGGTGGAAGGATCACTTGAGCCCATAAGGTGGAAGATTCATTGAGCCAAGGTCCGTGCCGCTATGCTCCAGCCTGGGTGACAGAGTGAGACCCTGTCTCACAAGTATAATAATTGATCAAATTTTAATACACATTAAGTGTTGTTAAGAACCTTTATTTTTAAATGTCACCTGTACTGTATGAAACTAGTACAATTATAGTATTTTAGGTTTTTATTTCGTTTAGAGGCTAACACCTTTTTGAATACTTAGAATAGTGATTCGTGATGTTCCCTAATCAGATTTCATGATGAAAGATTAGAAAGTAGTCTTCAGATTGCTACTTACCTGTTATAACCAGATGTTAATGTTTCAGTGGCTAAAAAATAGGACCACTTTTCTCATTTATACTCTTAAACTTGAGTAGTTCTTTTAACCTTATTTAGGTCGTGAACTCCTTTAAGACTTTAGAAACAGTTTTATCCTCAGAAAACTTGCAGTGTTCACACACATGCTTTCATGTTTAGTTTTGTAGCGTTCATAGATCGCCCTGCAGGGATCCCTAGGCTTCTTTGTAAGAACCAGTAACCAACCACCCCATGGAACTTAAACTCTTTTACTTTTGAAGGGTAAAAAAGGTACCCAACCTTTTTTTTTTTTTTTTTTTTTTGAGCTGACCATTGCATAGGAAAAGTTTTCCACTCTGACCTATAGTCATTTCAGTCTAGTTTAGTACAGAAATGTTTTTTGAGTACTTACCCTGTGCCCTGGGCACTGTTTGTAGCACTGAACCAAGTTAAAAAACAAGCAAAATCTCTACCTTCTTGGAATGAATTTTTGGGTTAGTAAGGACTTTAGACACCATCGTGTTCATCTTCCTTATTTTATAGATGAGCAAACTGAGGCCCCAAAATGGTACTTGATCTTACCCGTGGTCTCATAATTAGTTGGTAACAAGACTTAGGTACTGGAAGATGCACAGAAGAGAAAGGCATAGTCTTTATGTTAATGCCCTTACAATGTAGATGGGGGAAAAGACACATTAATTAATATATTATCAGGTCGTTTTTTTACTAAATAGCTAACACTAACTAAAAATAGCTAATAGCATTTTTACCTAATAGCCAAAGGAATAAAATTTCATGTGAAGACCTGGGTAGAAGAGAGAAATGATTCAGGCTTTGTAGAGGTCTTGATTTTGTTAGGCTGATCCTAAGCTGGGTTTTGGGGAATAAGGTCAGTTCAAGCTGAAGGAACATTGGTACCAAAGGAATGGAGAATGAATGCAATAGGGTATGTTTCAGAACTGGAAATTGCAGATGATCCTGTTAAATTGAGGGACAGCAACCAGTTTCCTCCTGTGCCATGCTCTTGAGTGTGGTTTTTGCTTTAGTCACTAAAAATATTAGTAAATATATTCAACAACTAATACTTTCTCAGTGATATAGTAATAGCAGTGTTTTCGACATTTTTATGTTTTTCTTTACTTTTTTTTCTATAGGTATTGGTGTTAATTTTTTTAAATGTTAGAGCTTATTTATACCTTTCAAATCACCAAATATGATTTCATTTTTATAAGTATAAAATACATTTAGTTCAGTGTGTTTTGAAGCTGAAGTTTGACAGTAGTGCTTTAAAGTTGAGTTTTATAGAAAACAGAATATCATGAATGGCTGATACATATTTTTAAAAGTTAAATTTGTATTGGTAGGTGTTGTCTACATCTACTGGCCTAACAAAAACAGTGTATAATCCAGCTGCTTTGAAGGCTGCACAAAAAACCTTACTTGTTTCCACCTCTGCAGTTGATAATAATGAAGCACAGAAAAAAAAACAGGTAAGTACAACTGGTATAGTATAAAAAATTTTTGCATGTGGGAAAGGTTTTCTTTGTATATGTGTTTTTTCAGTGCTTATTACAAAATAAGACTAAAAGGGTGTTTGTTGGCTGCCACTGAACCTTTATTTTCCATAGTATAGCAGTAAATAAAAATTTTTTCTTTGAAAGAAAGGTTCCCGTGATTAATCTTTGAAACTTGCATACGTATTTTAAGTTTTACATAGAAAAGGCTTGCATATAATTTTTGTTGACAGGCTTCTGCGATTACAACCATTTCTCTTCTCTTGGATAGTATTGTTTATCCTTAGTAATATTCTAATGATATTTTTGATCCCTGATTCTAGGAGGCATTGAAACTTCAGCAGGATGTAAGGAAAAGGAAACAAGAAATTTTAGAAAAGCACATTGAAACACAGAAGGTAAAATATTAGAGTTAGATTTGGCAAAATTGCAAATGTTATAATTTGGAGTGAACTTAATCTTACACTACATAGTCATAAAAAGATTTGCTGTAATTGGTAATGGTAAAACAAATATTTGTCAGTGATAATATTGGAGATGAAGAGCATACATCAAATGGTGGGTATACTTTATACTTTAACTGGTACTATAGTTATCAGCTGTGTTGCTGCACAGTAGTTTGTTCAACAGATAATTAAATGGAACCTTTTTTCTCAGTGTTGATATGTACCTTTCTTCACTCGCTTAGGATCCTCTAGTCCTGTGTTGTTTAGTATAGCAGTTAGCACATCTGACTGTTGATAGCTACATATGACTGTTGAGCATTTGGAATGTCTCTAGTCCAAATTGAGATATGCTGTAAGTGTGAAATGTACACTAGATCTCAAAATGTAGTACAAAGAAAAAAGTAAAACATCACAATTGTTGAAATGTCACATTTTGGATATATTAGATTAAGCAAAATATTTTAATTAATTGTATTTGTTTCTTTTTATGTTTTTAATGTGACTGCTAGAAAATTAAAAATTATGTGATTTGCATTCTTTCTTTTGAACCATGTTACTCTAATTTATGACATTTAGTCTCAGTTCTTGATTATGTCTAGTAATGAAGGTTAGTAGTATGACATTTGAAAATGTTGAAAATACAGAAACTGCATTTTGATTTGAAATGTGTATCTTTTCTAATTTAAAGTTGGATGTACTTAAGAGAAATCACAGTACTTTACAAAACCAAAAACTGAAGCCATCCTAGTTCAGGAAACCTACAATAATCATGTGGCTTCTTTTTTTTTTTTTTTTTTTTTTTTTTTTTTTTTTCAGTCCATCTTTCTTTGCCGGTGGGTTGAGGGACGGTGCCAGTCCACCGCCCCCCCCCCCCCCCCCCCCCCCCGGACCCCCCCCCTCTT
>NC_045455.1:36489263-36566340 GCF_002776525.5 Piliocolobus tephrosceles
TTTTTTTTTTTTTTTTTTTTTTTTTTTGAGACAGAGTCTCGCTATGTGGCCCAGGCTGGAGTGCAGTGGCCGGATCTCAGCTCACTGCAAGCTCCGCCTCCCGGGTTCACACCATTCTTCCGCCTCAGCCTCCTGAGTAGCTGGGACTACAGGCGCCCGCCACCTCGCCCGGCTAGTTTTTTTGTATTTTTTAGTAGAGACGGGGTTTCACCGTGTTAGCCAGGATGGTCTCGATCTCCTGACCTTGTGATCCGCCCGTCTCGGCCTCCCAAAGTGCTGGGATTACAGGCTTGAGCCACCGCACCCAGCCCATGTGGCTTCTTTTACCCCATATTATCTTGCTTATCTTATTGTTTCCTGTTGATGTTGGGAATATCATTCTCAGGTGAAAAAGTAATTAAACATTCATTTTTTCTAATATCTCATTGTATGAAAGGAACCATAAAGCTTTTTCTCTGGTTCTTTCTGGGCTGGAGATGACATTGATTGTGGGAATACTTAGAGGTGGTAACATCAACAAATGAATTAGATAGTAAAATTGTTAATATATTTTTCAAATTGATAATTTTTCAGTGATAGAATTGAGTTTCTTCTGGTTGTGTGCTTTGAACTTACGTTCTGAGAGACCCGAATAGTAGCAGTTCTTCACAAATTTAACCAAGAGTAAAACTTGAATTGAGATACAGTTAGCGTCACTGAATCTGCTATTCTGCTATCTTTAGATAATTAGTCATGGTTAGCCTTCTCACAAATGCGTAAACTAAAAAAAGTAGTAATAGGCTGGGCGCGGTGGCTCAAGCCTGTAATCCCAGCACTTTGGGAGGCTGAGACGGGCGGATCACGAGGTCAGGAGATCGAGACCATCCTGGCTAACACAGTGAAACCCCGTCTCTACTAAAAAATACAAAAAACTAGCTGGGCGAGGTGGCAGGTGCCTGTAGTCCCAGCTACTCGGGAGGCTGAGGCAGGAGAATGGCATAAACCCGGGAGACGGAGCTTGCAGTGAGCTGAGGTCCGGCCACTGCACTCCAGCCTGGGCCAGAGAGCGAGACTCCGTCTCAAAAAAAAAAAAAGTAGTAATATTTATTTTTAAACTTACTTTGCAGTGTTTGTTTTGTTAATGATAGTAGGAGTAATGAGCTTTATTTTTCTCTTTTTAAAAATTTGGCAGATGTTAATTTCAAAACTGGAGAAAAACAAAACAATGAAGTCTGAAGATAAAGCAGAAATAATGAAAACTTTAGAGGTTTTGACAAAAAATATTACCAAGTTGAAAGATGAGGTCAAAGCTGCTTCTCCTGGGCGCTGTCTTCCAAAAAGTATAAAAACCAAGACTCAGGTATTTTAATTTGTATTGTTGTTCATATTATTACCTCCTAAAAAGCATTAGACACTACATTTTTAAGATTCAGTTTTTCTGGTAGGTAATGTCTTTTTTTCATAATCTGACCATTGTAGGTACTATTCTCCCCCTGCCATAAATTAAAAAGTATAAACAAGTAAACTCTACTAATTTTTTAAATTCTGTGGAGTTATGGTTGGAAAGTCAGTAATTAGAAAAATAGTCATGGGTAATCTTGAAAAGGCAGCTTGAGGACAAAGTGATAGAGGTACATGACTGCTTGACTGAGGGTTTGAGTTTTATATAATAGTAGTTGGTGATATAGAGGGTTAATAATAGAAAAGTATTAACATTCTGACAACACTGTACACAGTGGGTTGATTGAAAAGGGGAAAATTCAGGTAGATCAACCTATTAGATACAAATAAGTGAGCAAGATAGTTTTAGATGGTAATAAGTGATTAAGAAAAAAACAGAGTTATACAATGTTTATACTTGGTGTCTGTATGTATGTGTATATATATATAGTCATGACTCTAATTGATATTTTAAATTCAAACCCAACATCACATGGTTCTTCCTTATTTCGTATTTTATTTATATTCCCATAATGACAACTTGGTTTCACTAATTTCAATATATTATTATTAAACACAGTACTATAATACATTCAAAGTAGTACCAGAATTGCTACAACAATACCACTCCCAACAGCTAACTAAATATAAAATTCAAAATTTATTTATGTTCTTTACAGCCTCGATATATTCCACTAAAGGTGTGAAGTCAGAACTATGGTCTAAAATTACTTTTGTCCCCCTTTTGTGTAGTTGTTAATTTGATAAAGTTAAATCTATTTGCATTTGTGTTCAGTTTTGGATCCTCTCTCTCTGGCTCCAGTTCTTACAGATTGTGTTTTATTTTTTGAACAAGTTAAACAATTCTCATGGTTCAAAAGCAAAACTATGTAAAAAGGAATACATAAAAGACCCCTTTCCTTTTGATTCCTGGCACTCTGTCCTCACCCCTTATAGGTCACCAATATCATTAGTTCTGTTTTATTCTAGTTTTTCTTTTTGCAAATGTATGTATGTAGATAGGTATGTTTTCTACATAAAAACATACTGTGTATTGCTCATTAGCGCCTTGGTTTTTTAGGATTTGTTACTTACTTTTCCTTTCAGTTATTTCCTTTAAATTACCCATATCAGTCTATATAAATCTCCTTCTGGCTGCTATATGGAAAATGAATTATAGGAAAATCAGTGAAAGTAGCAACAAGTCAGGAAGCTGTTAAAGTATTGTGGAGGTGTGGAGTATGTTGGCTTGGACTAGAGTGATTATACTGGAGATAGAAATATATGGATTAAATGGGACTGTGTAAAAGTTATTTTAAAAAGGTTTGTATCAGTACAGGATAATAATTACTGTCACCTAAAATATTAATTACTATTTTTTAGATGCAGAAGGAATTACTTGACACAGAACTGGATTTATATAAGAAGATGCAGGCTGGAGAAGAAGTCACTGAACTTAGGAGAAAGTATACAGAATTGCAGCTGGAAGTATGTTTAATCACAACTACACAGTAGGCTTGAAAGAAGCAAATGCAGTTGTAGTGGTCAATTTAAAAATATATTCCCTTCCCTTCATTCTCATTAGTAATTGTTGGTAATCCCTGGCATACATATTGAGATACTAATATAGGAAAGAGGGAAGAGGTCAACAGATTT
Organism: Piliocolobus tephrosceles; assembly: GCF_002776525.5. Taxonomy (NCBI): domain Eukaryota; kingdom Metazoa; phylum Chordata; class Mammalia; order Primates; family Cercopithecidae; genus Piliocolobus; species Piliocolobus tephrosceles. The sequence continues at coordinate 36,492,339 of NC_045455.1, forward strand.
TTCAGAGCTGCCAGGTAAAATCTTATTTAATGAGGAGTGGCGGTAATTCTGCCTATATCACCAAGTTCCTCCATTTCTAATGAATTTTATTTCTTTTCTATTTTTGTTCTGTCTTCCCTGGAATAAAAACCTTATAATAAAGGCTTTTCAGGTATTCTTATGGAGATATTCTTTGCATATAAATTGAGTTGCTGTATGACAGTTTTAGTTGGAGAACTATATTGAGAACTATTTTGAAGAATATGTTTACTTAAGTTTTGCCTATAGATGGTGCTGTGGATGTTTAGAAAAGAGAAACGGCTTTCTTATAATTTAGTTAGATGGTTATTTACGTAAGAAACAACTCCTAGTGAGATTGATTCCTGTTATATGACATGAGAATTTTTGAATAGCAAAAAGATGTTCAAAAATTGGAACTGTATTTTGAAATAGACATTAACGTCATTAATACAGTTGGCACATGTCTGTATAGTGGTTTGATACAGAAATTTAAGATTTTTATACTTTAGATTATTTAGCTTTATCTGAGATTGATGCTTTTTTCTGAATTTGTTGGCAACTTGATCATTTTTTGGACATAGTAGAAATCTATTTTGAATCCTGTCATCCAGGTATTAAAGACTTAACTTTTAGTAGCTACCAGACTTGCCTTAAAGCTTTGTCTTCTCTGAAAGTCATAGGAAGCCATAGGATGTTGTCCTAAATGTGCATACTTTTGCATTCTCTGGAAACTTGAAGTGGTTGCGTGTGTGTCCTGCCCAGTATTTTTTTGGGGAAAAAAAAAGTTTGAAAAATATTTTTTATGTTAATAGAGAAATTATGTTTTTCCCATTGTAGCGATTTTTATGCCAGTGTTGGTGGAATCTTTGAAACAAAATATCATTTTCAAAATTCTGGCCCAGAATTTAAATAAATAATAGCATTAACAAAATTCCTTATTATTCTGTGTTTTGCTTTTTTATTATAACATAGCTAAACACTGAATGACATTCTCTGTTTTTCCTTTATCACGGCTTATATTTAGTTTTCAGTAATTACTAGTTTTATGCAGTAATGCAGTACTTCCCAGAGTGTGTTTGTTCACCACAGTAATTCCATTAGTTGTTAATAGAAAACTAGTGAAAAAGGTTCTGAGGCTAAATAATATAACCTTAGAACAGGTTGTATTGGATGTGCGTTTTTACTGTGGGGTTTCTTAGAGGCTTTTAATTTCTGAATCTCTAAAAATGCATATTAAGTATTCAGTGTTACTCAAATTTATTTGTCCGGGGACCCCGCTTTTCAAGGAGCATTTTGAGGTATTAATATTCCTCAGAGCATATTTTTGTATATACTGTTCTATTACTAATATTAATCCTTGATCTTTAAAATTTATTATTATGTATTATTTTGTTATATTGACAAATGAAGAATTATATGATAATCCAAAATGTTTTGATACATGTATAAGTTGTGAAGTGATTACATCAAGCCAACATGTCCATCACACTACATACTTGTGATTTTTTGATGAAAATTGAACATTTAAAATCTGCTCTCTCAGCAATTTTCAATTATACAATAATTATTATTAACTGTAGTCACCAACCAGTGCTGTACAATAGATCTCTAGAACTTACTCTTCCTATCTGACTGAAATGTTGTACACTTTGACCAACATCTCTCCATTCTTTGTGCCCCCACAGCCCCTGGTAACCACCATTCTGCTGTCTGCTTCTATGAGTTTCATCATTTTAGATTCCATGTATAAGTGAGATCATACAGTATTTGTCTTTCTTTGCCTGGCTTATTTCACTTAGCATTATTATTTGGATATTACATGATTATTTTAGCTAATGTTAAGATTAACTGTCTTGAGATGAAGAAACTGAAATACTTATATTAGCAGAGATTTGGCAGCTGTGCCAGCTTCACACTTCCATTTGGGTATCTCACATCTAAGACTCAACATCTTCAGAATTTTGCTTATCTTGCTCCTACACCTCATCTGTACAGTTATGCAAACCAGAAATCTGGCAGTGTTAATTGATTTCCCCTTTCCTTCAGCATCTATATCTAATTATCAAATTTTACATATGTTACTCCTAAATGTATCTTAAATGCGTTTACTTCTATCTCCATTGTCACTACTGTAGTCCAGACTTCCTTCTTCAGGTCTTTCGTAGTGGCATACTGAATGGTTTTCTAGCTTCTTTTCTTCCTTCTACTCTGTTCTTAAAACTCTAGCCAGAATATCCCCTTCAACACTGATTGGTTACATCACTCTTTTACTGCTTAAAATCTTTTTATTTATTTTCATGGCTCTTGGGATAAAACTCAAAATCCTTTACATGATCCTTAAAGTTACGTGTAATCTGACTCTGCCTCTCTCCAGGCTTATCTCCCCATCCAACTACACTGAATTATATTCATTCTTTGGGAAATTACATTTCTTTCAGTGTTGGTGCTTTTTTTCATGCCGTAACCCCTACCTCATTCTTGCCTTTTTCTTTGCTCCTCCTTTGATTCATTGAACAAGTATTAAATACAATCCACCAGCTACTGCTGGGAATAAGGCAGAGAAGAAAATGGAAAAAAAAATATTTTCAGGGGACATACATTCTAGTGGGTTATTCACTGCAAATCTTTGAAGTTCTTTTCAAATCTTAAAGCATTTCTTCTCATTAATACAATTAAATAACTTAGTTGTTCTTGTTGTTGTTTTTTGAGATGGAGTCTTGCTCTATCGCCCAGGCTGGAGTGCAGTGGCGCGATCTCGGCTCATCGCAACCTCCGCCTCCCGGGTTCAAGTGATTCGCCTGCTTCAGCCTCCTGAGTAGCTGGGACTACAGGCACTGGGCCTGGCTAATTTTCAGTATTTTTTGTAGAGACGGGGTTTTCCCATGTTGGTCAGGCTGATCTTGAACTTTTGGCCTCAGTTGATCTGCCTGCCTCGGCCTCCTAAAGTTTTGGGATTACAGGCGTGAGCCACCGCACCCGGCCATAACTTAGTTGTTTAGTGCTTCTTTACACTTAGGATTTGAGTTTCATGAGAGTAAAGACTTGTACACAGAAAGTGCACATTAAGTATTTGTGGAATGAAGGAATGGTGTGCTGTCATCATACAGAATAATGTGGTAGAATATCAATATGTTACAGTGGTTCTATAATGATAGAGGTAAGTAATTAAAATGATTTGAGATAACTGTACCTATTGAAGTCAACAGGCAAACAAATAGAAACATTGTATTTGAAAATCATAACTGGAGAAAATATTTATTGTGAATGTAGGTATTATTTATCTGTTGATTAACCTGACTTCTGAAGTAACATTTAACACTGCTTGGAAATCAGGAGTTGCTGATCTTTTGGTGATATAGCCTGATATCTTTGAGAGCAAGAACTTAGAAAAAGGCACAGTTAGTAATTCCAAGACCTCAGTGTTATTCAGTTTACTAGCCACCTACCTTTACTTTCACCAAACTAAAATCCCGATTTAAATTATGAGATCCTTCTATAGAGCATTTGAATACATTGTCAAATTGCATTGAAGTTTTATTCATCTGCCAGAGTGTAATGCTTGGCTTGTGTTAGTAATCGCAGCATTGTTTAACCTGTGTGTCTGATCTCTTCTAGGCTGCCAAGCGAGGGATTCTTTCATCTGGTCGGGGCAGAGGAATTCATTCAAGAGGTCGAGGTGCAGTTCATGGCCGAGGCAGGGGGCGAGGGCGAGGACGAGGTGTGCCTGGTCATGCTGTGGTGGATCACCGTCCCCGGGCATTGGAGATTTCTGCATTTACAGAGAGCGATAGAGAAGATCTTCTTCCTCATTTTGCGGTACTTTCTTACTGCTCAACAAAACAAATATTGATAATCATCACTGGGGATAGTAGACATATTTAAAGAGGATGTTATGAAAAGGACATAAGTAATTCCAACTCGTTAATCTGAACAAAGGGTTTGAATAATCTTTAATTTTTTTGTTAATTTAAAAACGAACTGTAGGATTTGTGTAATTATCTAGAAGAGACATTACTATTCTTACACTTAGTAGGCCATGAAGTATTGTGAAGTGAACAATATAAACTTTATTGTTTCAGAGAGGGAAGACTTGTAGTTTAGTTTTATTTGATATTTACTTTTAAAGAAAAAGTTAACATATTGCATGGGCCATCCAGATTTTTAAAAATTAAAATAGGGTTTGTATTTGTTAAAAATGTATTCTTGATCTAGCTGACCCAGTATTGAAACAAGATAAAATTTTGACCTATGATCTAGAAGTTGCCTCAGTCTGTGTCAGGGTGTAATGAAAAAGACTTTATCTAATGGTAATAGATTGACCTACAAGAAGGGAGAATGGGATTCTAGTCTCTGTTAATCCATTATTTAACTTGGACTTCCTGGGATTTATTAGGCTCATGTTCAAAATGAAGATTATACCTGCTGAATGACCCTTTCATCCCAAAAGCTGTGATAGTGGTATCCCAGAGGTTGGTTACTAAGCATCAGTTTTACCCTCAGCATTATATTTAATAGTAGTTGCTCTGGAGATATGAAGGAAATAATCAGTTATTTATCCTCAAGGCTTTTACATATATCAGTTTAACATAGAGTAAACTACAGACATAATTTATAATGAAATTATAATTTATTAAGCACTATAAATACTTTAGTAACTTAGAGAAGTATCACACTGGCATATGATGGAAAAAACAATAAAGGAAAGTTTCATGAAGTCGTAAAACTGTAGTTTAGGTCTTAAAGAATAGGTAAGCTAGTAGGTAGGTACATAAATGATTTAACCTTTTAAAAATTTAGACTTAGGTGTTATTGGAGGCTTGCAGCAGTTACAGATATTTTGTCGGGACATAAGGAGATATTGACAGAAATGGTTTATGTTTAAGAAATAACCAAAATGATTAGTATTTAAGAATGAGGAGTCTAAAGTCCCGTTCTTGATGGATTTGAAGGGATAAAGAAAGGAATTAGAGAACTAGAAAGGAGCTTGGAGATAAATCTTGCCCAACTCTTCCCTGCTGTGTACCCTACTTCCACACTTTCCACAAGAGAAAGGAGATCCAGATAATTTGTATGTTGTATATAGTTTTACAACTAATCAGGAAACTAACAACAATGTGCTAAAATAATCCAAACAGACAAAGTGAGTTTGTTGTGATTATGTTTTGGTGAGACTAAAGTTCTTTTGGCTGGAGAAGTATTCAGAGCCTCTAAATAAAAATTCTGATATGCATTTGGACATTCAAATTTTCCTCCAAAGTTCACATTTAAATTATTAGTCTTCAGTTTAGTTGAAGTTTAGCTTCTTTCTCTCAACCTATGATTTGAACACGTGGTGGATGTCAAAGGAAAGAAATTGACATTATGTAATATCTGTAATATTAAAGGGCCATTAACTATTACAAATTGTGACTAACAAAAGTGCTGTATCTTTCAGTACCAGTAGTAATAGTAGTAAATATTATAACTGAAAACCTATAGAGTACTTACTTTGTGTCAGGTATGCCCTCTGAGTGCCTTATGATAATTCATTATGAGTTATTTGGATAACCCTGAGAGGTAGATACCTTTATTATGCCCATTTTAGAAATGAAGAAAATAAGGCATGATGAGGTTAAGTAACTTGTTTACACAGCTAATAACTGGCAGAGCTAGAATCTTTGTGGCTCTAGGACATTCTCTTTACTGTGCTCTACAGAACATTTTTATGATATGTGTGGATCTAAGGAGATTACAGTTATAAACTTTGGGGGTATAAGAATATAAGAAGGAAGATATTGGTAATGATATATAAAGGACTAGAATTTTGTGGGATAAAGGTTGCTGTTTGTAGAAAAATCCTCCCACACATGAGGGAAAAAATCCAACAAACCACAAACAGGAATAATATAATGTGTTTAATGTTTAAATGTTGTAAAGAAGTATAAAGTACAGTGGAGTGTGTAGTAAGCAAAACCATGGTCAGTTAGAATGTTAAACTTTTGAATCAGGAGAACTTGAATCTCGTCCCAGTAATTAACAATTAACTTTGAGGAAGTTAACTTAAATTTTCTTTTTCTTTCTTTCACCATTTATTGGAAATGGTACCAAAAACTTATAGAAATTCTGAGGATTCAGTATGTTGCTTAAGAAAGAGTTCATCTTGGGATTGGTTTAATGAGTATAAGAGGAAAGTTAGCAAGAAAGCTCAGGCTTTGACCGTTATTTCCTTCATTTAAAGCATAGTTCAATTGAGTATAAGTCTTACTTATTCTGGGAAGTGTGAATTGTGAGTAAGATTGGAAGATAGGACTACCTTTTATCTTATAATATCAAACACTAAAATAAGTTGCTCACCATACTTTTCTGTTAACCATTATGAGTTGGTGTGTATTATGGGTTATATTTGTTAGTATTTTAATGTTTTTTAATACCATTAAGATTTTTGGATATTTCAAAATATTTATTTGGAGGAAATACTTTTTTTTTTTTAATTTAAAGCAATATGGTGAAATTGAAGATTGTCAGATTGATGATTCTTCACTTCATGCAGTAATTACATTCAAGACAAGAGCAGAAGCTGAAGCAGTAAGTTTTCAAAATAATTTATCAATTCAGATTTAAATAATTTATAAGTATTACTTTTAAGTTTTAAGATAAATGAATTTTTTTAACTTACTAAATAATATGCTTTGATAATAGGTAGAACACCTGAAGTGGAATTCATGCCCTCAAAGAATGTCCTAATGCAGTTAAGCAATTCTGTGTATAATGTAATATAATTAAAATACGTATTTAATGTCAAATTGTGTTGTCATGAGATACCAGGGATTCTCCTTTCTTTCTTTTTCATAATAGATAGGGCCACCTCACTACCCCATTATTATTTTTTTTCAGCTGACCCAAAACAGGATCTGCTTTGGCCAAATGAGTGGTGAGGGATAAGGTACAAGCAGTTCTAATGTCTGCCCATCTTAACCATTCCTCATCTGCTGCTTTCTGGTCTCATCAGGGTGAACTCTAAAAGAAGTGTCCCTAGTTCAGCATAGCCCCAAGTAGACTTCTGTGACTTTTTGCCTAAGACATGGTATATACCTCTAACTTTGAGGGTACTTTTAGTAAGGTTACCTTAAACCATCAGTCTTGAATTGTCTTTCCAAGGACTGACTGGAATATATGCAACCTTGTCTTTTATTTGGGTTCCAAAGATTAAAAAAAGGAAAATGGGAGTGAGGTGTGGGGGATTCATAGGGGCCTTTTTTGCTCTGTGTGTTCTTTCTTCAGGAATTATAGAGAAGACAATGTCACTGTTTTGTCCTTGCCATTGTTCCAGGGATGAAATAGTTTTCCAAATGAAAGAGTGGAATGCTTTTCATAAGTTTTAAGTTGATTACAACTTAAATAAGTTTTGAAAAAACCTCTAAATTTATTTATCCTCTTTGTAGTGAATGTTCTCTGCCAGTACAGTGGTACATTGCTTACCTGATAGAAGTTGCCTTTGGAGCATTGTAACCAGTATAAGACTATGGGTCTGATAAGTCATTCAACTGGAGCCTTAAAATAATCTAGTTTTGGGGGTGAAGGGAGGGGGTAGTACACTATTTTGTAAAACAGGAATTCCTGATCTTAGGGTGTTCTCTTTTTAAAGCTAGTTTTGAATAATCATTTCTTTAATGATCTTTTGTGAAAGTAAAAAGTAATTTAAAATTGATGAGATTTTAAAACTCTTGTATGTGTGTATGTTACATTGAAAAGGGTATATCGTTGATTAAATGTTCTCTCCAGGGTATTGTTAAGTGCAAGTGTAGAATGAACTTCCTTTCAGTGGTGGCTTCAGTTGACAATTTTTAGTCTATTGCTAGATAGGTAGTTATGTTCTATGTATTTTCTAGGGAATAGTGGTATTGTAAAACAATGATAGTTGTTACTGTACAAATGGTTAAAATATTGCCAAATTTGTGGATTTAGTAAGAACTTTAAATATGTACTACTTCCCTTGCTTGCTTTTATATGGCTGAGAAAAAATTAACACCTCTTGCTTCTTAATTAATTTTTGGAAATTTTGCTCATGGAAAGAACTGTTGACACATACCTTCTTTCTTGGGTCTTGCTTTTTGTACCTTAGATGTTTATACAATGTATTTTTCAAAATGAATAGCAATCAGAAATACCAGGGATTAATGTGTAAGGAAGACTTTAACACTGAATTACAGGAAGGTTGAATAAGTGACAGAATAACTAAGGTCAAGTTAGGTCTAATGAGAGTTACCTATTTAGAGGAAATAGCTTTAGTTGGATTTACTTAATAGACTAAAAAGAGTAATGACCACTGCTATGATAAATGTTTAGATTTTTAGTTATAAAAGTTGTTAAACCATAAACATAACCTTAAACCAGAAAGTTTCTTAAAGTTTTGTAGTGTTGGAAAGGATAGAAAATTAAGTTGAAGCTTATCTTATACAAGCAGGATACATATAGAGCAGTGGTCTTCAAACTTTTGGATTTCAGGGAACAGTAAAGTTTAGGAATTTAAAATTTTGTGTGTTTGTCATAGAGGTATCGGTTTTTTATTTTGCCAGGGAAGAATACTTTAAAAATACAAAAAGATTGTCGTGTACTATCACCATCGTTATAAAAAATAAAGGACATTTTAACACTGAAAATGTAGGAGAACATAAACTCGCAATAAAGGATAGACTTCCCAAGGAAAAATTGTCAGCTCTTGCCAATGTTTACTTTCAAATATTACATTGTTCTTATTTTCTGGACCATTGTCCTAGATGAGTGAATGAATTTATTTTCTGTAACCAATAGATGCATAGTATTTCAAAGTGAAAGTACAGGAATAAGTAAGGTAATCGAGACATTCAGATATAACTGAAAAGTGAGAAATTTTCCTCAGGAAAAATATTGAAGCATTTTAAAGACTAGAAATATAAGCAGAACACTTCTAGCTTTAGGTTAAGATGGTTTATGGTTTGACTCTGTCTTGTTACCTAGAAGATGGTTCCTATTATCTTATTTTCTATTTTTTTGTATATCAGCATGCCAAAGTACTGAAGTCGGATAAGTACCCAGACAAGAATAAAGAAGTAGTCTCTTCCATGACCTGATTAGAATGTTATCTTTTCTGCCCTGAATTGTTACTGTACCATTGTAGGAGTCCTAGATCCTGTTCAGAATAGGAATAATTAAGTTGCTGTTTTAGAATAATCAGACCAAAAATGAAACCTATAGTCCCAAACTCAGAGAGGTACAATTTTTTTTTTTTTTTTTGTTTTGAGATGGAGTCTCGCTCTGTGGCCCAGGCTGGAGTGCAGTGGCCGGATCTCAGCTCACTGCAAGCTCCGCCTCCCGGGTTCACACCATTCTCCTGCCTCAGCCTCCTGAGTAGCTGGGACTACAGGCGCCCGCCACCTCGTCCGGCTAGTTTTTTGTATTTTTTAGTAGAGATGGGGTTTCACCATATTAGCCAGGATGGTCTCGATCTCCTGACCTCATGATCCGCCCGTCTCAGCCTCCCAAAGTGCTGGGATTACAGGCTTGAGCCACCGCGCCTGGCTTTTTTTTTTTTTTTGAGACAGAATCTCGCTCTGTCGCCCAGGCTGGAATGCAGTGGTGAGATCTCAACTCACTGCAAGCTCTGCCTCCCGGGTTCATGCCATCCTCCTGCCTCAGCCTCCCTAGTAAGTGGGACTGCAGGCACCCACTACGATGCCTGGCTGATTTGTGTGTGTGTGTGTGTGTGTGTGTGTGTTTTTAGTAGAGAAAGGGTTTCACCATGTTAGCTAGAATGGTCTTGATCTCCTGACCTCATGATCCACCCGCCTCAGCCTCCCAAAGTGCTGGGGGTTACAGGCGTGAGCCATTGTGCCCGGCCGAGAGGTACAATTTTTTATATCAAAAGGAAAGAGGGGCCAGGCGCAGTGGCTCACACCTGTAATCCCATCACTTTGGGAGGCCAGGTGGGGTGGATCTCTTGAGTCCAGGAGTTCGAGACCAGCCTTGGCAACATGGAGAAACCCCATCTCTACCAAAAAATTAGCCAGGTGTGGTGGTGCGCACCTGCAGTCCCAGCTGTTTGCGAGGCTGAGATGGGAGGATCACCTGAGCCCAGGAGGCAGAGGTTGTGGTGAGCTGAAATCATGCCACTGTGCTCCAGCCTGGACAACAGAGCCAGACCCTATCTTAGCAAAAAATAGGGGGAAAGAGAATCATGTTTTACTAAATGGATTCAACCAAAAGAAGTCAAATTATGTGCATAGCAGAGTTTGTGTGTGTGTGTTTTGACTGATACTTAATAGTTATTAAGTGCTGCTATGTGATGGGCCCTGTGCTACCAGAATTAGTAACTTGAGGTCTGAAGCTTGTGGGAAAGTAGCCATGTGCATTGAACACAGCAGTTAAAGAATTGAAAGTCTTTTCTTTGTAACTTCTAAAAATTACATTTTTCATGTTTTTAAAAATTCATGGTCATATATATTATATAATTATATGCATTTGTGTTCATAACTCCTGCTTTAACATTCTATAACATTACAAATATTAATAAACTTGCTTTTAGACTTCTTTTATATATTAGTTATATTATCGTTACTAAAAATGTAAGGAACCATAGGATTGCAATTTACTCTTTGGTGATTATCTATATCTCAAGTCACTTTTCTCCATAGTTTTTGCAAAAGACTGTTTCTGCAAGAGGTCCCCTAACAAAGGATTCTCTTGTCACATAAGTTCGTGAAAGGCTGCATTTTTATATTCCATTTAGAAGTGTAGTCTAAATGAACTAAGTCCAGAGGTAAACAAACCTGTTTAATTTTGTTTCACCCAACATTTTTCCAAACTTAATTGTTTCCAGAACATTTTCCATGTAAGATGTGGAATCCACAATTACTTTTCATAGTTTTTTCCTCCTTTGTTAGATCTTTAACCTTTTTGCTTTCTGTTGTATATATGCCTGTTTTCCTTAATTTGCTGTAAGCTTTGAATGAATGTGTGTAAGAGTAGTCAAAAGACTAGAGACAAGCCTCTAAATAAAATATTTCAGATTTAAAACTCAATTTTTTTTGTACATTTTATAGTATAGAAATCAGAATTGTAAAATGTATTCCCACATGCACATCATTGAGCTTCAGCAATTATCCACTTAGGGCCAATCTTATTTCGTCTATAATTCACTCACTACAACTTGCCCACTCCTTATTTTGGAGCTATTCATAGTCATTGTATCATTTCATCTGTAAACATTTTAGATGATAGAACCTTAAATGATGGAACCAGTTTCTGGAGGTTCGATTCCTTCTTTTTTCATTTAGTTTTTCACGTAGGTTGGCTCTTCGAATGATAGAGCCTTAAAAAAATACAATACTACTTTCACACCTAAAAATTATATTTCTAAATATCAAATATGCAGTCAGGGTTGACATTTGTCTAATTTCTTGTAAGCTTACTTTTTAAAAATTAGGATCTAGATGAGGTTCATATTTTGATATACCTTGATTGGTGTTATGCAGTCATAAGTTCATAAATATTTTATGGGTATAAATCCATTGCTGTCAGTTATTAATGTTAAAGTTATTCCATCTTTGGCCAGGAGACTACAGGTTGGCTCCTGAGTTCTTTTGACAGGACCCGAGTGATCTGCGATAGTTTTGTTCCTTCTGGTATGAAGAGGTGTTCTAGGTTCATTTTAAACACTGTCTCTTCCAGACCTGAAATTGACCCTTTCTCTAAGGAGCTTTGGTTTATTTATTAGGCAAAGGTATTTAGACACTACAGTCTGGGTACTACAGCTATGCATTACTATTAAGTATGTTACTGTCACTAATCCTTCTCAGTTGTCAGAGCTGGGAGTGAAAAAAAAAAACGTATATATATATATATATATATATGCACATATATACACATGTATAAAGATGAAATAAATTTAGAGCTCATACTGATACTTTGGATTTAATTTGGGCTATAAAGTTTTTAATACATACACATATATACACACATGCAAGTAGATAGATAAAGATAAATTCAGAATTCACTCTGATGCTTGTTAATTCTAGACCATATGGTTCTTACTTCATCTCATGGGTCTTAATGTGTCTTACTTTTTTCCACCTTTCTCACTGACACCAACATGCTGGGTGAAAGGATATGTACGTTTAAATTTTTAATGAAGATTGCCTACCATACAGGTTATACTTATTTGCCTACCAAAGATGTATGAGAGTGCCTTTTCCCTACACTCTTGCCATAGTGTGCACGCTACATAGTGGTTTTACTACTTTTCTTATAAAAAAAAATGCATAGGTATGTAGTTTGTCCTCATTTTTATCAGAGTGGGGTATCAGTTTTCTATCTTTAGTTTTATCAGACTGAAATAGCAACTCATTTAGGTTTTAATTCACTTTTCTGATTGTAGTTGAGCCATTTTCACGTTTAATTAAATGCTATTTGTTTTTATGTCTATCAACTATTAATGTCATTTGCCCATTCTATTATGTTGCTGAGTAGTCTATTCTTTTTTTTTTTTTTTTTTTTCTTTTCTTAATGCAGGAGCTCTTTGTATATTTGGAAATTAGCTCATAGGTTATATTTTTATGACTTTTCATTTATGCTGTATTTTCCACAATAAGAGTTAATTGTCCGGTTAATCTTTTTTTATAATTTGAAAGGCTTTCACCAATCTGACATGATAAACATTTTCCCTTGTTTTTTCTAGTACTCTTAATAGGCTTTTTTTTTCTTTGAAGACTTTACATTCACTTTTTAAAAAATTTACATGGAACTTATTTGGTCTAAGGAGTGCAATAGGAAGCCTATTGGGTTCATTAGTTAAGTCTAGTTTTTCCAAGCTTATGTGAACTATATAAATTTCCGGTATGTTTATTTGGGTGTTCCAGTCTCTTCCACTGATAAGTTTTCTCTTCATGTGCCTTTTTCTCACTGTTTTAATTAAACTAGCTTTCTCATATATCTCAGTAGTTTGTCAGGGCAGTTGTTTGGATTCCCTCTCACACGCAATTATTACTCACTTTCAGACTCTGGCTGGTGTGTTTCAAGTGTTTATTTTCTGCGTAAACTTTTGAATAAACTTTCAAAAGATAGACTAAGTTATGGGAGAATGAACATAGTAATACTAAATTTTCCTCAAATACTAAACCTTCCTCTGAAAGCTCATTGTCTTTCAAGTTCTTCAGTACTTTTTACATTGTAAAAGCATTTTAATTTTTTTAATATAGCCAGTGTATATTACTTACTAATGTTAAAGTTTTCTTTTCTATTTATTTATTTATTTTTTTAATTTTTTTTTTTGAGACGAAGTCTCGCTCTCTTGCCCAGGCTGGAGTGCAGTGGCCCGATCAGCTCACTGCAAGCTCCGCTTCCCGGGTTCACGCCATTCTCCTGCCTCAGCCTCCGGAGTGGCTGGGACTACAGGCGCCCACCACCGCGCCCATCTAGTTTTTTGTATTTTTTGGTAGAGATGGGTTTTCACCATGTTAGCCAGGATGGTCTCGATCTCCTGACCTCGTGATCCGCCCGTCTCGGCCTCCCAAAGTGCTGGGATTACAGGCTTGAGCCACCGCGCCCGGCCAGGTTTTTTAAAAAATTAATTTAAGTTTTAGATTCAGGGAGTACATGTGCACATTTGTTAATGAGTATATTGCATACTGGTAGGGTTTGGGGTTCTAGTATACCCATTACCCAAATAGTGAACATTGTACCCATTAGGTAATTTTTCAACCCTCATCTGTCTCCCACCCTCCCTGCTTATAGTTTCTATATATAGACAACATATATTGCTTATACATTTCCCCATAATAATTCATCTTTTTATTGCTATTTTAAATGATATGTTTTTTTCCATAATATTTTCTACTGGTTCTTCATATGTAGGAAGACTGTTCATCTTTTTTTATTAAATATGTAACTGCCATCTTATCAAACTATTTGATGATTTTAATTTTGCTCTCAGGTTTTTTGGGTTTTCATCCAATTTATCTTTGGTTAAAAATGATAGTTTTACTTTTCACATTTCTACACTTACTACTTTCTGTTATTTCATTGTTTACCTTTAGAAAAATGTTAAAAACAGTAATAATAGTGACTGACTTTTTTGCGGAATGAAAATGCTTCTAGTATTTTCAGTATTATGTGTGATGCTGGCTTTCTGTCTTAAGGTAGAATACAAATGACTATTTCATTAAGAGCTGTTAAGATTTTTGATCCGAAATGGACTTTTTTTTTTTTTTTTGAGACAGTTTCTCATTCTGTCACCCAGGCTAGAGTCCAGTGGTATGATCACAGCTCACTGCAGCCTTGATGTCCTGAGCTCAGGTGATCCTCCCACCTCAGTCTCCCAAGTAGCTGGGACTATAGGCACACGCCACCACGGTTGGCTAATTTTTGTATTTTTTGTAGAGATGGGGGTCTCACCATGTTGCCCAGGCTGGTCTTGAACTCCTGAGCTCAACCACTCTGCCTGTCCGAGCCTCACAAAGTGCTAGAATTACAGGTTTCTGTCATTACGCCCAGGCTAGAAATGGATTTTTATAATGCCTTTTGATGTTTGTATAACAATGAATTTTTTTTCTTTTTCACCTTATTTCATTGTACTGCTTCTAATCATTCTCTCCTAGTTTAAATCTCATAGTATTGTATTTTTAAAAATCACTAAACTCTTCTTTTTCTTTCTCTTTTTCAAAACTTTAAAAAATTATTTTCAAAAGTAAGATTGGTTTGTAAATTTTGGGAGGGATATTTTTGTCAGGTATCTCTGTTGTCATTGGAAAGTTTCCATTTTTCTTTGCTTTCTGAGATAAGTTGCATTGGAAATATGTTTTTAAAAATTTTAATAGAATTCATTTGTGAAACTGTCAGCATCTAATGATTAAATGTATCTTTACAGGCTGTTTTGTAGAAATGATTGGTTTAGATTTATCTTTTCTGGCTTTAGTTTAGTACTTTGGTAGTTTTTTCAAAAGTTATCTTTTTAATCTAGATTATCAGCTACATTTGCATTGGGAAGCAAATTTTATCTTCATCCGATACTATTTCCCCCCTCTTTCATATTTTGTGGATTTGTACATGTAGCTCCACTTTCACCTTTTTTGACCACTACCTCCTTGCTCAAGTAGGCATCCTGTAGAGCACGTTTAAACATGGTGTTCCTTAACATTTTATAAATGGCTATACAGTTGATTTTTTAAAATATATTTTAATGAAATTTTAAAGTACATGCATAACTCTTGAAGCACTGCCATAGCATACTTTAGGAAATTATTTATATTATTTGTACTGTTAAAAAGCAGTACAAAGCAGATAATACAATACAATACAGTTCAGAAATAGGCCTAAGTTTATACAGTCATGTGCCACTTAAGAGGGATATGACCTGAAAAATGTGTTGTTAGACAATTTCATTGTGCACACATCACAGAGTGTATTTGCACAATCTAAAATGATAAAACCTACTACACACCTACACTATATGGTATAAGCCTGTTGGTCTTAGGCTACAAAACTGTGGCATTGTGTTAACTATACTGAATACTGAGGCAGTTGTAACACAATGGTAAGTATTTGTGTAGGTAAACATATCTAAACATAGAAAAGATACAGTAAAAATAGCGTATAAAAGATAAAACATAGTATACCTGTACGGGGTACTTACCATGAATAGCGTTTGCAGGACTAGAAATTGCTCTGGGTGAGTTAGTGAGTGAATGTAAAGGCCTAGGACGTTACTATCCTATTTTATAAACTTGTACTTTAGACCTTATAAACACTGCACACTTAGGCTATACTAAGTTTATAGAAACATTCTATCTTTCTTTAATAATAAATTAACCTTAGTTTGCTATAACCTTTACTTTTAAACTCTACAATTTTTAGACTTTTTGACTCTTGTAACACTACTTAGCATAAAACACAGACACCATGCACAGGTGTACAAAAATATTTTCTTTCTTTATATCCTTATTCAATAAGCTTTTGTCTATTTTTAAGTTTTTTTTAATGTTTTACTTTTTAAACTTTTTAATTAAAAACTAAGACACAAGCACATACATTAGCCTGTGCCTAAACAGGGTCAGAATCATCAGTATCATTGTTTTGTACTTTTATGTCTTGTTCCACTGGAAAGTTTTGAGGGACAGTAACACAAACACAGCTGTCATAGGCAATGTGTGTATCATAGGCAATGGCCTACGATAACAATTCCTTCTTCTGAAATACCTCCTGAGGAACCCGCCTGAGACTGTTTTATAATTAACTTAAAAAAAAAAAAAACGAATACACTGTAAAATAATGATAAAGAGTATAGTATAGTAAATACATAAACTGGTAACAGCCATTTGCCGTCCATATTCAAGTATTATGCTGTACATAATTGTGCATGCCATACTTTTATATGACTGGACTGGCAGCACAATCAGTTTGTTTACACCAGTATCACCATGTGAACAAGGTATTATGATAGTTATAAGGTCACTAAGCAATAGGAATTTTTCAGGTTTATTAAAATCTTAGGGGACCACTGTCGTATATAGTCATTGTTGACCAAAACATTGTTCTGTGGTGCCTGACTTTATGAGGATTTTAATGGATCACAAAGGAGATGTTTTAAATCAAGGAATAAAACAAGTTATTCAGTAAATGATGTTGGGACAATTGACTAGTTATTTGGAAAAAAGATAGCATTATGTCTTTTTTAAATATCCAAATACATATAAATTGGATGAATTGTTTTTTCTTTTTTTAATACATAAAACATTTAATACATGCTACAAAATTCTTTTTTTTTAAATAGTGAAAACCTAGGGATTTTTTTTTGAAAATAATCTTAACATTGAGAGGGCTTTTTAAGGTATGGCACGATATTCATAAAGGAAAACATTGGTAAATTTCAGTACGTGAAAAATTTTAAACTTGTTCATGACAAAAACAAAAGAACAACAACAACGCCTTTCTGTCCAATAAAAGGTGCATCATAAAATCAAAGTCCAATTGGGGAAAATATTTTGCCCAAAATATCACCAAACTTCATTCAATTAGAAAAATGCAAGCAGCACAGATTGTGAAAAAAGTCAAGAAATATTTCGCTTCTAATAGAAAGTCACACAAGATGTACAAATACACAAGATTGTTCATATCCGTAGAAACTGCTTTAGTTACGCTAAATATATACTATATATGGCCATTCAAGAAAAGTGACTGATTTGTTGGTATGGACATTGAGAGATATTTATAAAAAGAATTGGGTTAATAATTTAACCATGAAGTTATAAACCAGTATGTTTCCATATACATATCATACATACTGTATACAGAAGTTCTTTTAGTATGTGTATAGAAAAATATATGTAGGATTTAACTCCAGATTCCTCACAGAATAGTGGTTATCTTCTAGGGCTAGGGATAATCATGAACTGTGCTTTTTTACATTATGTGGCCTGAAATTTTGAATCTTTGTAAAAAATAAAATGGGTGGGTTGCAGAAGGAATCATTTAAACTTTAAAAATTTTGTGTTGCACTTACCTGAAATATTGGTTTCTTGAACTTTTCTAATATAAAAACATAGTTTTATCAAAAAGTATAATTATGGAATATGTTTCTGATAACATCAGAAGTTCTTAGCTTTCCTGAGTAAATTTACATCTTCAGAAAGCAAAAACTCAGTTCTTTCAAAATTTACACAGCCTGATTCTCAAGTTTGTAATGGAGCAATGTTAATAAAAACTTTGAAAATCATCTTGTAATTAAAGTTGAAACTTTAGAAAGTTTTAGGCTCATCTTATAGATTTGAGGAGCTTTTTGCAGATGTGTAAAGTTAGATCATCAGAAATTTTTGTCAATAACTTATTTTTTAAAATGTCAGTAACTTTGCTTTTTAGGTGAATTTTTTTAGCTGAGTGTAAGGATGAGTTTTATGAGTAGGTATTTTGCATTAAACAGTTGGAATGCCTTATAGTAATATGAAACATTTTAATGTAATAGTGATAGCTTCAAAAAATTGCAACTTGTCCTGGAATTGAAATATATGTAAGTACTTTTTAAAAAAATTCTAGTTGTATGACATTGTGACAAAAATACTCCTGACCAGCATTTTAATAGACATGAAAACTTTAAAATTTATCATAAATCTATATGTGTAGATTTAAAATTTATACCTGGGGATTTTAATACCACACAACTTATGTCAAATATCATTGAATATGTAATTGCTTCTACATTTCACATTATGCTGTACTTTGAGATTATATTATAAATCTCATGTAAGTATAAGTTATTTGCAGTATGTTGCTAACACTGGATTTACCTTAGTTCATGTTACTCTAATTTGAATGCAGTTTCCAAACCAGCCACTTAGTATAACAAGTACTTAGACATGACTGTTTTGTAAGTTCATGTTTTATATTCAGTTATGAAAGCTTGGTAGGAAAAACTTTTTCAATAGAAAAGTTCAGAGGGTTTTTTTTTTTTCCTTTCATGGAGACACTTATATTTCATATTAGTTTTACAATAAACATTTCATGGTAGTTGGTCATTTGATGTAATTTGAAAATAATGTACACATGCAAAATATTATTTATTAAAGATTAATAATTACTATATACCATTTGTAAATGAACAGTAATTAAAATGAAATAATATATATTTAGCATATTGATCCTAATTTAGACATTGATTCAGACACTAAAACTAGGATCTTGAAGTACCTTGGGATTGTCATCTTAAACAGCAATCGCCATTGTGTTATAAACATGTAGACATATTTCTTTTAGTCAAATATTGGCCAGTAGTGAAATAGCTCTATTTTATGAGGAATTATCCTTATTTTCTTTTTAAAAGGATTTGCAATTACTAGTCTGATTGTAGGAGTAAATAACCATAAAAAGTAAAATGTAAATTGTAATAGTAAATTGAATAGTAAATAAAAAGCAAACGGGTAGATAGCCATCTTCAGCTGTCTTTAGCTATTTTAATTTTAATGTTAGGCACTATGAAATTTTCTTTCTTCAGAAATTTTTAATGTCTTATATTCCAATATTTTTAATCATTTTAGGCTGCAGTTCATGGAGCTCGTTTCAAAGGGCAAGATCTAAAACTGGCATGGAATAAACCAGTAACTAATATTTCAGCTGTTGAAACAGAAGAAGTTGAGCCTGATGAAGAAGAAGTATGTCATTTCTTTTTTCCACTTATTTTTACCCTTAATCATTCATAGCTTTTATATAAAATGTGATTTTTGTGGCTGTGAATTTAACATAAAACTTTTATTCCTGACCCATAGTCCAGGCAGGGGGATATCAGATAAATGCAAACAACTTTAAATTTTCTGGATAATGAGAAGAACTGTGGATTGCTAATTCAAAAAGAATATATGAAAATCATATATATACTCCATTTTTATTTACCCTTAGAGACAATAATTTATTAGCTTTTTATCCACAGGAAATCTTGTAATATCTTAAGTTTTAGGGTAATCTATTCTCAGTTGCTTTATTAACATTTCAGCTTTCCTTTATTTTAATTCATATATCATTTTAGTCATTAGAATGAATGCCTGTTATATGGTAGATACTGTCATAGGCACAAAAATGAATAAGACACGGTCCCTATCTATCATCAAGGAGCTTATAATCTGAAAAGCGGGGGTGGTGGCAGACACATAAGAAACTAGTTACAATAAAAGTCAGACTGATAACGCTGAATAAAGATTTGAACAACATGCTCTGGAAACTCAGAGGAAGGAGTGATTGTTTCCATCCTGGAAAATTTTAAAGGAGGTATTGACAGTGGAACTGGGCCCTAAGCAATAAAATAGCTTTCATAATCTAGAACTGGAGCTGGGAATATAATTGAGAGGTATTTTAGATGGAGGGATAAGCATCAGGAAAAATGGAAGTGTGCATTTTTCTTTGAGTAACAGCAATTAGTCTGATGGCTAAAAGGTATGGGCCAGTGAAGTGGTAGAGCCCTTTGAAAGCAAAAACTTAAAAGTAAGCAACTCTTATTTAATCACCAAATAAACTTTAGGAGAAAGTTTAACTTAAGAAATAAAGGTAAGGTGGGGAAACTAAATGATTCCATGTTTTACCTTCACAGTGGCACTTCATTTTGTTTGAAGAGCATTTCAAGGCTGTTATACATATCCATAGTCAAATGCAAGAATAAAAATGTATATTTTGAAACTCATATACATGATTTGTCATTTTATATTTTAGATTATACCTTTGTCCTTCCATGAGTTTGAATTGAATGGGGAGAAAAGCAGGAGAGCTCCTGGTATTAGGTATTTTGAAAAGTTTGAAATAGCAGTCTGAGAAGTGTTTATGAAGGGAATGGGGAAAAGAAAGGAATGCAATAATAGAAAATGTTTGTTGCATACAGCAGAAAATAAATATAAATATAAATCCTGGTAGAATTTTATACAAGTCATTGGTTGATTTTAGTATTCAAGGTTAGGAGGGTAAATGAGAGAAAACTTACTGTTTTCCTTTTTAAAAAAGTTTGACCAATATTTTAAAGTTACAGAAGATGGTGTAATTTGCTAAAGAGAGGCAGGAAAAAATGGCATGTACAAAGGCTTAATTTGATAATTTGTTTAGTGTGTTTCATGCAAACAATAGAATAGATCATATAGAGAAACCATTGAGTGGTTAAATGTCGCTTTTCCTTGTTTTGTGAATGTTCTAGCTATAAAAATGCCTTTTGTATTCAACTCTGTTGAGAGAGATCAGTATTTAAAAGTGTCACCTTTTTTTTCTTTTCTTTTTTTTTGGGTAAATTCCTAAATACATTTTAACCTAAAGTTTCAGGAAGAGTCTTTGGTGGATGACTCATTACTTCAAGATGATGATGAAGAAGAAGAGGACAATGAATCTCGTTCTTGGAGAAGATGATTTGACTGATCATTGATCTACATAATGCTAGAACTCTACCTGTGTTTCATTAGTATTATCTAATGTACTTTTACATATTTGTAAAAACAATTTTTGGTAAAATGTGATGAAGATGGATTTCACAAATAGACAAAAAAGAAGAAAACTACCTTCTGATCTTGTATTTTGAAAGATTGATGTTTGCATTTTATTTCAGTAAACAATTGCTAAAGACATCACACTAGAAACATATGCAATGTTTTTATTACATACTTCTACTGGACATTACAGAATTCTTTGGGTTCTTTGTAATTTAATGAATAGGTCTGAAAACTTATGACCAATACTTGTTATAACTTAGAGGATTTTGTTTTATTCCAAATAAGGAATGAATTTGCATTTAAAATCTTAATGAATGTTTTCAAAACTGAATAGATAACATAGTACTCTAACTATAAAGTCTCCAAGTTATGTATTATATATTACATAGTAGTATGCTTAGGCTTTACTATGTATTAGCCTTTTGTTGGACTGTGTATGTATTTTACCATATGGGTTTTAATGATAATGGTGTATGACTGCTTTACATGAGTCCTTATGCATCCGGATGTTATAATAAAGTGGAATGGTCTCTTAAAAAAAAAAAGAAAAGAAAAGAAAAAAGCAATGACAAAAAAAAAAAAAAAAAAAAAGCCAAGACAATGTTCCTTGATTTAAAAAAAGAAAAGAAAAGAAAAGAAAAAACAAAAGAAAAAACTTAAAATAGACCATTCCAGATGGTGATCTACCCTTCCCCCCAATTATCACAAAAGGAGCTATAATCACTAATTTATTCTTAATAATAATGGTTACTGGTACCCTTACAATAATGTACAATCCAATGTTTAAAAATTATACCACTTGAGTTTGGTTTGATCCTATAAATTTTCAACAAATGTCTTAAAAAGCAGGCTGATTAGTTTGGAACCAGACTACAAGTAGAGCTAACATTTGGTGAATAAGAAAACATCACATTACATTTTGGATGTATGAAAGAAAACTTGACCATTTGAAGATAAATGAATAAAGAAATGTACTATAGATACTACTTTAGGAAAACACTGTTTGGTAAGTGTTCCAGTCTGATATTTTAAGTGTGTACTTCCTATACTTGTATAAAAATCTTTGACGTTTGCAACAATACTGTGATTTTTTTAAGTGGATTTATTTTGCAAATGAACATGATCATTGCAAGTTGATACAGCGGTTTCCAGGAAATGAATGCATTCTTTGTAGAATGGGGGTGGGAGATTACATATTTATATTTTAAAATTCATTTCGATTGCAAGTGTTTCTGCCTCTCTTGAGATGATAGTGATAATATTAAAAAAATCACATTTAAAAAATTACTTTCTTCCATATTGGGGTCCTCACAGTCAAAAGCTGTTGTTCCACCACCACCATAGTCTTCTGCCAGTGGAGTAACTTAAGGATGCTGTTCTTTTTCTTCTTCCCCATACCCCACTAATTGGGGTTGAAGTTGTGTGTATTTTCTTGATGGTAACACTATTTCATAGAAATGCTTTGCCTTGAAATTTGTGTATACGTTTATATTTAAAATTTCAAAATCAGATTTCAGTTGTCAAAATAGTGACTGCTCAAAAAGTCACTATTTTTACTTACATATTTAAATCAAAGATCTATTTTTATGTAGTTTCTTGTATGTTGACTATGTGCTATTCTGATTCATTAGGTAAGTTTGTTTTCTTTTCTTTTTAGTAGTCGTGAAAGGTGCCAAATTGGCAGAGGCTCACGTTTCTTCTCTTTACACCAAACAGGTATTATAAAGAAAGTAAATCTTTCAAAGGCCAGTTAAATCTCCATGCTGATTTTTGGCTTTATAATTTGATTAGTATGTTTTAGCCTGATATTTCAAAAATTTAAAAATTCCCTTATAATGTAACTGAAAATACATATTCTGTTTATTTCAGTCCATGAATAGCTAATCTGTTTTCCTAGCCTAAAATTTCCAAGTAACCTAGAACTTAAAATATTTTAAGCCATGTTGCTTTTAATGAATCAGAAGACAAATATGTTTCAATGTGGTCCCAAAGAATGGAGATTAAATCTTACGAACATTAATTAGGTTTACAGTTATATCATCATAGTATTACTATGATCTTAATTATAAATATTACTTAGTATTAAGTTGCTACTGAATATTTTACTTGTTTATAAATACTAGTACTCTACATGTACTTTCATATGTTCTCATTTAAAACTTAGGAAGGAGTTATTAATTTCCATTTTACAGATAAGGAAACTTAGGCTAATAGAGATGGGATGATTTGCCCAGTCATAGCTAGTGGGTGAAAATAGATTTGAGTTCAAATATTCTGATTTCAGTGCCAACTTTTTTTTTTTTTTTTTTTTTTTTTTTAACTCTATGTTGTTGCTGCTTTCCTAATTATTGATGGAGTGGAACATGAGATTGTGTTTATAGTAAATATGGTAGTTCTTGCCTCAAAGGTACTGCACAAAATTAGTAGACATTCTACTTGGTCATTCGCCAGTTCATACTTATACCCTCCCTTTTAATACAGCACTTTGTTCATATCTCTGTTACAGTACTTACATTGTAATATAATTTATCTGGTTTATGTCTGTCTTCCCCACTAGATTACAAGCTCCTCTAGGAAGGTGGACCATGTCTTATTCATCATTTTATCTCTAGTGCTTATCACAAAGCCAGGCTTATAGTGGGCACTCAAATGTTTGTTGGATGAATTAATGAATGAATGAATGCATATTTAAATATCCAATCATAGAGTGACAAATACCTCCCTTGTTAATTCTTATCAATTTTCCAAAAATCTCTTGAAGATATCCTCAGTCACTGGGAGCATTTTACTAAGCAATTGATACAGTTCAGGTTTGTCACTGGTGGGGTAACAAGTACTGATGGAGGTATACACATATGTAGACTTCGTGGAGTTTCCACAACATTTAGTAAGGCATTAATATTTTGGGGTAATAAATGTTGTAGTCTGTTTCAGAGGTAAAATACACTTTTCGTTTCTGTCAGTGTGTATGATTAGAAATACTAAGAGTCACCAGTCTAGTCCATCCCACTAATTTTTATATCCAAAGGTGACCTAGTTTAGAATACTAGACAAGGTTTATAAGAGATTTAGCTTTTGGTCCCAGTTCTGCAACTTAACTCTGTGGCCTTAGGCAAGTCTCTTGCCTTATCCAGGGTTGTTTCCTTGTCTGTAAAGTAAAAAGAGTTGGACTAGATGATCTCTAAGGTCCCTTTTACATCTGTAGTTTCCCTGGTACTGTATTAGTGTTTGATACAAAACAATTTAATATAAGCCAGTTCTCCCTGTTGTCGTCGTTGTTTTCTATCATTTTATCATTGGAAGCAACTTGGATTTGGTTATGATAATTTATATGATGCCTCTTGGTACAATTTTGTGTATAGTGTTCTTACATGCTTGCATTTGCCAGCACAAATCACTTTCAGCCTATAAAATAGAGATGAACTTCTGTATTCACTAGCACTTCCTTTTCCCAATTGTAACTTTTCATTTTCTGTCTAAATTCAGAGTTTTAAAGTAGAAGTACTTGCTAGTAGTGCACATACAGTCAGTTCTCTCACCAGTATGGATTTAAATTCTCCTTTCCATCTCAGTTTATTCTTTAAAAAAAAAAAACAAAACAAAACAATATGCTACCTAAAACTAGAAACACATTTTTTTAATTCTGCAGCTCTCCTAACAGATTATTTTGCTTTAGTATAGACCTGGGCTGCAGACTGATTTGGGAGTTGGAAAAGGATTGAGGACAGCAATGTAGGTCACCTCATCCTATAGGAAAAAATTGAGGAACATTGTGTATTACTGGTTAAAAGATTGATTAGGATTATTTCAAGGGATGGTTGAGTTGTCGTTTTACATATTTCACCCAATATTTTGTGTCTCTACTTAAGCAGTGTTGTTTTAAATGTTACTGGATAATTGTAACATATCAAATTAAATTTTATATTTAACTGATACCCAAGCATTCGATGAAAACATGTTGCAGGAATGGGAGAATATTCCATAGCTTTTGTTTTATTGTGACTTGATTAAGTATGACAACTAATAGTTTAAAGACAGGACTTCACTGTTTTAGCTGATTTCCTATAGAAAGTGTGGCTAAGTTTAATGGAAAGAAATGTCTTCTTACTAGAACTGATTTTGGGGGACTCTATCCACTCTTACTTACTTGGAACACTCACCGTTGCCTATAAGGGTTCAAAAAGGAAGCAACAGTTGCTTATTTGGTATGTTGAAATATCACTGGCTATTTTAGAGTATGAAGCAAACTTTATCAATGTTTCCTTTCTTTTCCCCCTTACAATGTAGACTAATGATAGAAAACTAGTTTTAGTTCTTCTAGAATTTATATCAATTTTGTAAGCTCCACCCAACACACACACACACACAGACACACCCCGCCCCACTTACAAAAGTCTGTATTAGCCTTTTAAAACAAAAATTTCCTGCGTGAAATTCTGGCTTAGTTAACTTTTTGGTCTTTCTCTCGGGGCTTTTCTAGTTCTTATAAAATACTATACATTACAAATGAAAATTTAATGCATAATTAAATTACTAGTGTACAATATTTGTAAGACAAGAAGAAAATTTCCTTTTCCCAGATCTCAGGAACTACCTTGTTCCTGTTAACTTCTTGAACTGGCTAGTTGCTCAAAGGTATGTATACAGGACTTTAGAGAAGAGCAGTGTTTAAATTTTTCCTTTCTGATCATTATATACCTATCAGATGACAACAGATAATCTTCCAAAGTTGCTACCTAAAAATCCTAGGAAAGAAACTGGTGAACATGACTGCCATTCCCAATAATTGCTAATGAAAAACATCAAACTTGCTTAGTAGAAAAACACCTAATTTGGTAATAACTTTCTTGCCGTTTATCCATATTATGTGCTTGTTACTTAATGTAATTAAAAGCATTTTAAAATTCTACTTTTTTTTGTATCTACTTTTTATACTTGCTGCTTCCTAAATTCCTAAATTCCTCCCTCACTGTTTATTTCATCCATCTACTCATTTTCCCATCATCCAAAGTAAGCCTCTCCTTATATACCAGGCACTGTCTGATTTCCATGTATTCCTTTTATTTTTACTGTGGGCCTTTGTGCTTAGTATACTTTTACTTCATATAATGTGATTAACAAATGAAGTGATTATCATATGGAGTTTAAGAAAATTAGATGTATCTTGCAATTACTTTGAAATCTTTGGGAAACCTTAAGAAAATTGTTTCTCTTTTCATTTTCATTTACAAAGTCTTGGAATTTGTTCATGATTTCTTAAAATTTATTTGCCTACCCACATCTGTGTGAAAATTTTCCATATCAGTTACTAGTTTTTCTAATGAAAATTTTAGACCATAGATATGTTGTATGCTGTGATCTTTTGCAGCCTAATGTTTGAAGGAAGCATGATGCAGAGAGGTTTTGTTAAAATCATTTTAGCCTTCCTGCAACTTTGATTTTGATTTCTTTCTCAAATAGATTTTTTTAATGTTTAGAAAAGTTGGAGGTCAATTTATGATGTCATTCAAGTTTTAGATTTATTTGCTGTTTTCAAAGTTTTTTTTTAATAGTCTTCTCTTTTTCCAGCAGAGAGAGATCATCATTGCCTGAATTCCCTTAGCTTTGTGACTGCAAGAGCAAGACCAGTTCCTGTCTGGAGACGACTGTTACAATAATATCATCCTGTTATTTTATGTTCACTCTTTATCAATTTGAACAGATGTTTACATGTACTATAATTAGCATTTTATCTTTACAGTTCTCTAAGAGTACATCTGAGTTCAAAGTGTATCTGAATGTGTGCTCTGACCTTATTCTTAAATGTTTTCTCCCTGTACTTTATAGCCATTTATTTTTTAAACACCTTAAGAAGGAATGAAAAAGTTCTCTTGGATGACATATATTCAGTCTGAGCCAAATTGAGGATTGTGTCTAGGAAATCTGTAAAGCCATATACTACTGTGTTCATTAGCATGAACAATTTAAAATGAAAATGAATTAAAAAGTTAAACATGAGTTTGGTTTTAATTTTGGGGGGATCTTAAGATGTATTTCTGGGAGTAGGATAGCCACTTAAAATAATTTTGAATAGATGATAAAGTACTTTTTTATGTACTGTAACAGCTTGTGCATTTCTTCTGACTGTACTTTCTGATGATGTTGCCAAGGTCATTTACCCAAATATTTTTTAAAAAATTCTTAACTCTACAGAGCCAACAAAGAAAATAATTTTCTTCCAAGTGACAAATGATAATCTGTGGATTACAAGTCTTTTAAAACTTATTGTATGTCTTAACATAATTTTTTCACATTTTTTGGACTTTTCAATCAAGACATCAAAGATGACCTTTAAAGCAAGAGGAAATAGTATCGTGTGCCTAAAATTGGTAAAGACTAGTTTTTACCCATTTTAAGAAGTGTATGTCCAAATTATTTATAAGCAGTACGGCTTAATATGGCTTAGAATTACTTATAAAGAATATGATTAAATCTCATCCTAAATATGTACCCACAATATCCTTTCTATAATGGGCACCATAAGAAATGTTTTCACTTAGTTTCTGAGTATTCCTTCATAGATTCTCAGGAGGCATTTAAAAAGTTGAAAGCTATACTTGGTAGTAGCTATATTAGAAAAGTCCAATTTACACTGATTTTTATTCACTCTCGTTTTTATTTTTATCCAGTCATACTACCTTTATCACTTTTTTTTTTTGGTGCAAAGCTGAATATTCTGCAAATTTTTTTTCCTCTTGAGTATGCATTGCATTTGTCATGAAAAATAAAAAGAATGTAATAAACACATCAGTCATAATGTAAATTATCTGTTTTGATCCACATTGGACACAGCGTGGTTAATTTTAGGCTTGGTTAAAGAAAATACATCAATTAGAAAGTCTTCTAATATTTTAAGGACCTGGTAGCTTACAAGGCGCTTTTTTTTTTTTTTTTTTTTTTTTTAAATTGTTAAGACTTTTGGTTCACATTTACAAACTAGCCATAGGGTGTTCATAAATATTTTCCCAAAATAGTTGAGTATTTTTAATTTTGAACAAAGAATTTTCTGCCCTACTACAGTGGCTTACTGCTAGGGTAAAGACCATTGTCTGAAGACACTAGGTGTTAACAGTGTTGATTGCTTAATGGATATGGACCACATGCCACTACCTGCAGCTTTGTCATCCTGGTGTTTTTGGTTGGTTGGGTTTGGTTTTTCATTGTTTGCTTTTAAAATTAAAAACAAAGCAAAACAAAATTGAAGATACCGTTGAGAATCAGAAGTCAAGATGACTCTCACGAAGATCACTGCGCTTTTTGAAAATTGCTGTGAGATCTAGTCAGTTACATATTTAAAATCCCCATATGTTGATTAATTAAAGATAAGGTTTTCGTTATTTTCCTAAGTAGGATTCTCATGGAGCTATTGTAGATAACTGTACAGAATCACTTTTGTGTAATTGAACGAAGCAGTTTCCTCTGCATGATTGCATAATGAAAGCCTTTTATATATCTTTATATTTTTCAATATACTTAGATTTTACACTATTAAGCTGCTCTAGTCATGCTGTATTTTTTTTTAAATAGAGTTTATAAATATTTATGCTCAAAATACAGATCAACTGAATATTTTTGGTCTTGTTTACAAGATAAATCATACTTTAAAATGATACAGGCCCCTCAAGTGTCTTAGGAAAAAGTCATTGGTGCTATAAAACCTTTCAATATCATTTTTGAACCCATTGTTCAGACTCTGCTAGGTTTTAATCTGATTGCTTGTGATTTATGATAATGTAGCAGCAGCATAATTATAAAAGTGGTCTCTGATGTGTGGATAAAGAGCTCAGCCCATTAGAAACACATCGTAATTTAAGAATATGATGCAGAATGATCTTCTTATACTTACTTGTGCCCAGCTTCCCAAAAAGAAAATTGTTAAGAGGAAGGCAGTTAATTTGGCTAGAATTCAAAAACTCATTCAGCGTGACTGGTTTTCCCTTATTTCAAATGAAAAACTTTTGTAATACTAAAATACATAATCCTGCTTTGCTTTAAATTCCCATATCCATCACTCTAGAGGAGGCATAGTGATTCTTAAATATTCACAGAACATTTGATGAGTTGTAAAGAGATGTATTATTGCATTGTAGGTTTTTGCATTGATGTGTCGAGTTTTTTGTTTTGTCCCCATGATTTCCTTCCAGCACCTTAATGAATGTTCACATGATAGAATGTTTTAAGTATCAGCAAAGCATTCATGGATGCCTGTTTTTCATTCTCAGAAGGTTAAACCTGTTTTGGGTGTGATGCTACTTCAGAACATACTGTCTGGCACAAGATTTCTTCTAATAAGTGGTTTATTTTAACGCAATGTCTGTGGACTGTTGAATTGAAAAACACCAAAGGAGTCTTCTTGTTTGGAGACTGGATTGTTCCAGTTTTAAATACCTGTGCCCATAAGTATCCCATTTCATGAATGTGTGTTGGCATGGGGAAAAAATTTCCCTGCTCTTTGAGTGGAGCGAAAGCAATTGGTTAAGCTGTAGCAGCTTTTTTGTTTATTTTTTTAAAGTGATAATACAACTTGAACTGAAAAAAGATAAAACTTGAACTAGAAAACTACTCTTGTATGCTTAGAATGTTTATAGTATTAAATGTTTATGTGGGGTTGTCAACATTTTTATTATTTATAGTTGAATTATGTTTTGTTAAATCCATATTTATTATTTTTATATTTTGAAAATTTTTAAAATAAAAGTCTTACTAAAAACAGTTAATGTTTTAAAATTGTCCTACATCTTGCATCAGTTATATTAATTTATACTGGAAAAAAATTGCATTCATTAGGCATTACATTATTGAGAATTCTGAGAATGTTTATACAAAGAAATGACTCTACATTTCCTCTTCCCCTCTTTACTCTCCATTTTAAGTTGTATTAAGTCAATTTTGGCACCAATATGTCACTGGCTTAATGTCTCCTCCTTTCACACATACACAAATCCTCATGACCCTTCCCCCTAATTCCTGACTCCTTTACTGCTTGGAAGTTTTTCTCCTTATTCCGCTTGGCAGCCAAAAAATTCTTATTGTAAGTGATAAGTGTAAAAATACTATTCTGATGTTAAAGAAGGAATGCCATGGTTCCTGAAGTGCAGTTAGACACAAAGTGCTTATAATGTCAATTTGCAAAGCTGTTCAAAGTTTTCAGAACTTCTGTAATTTCCACAGTTCATCTGGACCATTTTTCCCCCGATCTGATTTGGCCTGCTTTTCCATCATTCAGCATGTTCATTTCATATTTAATAGTTTATTGAATGATGAATTATTTCAATTTTCATCGCATATGTATTTTCTGTCATCTGTAACGTGGTAACGTGACACTGCTGCTGCAGGAAAATACATTCTCATCTACAGATCACAAATTTGATAAAAGTCTAGTTAAAAGAGATCTAGTGAAGTAGAGGACTTTGGTTAATAATGGTACAATTATTTTAAAAAGTTACGTGTTTGTGTATATGCACACAAACACGTATGGCCACCCCCGTGGAGTAGTTGCAGATTAAGCATGTTGTCAGCCTTCACTTACCTGAAAAGTATTTCTGCACAATGAATGAATTTGTCCTTTAATCTTTTTTTTAAATCATATAATATTGTGGAGAAGCTAAACATTTTTAAAAGTGTGGAGGTAATATGATAGTCTGTCATTTATAAATGATCTCCAGACATTTTAAAAATGAAATAATTTTTACTGCCTTGTAACCTTTTTTCCCTTATGATATTGATACTATTTTTAATGGTCCCTCCATTATTTGAAGATGAATCAATGTAATGAATCAATTACCATTTTGGGAACTTAACCTCTCCACTTTTTAGTATAAGCAATGCTGTGAACATCATGCCTTTGATTATTCATAATATATTCTCAACTTCATGGTCAATATATATAGTTTTTAAAACTCGTGATACATTTTGCATTTTCCTTTACAAAGTAGGTATGTATAAATACCTAAGCAATAATTTTGCTTTGTTAACAGCATAAGTTATTTTTTCTGAAATGTGTTAGAACTTACTGAATTTATTCCATTTTCATAACAGAAACCAAATTATGCCTAATACAGTAGTTAAGCTCTGCTGTAGTAGTGACACTAGTATGGATATTTTACACAATATATAATTGCCAACATTTTGTATACCATAGCAGATTTTTTTTTTCTTGAAACTACAGATGTTTTATAAGTTGTCAAGAAACTTTTGATAGTCTCATCATGAGTATCTATTGAAAGATATGGGAGATAATCTTTATTTTTATTAAATAAGGTAAAATAAGTGCCAGAAGCAGGATTGGAATTTTCATTTCTCATACTATATTTACTGTGAGAATTCACAGAACCGCCAAATAAAAACTCAAAGACGTCCCCATATTTTTAATCAACACTCCAAACGCCTTTTCTCCAGAAAAGCAATTTGTGTTTTCCCCCATGAACTTCATACTGATACAAATAAAGCATCAATTGGACTATCAAAAGAAAACTAGATAATGTTTTTCCTTTTTTTTTTGTCATAAACAGAAAAGGCTTTTTTTTTTTTTTTTTTTTCTTTTGAGGCAGGGTGTTATTCTGTAGCCCAAGTTCAAGTGCAGTGGCTGATCGCGGCTTGCTGCAACCTTGACCTCCCTGGGCTTAGGCAGCCCTGTTTCGGTTTTCCAAGTAGCTGGGACTATAGGCACGCACCAGCACGCCTGTCTCATTTTTGTGTTTCTTGTGGAGACGGTTTGCTGTATGTATTTCCCAGACTAGTCTCGAACTCCAGCTCACATAATCTGCCTGCCTCAGCTTCCCAAAGTGCTGGGATTACAGGTGTAAGCAGCGGCGTCCTGTTCATTTTTGAAACCATAATTCACTTCATTGGAAAGAAAGTTTCCTGCAAACCATGAATATTTTCGTTAGCTATTCATATACTGGTCGTATTTTTATTCAAGTGGAAATGAGAACATTTTGTACACATAATGACATTACTTTGAATATTCAAGGGTTTGCAATACTATTGACAGTTTTCTTAAATTCTCAGTCTTTGTTTCACTTTATAAATCTTAAGATGTGTGTTACTGAAGCAGTAGTACATTTTGTATTCGGAGCTCTGAATCATGAAACTGATTAGTATGCAGTGTATGTGGGGGATTTTGAATTTAGGACATAGGTTAATAAAAAGACCATTTCATACTTCTGATTTTTAAGAAGAAAAAGTACAAGTGACAACAAAGCCTTTGAAGTCTTTGACATTTTTTGACTTTTAGTGTTAAAATGTTTTTTATTTATCCCCGAGATACATAAACCAAATCTGTCTGGAAATACAGGTGAATATTCATAATGTCAAGGACATTTCAAACCAGTTTTTGAAAGTTATTATCTATGACTTCAGACTTGACAAATTTCCTGTATTTTCAAATTGGAAATGTTAAGAAATACTTAAAAATTATATGTTTATAATGTTGGAGTTAGAAATTGTCAAAGTAGTTGAATATATAATGTTCCAATTTTACATTTTTTATCAGCAGCAGAAATTAAGGAATGTTAGGAAGGAGACTGGCACTTAACAGTGGTTATGTCTGATATAATTTCAAAAAAATCAAAAAGGCAACTCTTGGCAAAAAATATTCTTGATTACTGATCTGATTATTAATCATGAGCCCTCATGTGTCATTTGTCATACTAAAATGAAGACTACATATATTAAAAATCGTATAGAATCCTAAACAACCATTTTGGTTAATGGAAAGAAGAAGGGGCTTTTTTGCTTTGTCAAGATCTCCAGTGAAGCAGAGAGAATCCTTAATTTGGGATGCTTACAAAATAGAGCCATCTAAGGTATCATAGACGGGAAGAGGAAAATGGGTGACAAATTTAATCCTGCATTTGTGAAAGTTCTGTTTTAGGTTATAATCTGCCTGGAAGCAAGTAGTCCAGTTTGGCTGCTTCTCCAACTGATAAAGTTTATTGATCATCAAGTGACATTAAAACTTCCTAGAAAAGGGTGCATCCAAGAGCACATCTGTTCAAGGTCTTTCGTGTTGCTCCTGGGGGAGCCCTCAAAGTAGAGGTAATGATCAGCAACCTGAGTGGGTACTAAGGTACCCCTTTTTTTCTTTCCTGCCGGAAAAGCAGCACAATTTATATTATCACATAAGGGCATAACCATACCCTGCGACCTAATGTCAAGGTTCAACATTCCAAGATTTTTCTATGCTATGTTTACATAACTTTACCTGTGACCACTCTTGCCCAGTTGTACCTGGCAGTTTTCCCAGTGTGTGTACATAGGGCCTTCCTGTATGGAGATGTAACTGTGGTTGACCACAGCATGCCTCCAGATTTTATGGCCCTAAGAAGGGTTGGGGGAGGGAGAGAAAGGTTCTTACCTAAGATTTGACCAGAGTCTCTGGTCTTGTATTGGGATTCTATGTCAGGTTTCATTTGATGTAAGGGATCCATCGTTTTTAAAATACTGAAAACCAATGTTCTCTACCACATTTGAATCCCCAAATTTTGGTATGTTGTACTCTGTCTCCAATATAGCCCTCATCAAACTCTCATCCCACCTTTGTGTTTGTTTGTTTGTTTGAGACGGAGTCTCACTCTGTCGCCCAGGCTGGAGTGCAGTGGTGCCATCTCAGCTCACTACAAGCTCCGCCTCCCGGGTTCACGCCATTCTCCTGCCTCAGCCTCCCCAGTAGCTTGAACTATAGGCGCCCGCCACCCTGCCCGGCTAATTGTTTTTGTATTTTTAGTAGAGACGGGGTTTCACGGTGTTAGCCAGGATGATCTCGATCTCCTGACCTCGTGATCCGCCCGCCTCGGCCTCCCAAAGTGCTGGGATTACAGACGTGAGCCACTGCGCCCGGTCCCCCACCTTTGTTTTTTAAAAGTGTGAAGGACGTACAACCATTAGGGAAGATGAGTTTATAATTTTGAATCTCCCCCAAAAAGAAATTCCAATCCAATACAGTAATTATCTGTTAACACTGGTAATCATAAGCACATAAGGGCCTAATATTCAATCAGTTGATGAATCAATCCATGCTCAAAAAAAAAAAAAAAAAAAAAAGTTGACCTGGTCCTGCCTTAGGATTGTAGGCTACCAAGGCAGACAAGGTAAGCACAGATGAAATTATTATTTAGCCATATTCACTCTATATAATAAGGTAGTGGTTCCCACACTGCAAAGTATAATCACCCGGGGAGATTTTTAAAATCCCCATGCCTGGGTCATGCTACATGCTAATAACAGAGTGTCTGGGGATGGAAGAATTACTGGAGAATTCTACCAAATATTTAAAGAAGAATTAACACTAATTCTATACAATCTCTTCCAGAAAATAGAAAAGGAGAGAATACTTCATTTTGTGAAGCTGGAATTATTCTGTTGCCAAAACCAGAGACACAACTGAGAAAACTACAGGCCAATATCCTTATGAATATAGATGTGAAAATCTTTAGCAAAATGTTAGCAAGTAGAATTTAGCAATACTTTTTAAAGACCAAATGAGGGTTATTCCAGAGATAGAAATCTGGTTTAATATTTTAGAATTGACTACTGTATTATCAGGCTGAATAAAAGTAAATCACATGATTATATCAATCAGAGAAGAAGCACTTGACAAAATTCAGTGTTTGTGATACAGAAATGATAAAACTTAGGAAATTAGAAATTAGATGGTAACTACTTCATCTTGATAAAAAGCACCTACAAAAAAGCTACTGCTAATGTTCATTAATGATGAATGACTAAATTACTTCCCTCTGATAGGAAACAAGGCAGAGAAGTCTGCTTTTACATCTGTTAATTAACATAGTGTTGGAAATTGTAGCTAATGTGATAAAAAGCAAAAAGAAAAAATAGAGATTGGAAAGGAAGAGTTAAAACATTAAAACTCCCTATTTGCAGATAACATTGTTTACATACAAAATCCAATATGTAAAACAAGTAAGCTCAGTAAGTTTCCAGGATAAAAGATAAACATACAGGTCAGGCACAGTGGCTCATGCCTGTAATCCCAGCACTTGGGGAGACTGAGGTGGGCAGACTGCTTGAGTATAGGAGTTCAAGACCAGCCTGAGCAACATAATGAAACCCTGTCTGTCAGTTTCATGACTATGCCAAATGTCATGCCCAGGGTCAGGTTCCAGCCCATGCTGGAGTGGAGTGGGTAGATGAGCAGAAAGAACACTTGGGGAACCATAGACAGGTGAAAGATGATTTTATTCAGCAGCTTTCATAAACAGCTCTCTCCTCCCTGTCTCGGCTGCTTAGTCAGGCGGCCCCCACACAGAGCTGTGCAGGCAGCTCTCTCTCCCTTGCCTTCGGGGTCAGCAGCTAAACTCTCTCTCTTTGGGCACGAGCAGGCCGAGCTGTGTCCTGGCTCCTCTCTATCTGTCTGCAAAGACGGACAGCTTTGGCTCTCTCTCTTTCTCTGGGTGCCAGT
Source organism: Piliocolobus tephrosceles (assembly GCF_002776525.5). NCBI lineage: Eukaryota > Metazoa > Chordata > Mammalia > Primates > Cercopithecidae > Piliocolobus > Piliocolobus tephrosceles. Next base: position 36,527,757 of record NC_045455.1, read on the forward strand.
GTGCCTACACAGTGTCAACAGGGCAATTATACCTTTTACTGACAATAGTGGCATAGAGCCAAGTGATGAACCTTCCCTATGTTATGGCTATGGTGGTGAACTCCTTTCTGTTATGTCTATGTGGTTATGATAACAAGTGAAGTTACACACCTGCACTCTAGACTCGCTGAGTCACTCTGGATATTTAGCTCGGCCTATCCTTGACCAAAGTACTTCCATGTTCCTTACACCGCCTCTACCAAAAAACTACAAAAACTACCTGGGTGTGGTGGAACATTCCTGTGATCCCAGCTACTTGGGAGGATGAGGTAGGAGGATCGCTTGAGTCCAGGAAACAGAGGTTGTAGTGAGCCATGATGGCACCACTGCACTCCATCCTGGACGACACAGTGAGACCTTGTCTCAAAAAACAGCAAAAACTCCAAAACCAAAAAAGATAAACACACAGAAATCAATTACGCAAGTGAGAAACAGACTCGTGGTTGCTAGGGGTTATGAAGGTGGTGGGGGTGGGAAGGAAGTAGGTGGGATTGTAGAAGGGCCACATGAGGGATCGTTATGGTGATGGAAACATTCTGTATCTTGACTGTATCACTGTCAGTATTTTGGATGTGATATTGGACTACAGTTTTACATGACAACACTATTGGGGGATATATGGAAAAGGACACATGGGATCTCTGTATGTTATTGCTTACATCTTTGTGAATTTAAAATATCTCAAAAAGTTTAATTTGGAAAAGAGAAAAAAAGTAATCAAAGGCAGAATAACATCTAACTAGCAACATATTGGACATGCAGAAATGCCCTGGAGGGATATGTGCTCCCTATTAAGAATGAACTTGGGAAAGCAAGAATTGGAGATATAGAAAAGGAATAAATTGAGTGTGCTCACCTGAGAGTTTCTGGAGGCACTGCAGACTCATTTCTCTCAATTGTTTCACTGCAACCAGTGCCAGTAAGTGCCACATGCATGTTGCTTCTTTTAAACTTCCACCAGTATTGCTAACTAAAAGAGACTCTAGACTAAGAAATGGCAGATCTCACCTACCTCAAAAAGGTGGATGACAATGAAAACAACTAATGTTTGCTTTGCTGTCTCTGCTTTCACCATAGATCAGGAAGGTTGAAATCATCCGAAACGGGAGGAGACAGAAAAAACTCGTAACTGTAAATTAAACACTCTGAAGGAAAGAGACAGTGTTATGGGAGTGCAAGGCAAATGAACCTGACCTAGGATGATGTGAGAAAAGGCTTCTTATAAAAAGTTCAGTTGAGATCTGAAAACTGAAAAAGAGTTACTAGATGGGGAGTATATTCTTGATAGAATGAACAGTTTGTGCAAAAATATAGGGGGACCAAATATGATGCATTTGAAGAGCTGAAAGGCCAGTGTGGCTGCAGTGCAAAGACATAAAATTTGAGAAATATCGATATGGAAATCTAAATTTAACTGATAGTTAAGAATTAGACTCTCTAGAGATCAAATAGAGAATGGGCAGCTCTCCATTTAATCTAGGTAGTGTAGGCTCATTCTGCAAAGGAGAAGTAGAAGGGGCAGTCAAAGAGGTAGGAAGAAAACAGGAAAGGGAGTTAAAGAGGCCAAAGTAAAAAAAAAAATAAAATGGCTTTAGGAATGAGGGAATGACAAACAGTATCAAGGATTGCAAAGTAAGACAACGAAACATAAAATATACCTTGGAATTTAGGATAAGGAAGCCGTTGGTAACCCTGGAAGGTGGTTGTTTTGTTTTGCCTGCTTGCTTTTTTAAAATTATTATTATTATACTCTAAGTTCTAGGGTACATGTGCACAACGTGCAGATTTGTTACATATGTATACATGTGCCACGTTGGTGTGCTGCACCCGTTAACTCATCATTTACATTAGGTATTTGTCCTAATGCTATCCCTCACCCCTCCCCTCACCCCACAATAAGCCCTGGTGTGTGATGATCCCCATTCTGTGTCCAAGTGTTCTCCTGGTTCAATTCCCACCTGTGAGTGAGAACATGAAGTGTTTGGTTTTCTGTCTTTGCGATAGTTTGCTCAGAATGATGGTTTCCAGCTTCATCCATGTCTCTACGAAGGACATGAACTCATCCTTTTTATGGCTGCATAGTATTCCATGGTGTATATGTGCCACATTGTCTTAATCCAATCTATCATTGATGGACATTTGGGTTGGTTCCAAGTCTTTGCGATTGTGAATAGTGCCACAATAAACATACATGTGCATGTGTCTTTATAGCAGCATGATTTATAATCCTTTGGGTACATACCCAGTAATGGGATGGCTGGGTCAAATGGTATTTCTAGTTCTAGATCCTTGAGGAATCGCCACACTGTCTTCCACAATGGTTGAACTAGTTTACAGTCCCACCAACAGTGTAAAAGTGTTCCTATTTCTCCACATCCTCTCCAGCACCTGTTGTTTCCTGATTTTTTCATTGCCATTCTAACTTTCATTGCCATTCTATCTTGTGTGAGATGGTATCTCATTGTGGTTTTGATTTGTGTTTCTCTGATGGCCAGTGATGATGAGCATTTTTTCATGTGTCTGTTGGCTGCATAAATGTCTTCTTTTGAGGAGTGTCTGTTCATATCTTTTGCCCACTTTTTAATGGGGTTGTTTGATTTTTTCTTGTAAATTTGTTTAAGTTCTTTGTAGATTCTGGATATTAGCCCTTTGTCAGATGGGTAGATTGTAAAAGTTTTCTCCCATTCTGTAGGTTGCCTGTTCACTCTGATGGTAGTTTCTTTTGCTGTGCAGAAGCTCTTTAGTTTAATGAGATCCCATTTGTCAATTTTGGCTTTTGTTGCCACTGCTTTTGGTGTTTTAGACATGGAATCCTTGCCCATGCCTATGTCCTGAATGGTATAGCCTAGGTTTTCTTCTAGGGCTTCTGTGGTTTTAGGTCTCACATTTAAGTCTTTAATCCATCTTGAATTAATTTTTTGTATAAGGTGTAGGGAAGGGATCCAGTTTCAGCTTTCTACATATGGCTAGCCAGTTTTCCCAGCACCATTTATTAAATAGGGAATCCTTTCCCCATTGCTTGTTTTTGTCAGGTTTGTTAAAGATCAGATGGTTATAGATGTGTGGTATTATTTCTGAGGGCTATGTTCTGTTCCATTGGTCTACATCTCTGTTTTGGTACCAGTACCATGCTGTTTTGGTTACTGTAGCCTTGTAGCATAGTTTGAAGTCAGGTAGCGATATGCCTCCAGCTTTGTTCTTTTGACTTAGGATTGTCTTGTCCGTGCAGGCTCTTTTTTGGTTCCATATGAACTTTAAAGTAGTTTTCTCCAATTCTGTGAAGAAAGTCATTGGTAGCTTGATGAGGATGGCATTGAATCTATAAATTACCTTGGGCAGTACGGCCATTTTCACGATATTGATTCTTCCTATCCATAAGCATGGAATGTTCTTCCATTTGTTTGTGTCCTCTTTTATTTCGTTGAGCAGTGGTTTGTAGTTCTCCTTGAAGAGGTCCTTCACATCCCTTGTAAGTTGGATTCCTAGGTATTTTATTCTCTTTGAAGCAATTGTGAATGGGAGTTCATTCATGATTTGACTCTCTGTTTGTCTGTTATTGGTGTATAGGAATGCTTGTGATGTTTGCACATTAATTTTGTATCCTGAGACTTCACTGAAGTTGCTTATCAGCTTAAGGAGATTTTGGGCTGAGACCATGGGGTTTTCTAAATATGAAATCATGTCATCTACAAACAGGGACAATTTGACTTCCTCTTTTCCTAACTGAATATGCTTTATTTCTTTCTCCTGCCTGATTGCCCTGGCCAGAACTTCCAACACTATGTTGAATAGGAGTGGTGAGAGAGGGCATCCCTGTTTTGTGCCTGTTTTCAAAGGGAATGCTTCCAGTTTTTGCCCATTCAGTATGATACTGGCTGTGAGTTTGTCATAAATACCTCTTACTATTTTGATTCCATCCCATCAATACCTAGTTTACTGAGAGTTTTTAGCATAAAGGGCTGTTGAATTTTGTCGAAGGCCTCTTCTGCATCTATTGAGATAATCATGTGGTTTTTGTCTTTGGTTCTGTTTATATGCTGGATTACATTTATTTATTTGCATATGCTGAACCAGCCTTGCATCTCAGGGATGAAGCCAAATTGATTATGGTGAATAAGCTTTTTGATGTGCTGCTGGATTCGGTTTGCCAGTATTTTATTGAGGATTTTTACATCGATATTCATCAGGGATATTGGTCTAAAATTCTCTTTTTTTTGGTTGTGTCTCAGCCAGGCTTTGGTATCAGGATGATGCTGGCCTCATAAAATGAGTTAGGGAGATTTCCCTCTTTTTCTATTCATTGGGATAGTTTCAGAAGGAATGGTACCAGCTCCTCTTTGTACCTCTGGTAGAATTCGGCTGTGAATCTGTCTGGTGCTGGACTTTTTTTGGTTGGTAGGCTATTAATTATTGCCTCAATTTCAGAGCCTGTTATTGGTCTATTCAGGGATTCAGCTTCTTCCTGGTTTAGTCTTGGGAGGGTGTATTGTCCAGGAATTTATCCACTTCTAGGTTTTCTAGTTGATTTGTGTAGAGGTGTTTATAGTATTCTCTGATGGTAGTTTGTATTTCTGTGGGGTTGGTGGTGATATCCCCTTTATCATTTTTTATTGCGTCTATTTGATTCTTCTCTCTTTTCTTCTTTATTAGTCTTGCTAGCGGTCTGTCAATTTTGTTGATTTTTTCAAAAAACCAACTCCTGGATTCATTGATTTTTTGGAGGGTTTTTTGTGTGTCTATCTCCTTCAGTTCTGCTCTGATCTTAGTTATTTCTTGCCTTCTGCTAGCTTTTTAATGTGTTTGCTCTTGCTTCTCCAGTTCTTTTAGTTGTGATGTTAGAGTGTCAATTTTAGATCTTTCCAGCTTTCTCTTGTGGGCATTTAGTGCTATAAATTTCCCTCTACACACTGCTTTAAATGTGTCCCAGAGATTCTGGTATGTTGTATCTTTGTTCTCATTGGTTTCAAAGAACATCTTTATTTCTGCCTTCATTTTGTTATGTACCCAGTAGTCATTTAGGAGCAGATTGTTCAGTTTCCATGTAGTTGAGTGATTTTGAGTGAGTTTCTTAATCCTGAGTTCTAATTTGATTGCACTGTGGTCTGAGAGACAGTTTGTTATAATTTCTGTTCTTTTACATTTGCTGAGGAGTGCTTTACTTCCAACTATGTGGTCAATTTTGGAATAAGTGTGATGTGGTGCTAAGAACAATACATTTTCTGTTGATTTGGGGTGGAAATTTCTACAGATGCCTCTTAGGTCCACTTGGTGCAGAGCTGAGTTCACATCCTGGATATCCTTGTTAACTTTCTGTCTCATTAATCTGTCTAATGTTGAAAGTGGGGTGTTAAAGTCTCCTCTTACTATTGTGTGGGAGTCTAAGTCTCTTTGTAGGTCTCTAAGGACTTCCTTTATGAATCTGGGTGCTCCTGTATTGGATGCATATATGTTTAAGATAATTAGCTCTTCTTGTTGAATTGATCCGTTTACCATTATGTGATGGCCTTCTTTGTCTCTTTTGATCTTTGCTGGCTTAAAGTCTGTTTTATCAGAGACTAGTATTGCAACTCCTGCTTTTTTTTTTTTTTTTTTTTTCCATTTGCTTGGTAGATCTTCCTCCATCCCTTTATTTTGAGCCTATGTGTATCTCTGCACATGAGATGGGTCTCCCGAATACAGCACACTGTTGGATCTTGACTCTTTATCCAATTTGCCAGTCTGTGTCTTTTAATTGGAACATTTAGCCTATCTACATTTAGGGTTAATATTGTTATGTGTGAACTTGGTCCTGTCATTAATATGTTAGCTGGTTATTTTGCTTGTTAGTTGATGCAGTTTCTTCCTAGCATCGATGGTCTTTACAGTTTGGTATGTTTTTGCAGTAGCTGGTACCAGTTGTTCCTTCCCATGTTTAGTGCTTCCTTCAGGAGCTCTTGTAAGGCAAGCCTGGTGGTGACAACATCTCTCAGCATTTGTTTGTCTGTAAAGGATTTTATTTCTCCTTCACTTATGAAGCTTAGTTTTGCTGGATATGAAATTCTGGGTTGAAAATTCCTTTCTGTAAGAATGTTGAATATTGGCCCCCACTCTCTTCCGGCTTGTAGAGTTTCTGCCAAGAGATCCGCTGTTAGTCTGATGGGCTTCCCTTTGTGGGAAACCTGACCTTTCTCTCTGGCTACCCTTAATATTTGTTCCTTCATTTCAACTTTGGTGAATCTAATAATTATGTGTCTTGGAGTTGCTCTTCTCAAGGAGTATATTTGTGGTGGTCTCTGTTTTTCCTGAAGTTGAATGTTTGCCTGCCTTACTAGGTTGGGGAAGTTCTCCTGGATAATATCCTGAAGAGTGTCTCCCTGTCACTTGCAGGTACACCAATCAGACGTAGATTTGATCTTTTCACATAGTCCCATATTTGTTGGAGGCTTTGTTCATTTCTTTTTACTCTTTTTTCTCTAAACTTCTCTTCTTGCTTCATTTCATTCATTTGGTCTTCAATCACTGATACCCTTTCTTCCCGTTGATCAAATCAGCTACTGAAGCTTGTGCATGCATCATGTAGTTCTCGCGCCATGGTTTTCAGCTCCATCAGGTCATTTAAGGTCTTCTCTAACACTGTTTATTCTAGTTAGCCATTCGTCTAATCTTTTTTCAAGGTTTTTAGCTTATTTGCGATGGGTTCAAACATCCTCCTTTAGCTCGGAGAAGTTTGTTATTACTGATTATCTAAAGCCTTCTTCTCTCAAGTCGTTAAAATCATTCTCTGTCCAGCTTTGTTCTATTGCTGACAAGGAGCTGCATTCCTTTGGAGGAGAAGAGGCACTCAGATTATTAGAATTTTCTGCTTTTCTGCTCTGGTTTCTCCCCATCTTTGTGGTTTATCTACCTTTGGTCTTTGATGATGGGGTTTTCGTGTGGATGTCATTTCTGTTTGTTAGTTTTCCTTCTAACAGGCAGGACCCTCAGCTGCAGGTCTGCTGGAGTTTGATGGAGGTCCACTCCAGACTCTGTTTGCCTGGGTATCACCAGCGGAGGCTGCAGAACAGCAAATCTTGCAGAACTGTAAATGTTGCTACCTGATCCTTCCTCTGGAAGCTTCGTCTCAGAGGAACATCCAGCTGTATAAAGTGTCAGTTGGTGCCTCCTGGGAGGTGTCTCCAGTTAGGCTACTCAGGGGTCAGGGACCCACTTGAGGAGGCAGTCTGTCCATTCTCAGATCTCCAATTCCGTGCTGGGAGAACCACTACTCTCTTCAAAGCTGTCAGACAGGGACGTTTAAGTCTGCAGGAGTTTCTGCTGCCTTTTGTTCAGCTATGCCCTGCCCCCAGTGGTGGAGACTACAGAGGCAGGCAGGCCTCCTTGAGCTGTGGTGGGGTCCACCCAGTTCGAGCTTCCGGGCCTCTGAGCCAGGCATGGGATATAATCTCCTCGTGTGCTGTTTGCTAAGACTGTTGGAAAAGCACAGTATTAGGGTGGGAGTGTCCCGATTTTCCAGGTACTGTCTGTCATGGCTTCCTTTGACTAGGAAAGAGAATTCCCTGACCCCTTGCGCTTCTTGGGTGAGGCAATGCTCCACCCTGCTCTGTGGGCTGTACCCACTATCTGACAAGCCCCAGTGAGATGAACCCCGTACCTCAGTTGGAAATGCAGAAATCACCCATCTTCTGTGTCGCTCACGCTGGGAACTGTAGACTGGAGCTGTTCCTATTCAGCCATCTTGGAACCTCCCTCTGCCTGCTTGCCTTTTAATGATGAATATGGGAGTCAAAGGAAGGTAAGGACAAAGAGAGAGAGTATAGGCAAATTTTTTCAGAAGATTTTTTAAGGGTGGAAGAGAGATAGGATTGTAGTTTGAAAGTCAGGTGGGATAAAAGAAAACCAGGGAATTATGTTTAAATGTCTACAGAAAGGAGTGTCAATAAAAAGACAGAGTGAGCAATAATGATAGTTTAAGGCAGCCAAAAAGATAGGATGAGAAAAAATCTGAAGCACAGTTATAGGAACTGCCCTTAGACAGGAGTAGAAACAATCAAGGTGAAGGGAAAAAAAGTTCATTCTGGTTTTAGGTTTGGCAGTGGAATTAAGGGAGTCCCCATTAGATGGCTTCAGTTTTCCTTGCAACCCAGTAGACATGTAATTTGCTGCCTAGTCCCCACCTGCATGACTCCTGAATATCACCCCTCTTTCTCTATCTTTACCAGTTATACCTGGTAATCCTCTAGAATATCTGGTCTCAACTACTCCCCTCATGTTCTTCCATTCCAAACTCATCCGGACCCTTCACCATGGTCTTCACTCCAACCATAGTGGCCTCTGTGAAAGCACTGCTGTGCTGGGGTTACTCAGTCTCCATTATCCCCCTACCTCTACCCTATACCTTCAGGGCACCAGAGCTGTGCTGTGGTCTGAAGGTCTGAAGAAGTCAATGACCCATCCCAACTCTGTCAGTCTTTGTTGCTGTGACCCAGTGTACAGCATCTGTGCAGAGCGGGTCTTTTGAACAGCTCCTATTTTCTATGTAAACTTCTTTAGCTAGCGTGTTGACAAACATCTTGCCATCCCTCCATAATTCTTCTTTTCTGCTTTATCCACTCTGTTTCCTAATATCTTATATTTTTAAAGTTCCCATGACTATCAATTCATGAAAATAGGTACTCAGAGGAGTGGCAAGGATCACGAAGTGATTAGAATGTAAATGGTTTTAAGGAAAATAGGAGAAATCAAAACAGGAGTCTCAATAACAAAGTTCAGAGCATGGTAAGAACTTTGAACCTCATTGTGAGGTGCTAGGGAGCCACTGAAATGTCTGAAAGTTTGAGAGAAAGAGGTTGGGAGAGGAGGAGGACAGGGATGAGGATGGGGAATAGTAAAATGATTAGATTTGCAGTTTTTGATGATCTTTTTTACGATGGTGAGGAGGATAAATTGGAAGCATGGAGAACATTGGGCATAAAAGGGACAGTTAGGAGACTCCAAGTCTCTGGGCTGAGCAACAAAGTTGGTGGCCGTGTGATACACTGAGATTGAACATATGGGGTTGGGAACAGGTTTATAAGACAAAAGAAGAAGTTGAATTCGTTTTTGACATTTTGACCTTATGGAATATCAAAGTGGAAATATCCTGTAGGCAGATACCTGCTATCTGAAGCACAGAAGAGTCATTTAGGCTGCAGACATAGGTGTGAGAACCATATATATGAAAGAGATTCCTCAGAGAGCACATGCAGCACATGAAGAGGGAAGGCTAAGGATAGAATCCTGATGAACCCCCAATATTTACAAGACCTACAGGAGGAGGTACACATGAAGCAGATGAAAAAAAATTGCTAGAAGAAAAGCAGAGCTAAGTGAGGTGGTGTCACAAAAGCCAAGAAGGGAGAGAACTTCACAAACCAGGGCTTGATCAAGGAAGAAGTCAAATAAGATCAAGATGGAGAGGATCTAGCAACTCATAAATCCATATGCAGTTTCATAGGAGGAGAAGACAGACTGATGTAGAATGAAGAGTAACTGGGAAGTTAAGTGGAGACTGAATGTAGGGAACTCAACGTGAACAGTGGAGAGAAGGCAAAATTTAGTATGGTAGCTTATACTTTGCTAGGTAAAGGAATGTTTATTTCTTTCTGGAATGGTGGATACTAAAGACTGAGGGAACTTCATGAACATGTTTTATAGACTGAAAGAAAAGAGACGGTGGAAAGGAAGAGGTTAAAAATGTAAAGAACAGAGGTTTCAGGATGCACCATGGGAAGGGATGGAGAAAAGAGGTTGTGAAAACAGTAATGAAAGTGTGCAAGAATGTGGTGCTTGAGGCCCAACTGTTCAAGGACTGCTCAAGTGTGACATGGCTGACAGAAATGCATGGAACTAACTGGACTGTGTTTTTAAGTCAGTTTTGAGAGAAAGTTCTTTTGACTGGAACTGGGACAGGTATCAGGTACTGGAGTGTGCTGATTGCCATTGGCAACCAATCCACAGAAATACTAACACAACTGAAATGTTGTAATTGTCCATTACAAAATTAAAATGACTTGCCCATAATAAGCACCCATAATATTTGTAAAATAAATGAATTAGGCTGCTCTGGATATTTTGAGGGATTGGGAGAAGGAAAATGGTGAGTACTAAAGGCATAGAAAGGAGTGCTGGGGAAAAAAAAGAATCCCAGGGGAGAAAGATGAGCTAACAAAGCCCAGCAGAGAATAAAAACACCTGATGCAAGGAAGAAATGCATTTTGTCCATGTTTGCTGTAAGTAAAGTACAAAACAAAGTAAAGTAATGTTTTCATTTGCTGTGAATTGTTTATTTCAAGGACTGTATCTTCTTGCCTAGGATAATGAAAATCTTTCTAGGGCAGGAGTTGGTTTCTACCACTGCTTCCTAAAAACAAGTAGCATAATATGGCTAGAGTGGAGATGTTAAGCATCTGGATTTACTAACTGTGTGGCCTCAAGCGAATGACTTAGGATATATATTTTAGTCTCCTCATATGTAAAATGCAGCTAAAAATAGCACCTTTTTCACTGAGCTGTTGAGAAAAATCAGATGAGATTATATAGATTAGAGATTTACTTGAGAGATGGTAATAATTCAATGGATTAGTAATTTTCATAAAATGCTCACCTTCTCCTATAAGCTCCATGTCTTGGTGAAAAGGAAAGGCCCAGATGGTTCTAATGAAAGTGGATGCTGGGTAGTTCCACCATCCACTCCCAGGGCCTCATTTGAAAAGGTGAATTGAATTTACCTTCCCTCCTGGTTAGATTTAGATATAGGGACTCCTGTGGAAAGTCTCAGCATTTCTCCATTTCCATTCTAACTACTTCTAATATACTCTGGAGATCCAACCTTCAAAGGCATGAAGGCTGTGGAACAGAGACAGTGAGCTCTTTAATGTTTCGGAGAATTCAGGCTGCTACAAGCAAAAGAGGCTGGGAAGTCCAAACTTACTCCAGGTGAAAAGCAACCACTCTGTGTCTCTTTTTCCATAGCACCTCAGCTTTGTCTGTGTCTTTACTGTATTTCCTCTCTCTACCAGCTGGAAAGTCTTTGTGTTCTTCAGCATAACTTTTGGGGGGATTTTCTAATTAGCTTCACGCATACTGTTGCCCTGTATTCATCAGCTATTGCCAAAAAAAAAAAAAAAAAAAAAAAAGCGTCATGAAACATTCAACAACTCAGCGGCTTACAATAAGCTTTCATTCTGCACGTCTGCAGGTTAACTGCAGTTCAGCTGATCTACCCTGAGGTCAACTGGAAAGATTTGCTCCAAGGCTATAGGGTTTGCTTTACTTCTGTCCCACAAATATTCACACTGGGGCTCAGGCAGGAGGAGCAGCAGAGTCTTGGGCATTCTCTTTTTCCTGCATGTAGTTGTAGAATGAGAGGATGACTAGACACATGTCATATCTCTCGTGGCCTTGGTCTGGCACACTGTCACATCCACCCATAGTCCATCAGCCAAGCCACATACACTCTGCCTACTCTCATAAAGCAATGTCAGCTGGCAAAGGCCATGGATGCAGAATTCTAAGGCAGGAAATTTTGAAGAATTGCAAATGAGGATTGAAACAACTGTAATCCATATGCATGAGGTGCCCACTCTCATCTAATCTTTGTATGTACTTACACAGAAGGAAGCTGAGTAGCACAGGCCACACAGCCCATGGGCCAATGGGCTTGACTCAGCATGACTCACATATCTAGTGTGTGAACACCAGGAAATGTGTAAATAGCATGAGGAAAAAGAATAAAAGGGAACAGATTGCTTTTATTACTCATAAAGCTTCACCATGAATTTGTTTCTAAAAGAAAAAAGACCAGTCTAGTCTGTTTGGAGGTGCATTTATTGAAACAGATGAGTTATAATTCAAAATGAATGAAGCTATGAACCCCCAAATAGTTGAGACTTAACAAATAGCCAAGTGAGATCCTTGCTGTAAACCCTTCTCATGTGCACCAATTTCGGTTACCACAGTTTACGTAAATAACACCAGTCCTCCAATACCAGGATTAAAAATCAGTTTCCATAGTATATCAACTGTGGTTAATTGTATAAAGTACCAACTTCATCATCAGCTCTTTAATCTGTGAATCACTGTGTAAATAAGGGACCTGCATCTTGATCCCTGAACAGTCATGTTGCTTCTTTCAAAGTCTGTCAGTGATTGGTTACTGTGCATCTTTTATTCAGTTCCTGCATATACAGCAAAGCACATACTTGTGTTGCTTTCTTGTCTCCCAATGACAAACTCAGGTAACATTTTACAAAAATGGTTAACGCAATGTTAGTTACAACAGCTTAGAAGTTAAGGAGAGGGGTTGCTGCTGCTTCAAGGGCTAAGAATACAAGGGAACAGATAGCTGTCATGGAAGAGCAGCCAACTTGGTGTTGGTGCCTTGATTTCTGGGGGGACCACACACACCTGGTTCTAAAGGTGATAAAAGATGCTGGAGGGATGCACACAGGAGATGGAAGATGCTCCCACTGGAGCAGCCTCTTTCTTCCCCACCTTGCAGCCTCTCAGTAGTGCTTCCCATTGGTGGAATCTGACTGAAAGCCAGTTGTCAAGTTAGTGTGGGAAATACAGTTTTCAGACACCTAGTTGTGGCATTTACAGAGTTGAATACAGAAGGGCTGGAATGGGTCTGAGAGACAGTAGGCAAATAACCACCAGAGCTGCCATCACCATTTCTCCCAGGGATTATTGGCAAACTAGTATTACTCTAGTACCCCTGGTCTCTGAAGAGGTACGTCTGTGGGGCCACTGTCATAAGTCTACTACACCTGTAAATCATGCAGTGATACAAATGGACACATGTAGCCCAAATATCAACCAGAAGTCAGTTACAACTATTTTTTCTTGGTCCACAGAAATCAGACTTCTTTTTCCTCTCCAGAGGCTACCATTGTTATTTGCTAATAGTTTATTTCATTTCTTATCCTCAAATGGCTAACCTTTGTGTGATTCCATGTCCAAGACCTCTGCTTGTCTTCTTTTATCTATTCTCAGGCTGTGGGGCTGCTTATTCTTTACCTCCTTTCTCATTTGCTTCTCTATCTCTGGTAATGAGGTATCCTGGGTGTTGATTCTTCGAGAGTATCTTGCAGTTTGCCATGCAAAGATAAAGAGGCTATGGAATCTGAGATTTTATGTATTTCAACTTTCTCTGTTTCTTTCTCATACCCCTGCTGACCCACTTGGAAGAAACAACTCTATCCCTTTGGAGGATTTTAAACTCATGCTCTGAAAAAGAAAACAGTGGTTTGCACTCACTTCTTAATATATTTCTTGTTTTCTCAAACATACATTCTTTTACACATTTGTGTGTGGTAAAGAGAAATACTTCTAGCATTGGAGTTGCCTAAACAGTAACATTAAGACAGTGCGGGGATCCTCCTTGATTCCCCCTTGTATTGGTGGCAGTGTCACCACAGGGAGGAGGATGAAGTGAATTTATACAGTGAAAATTAGTATATGTTACTAACTCCATAACCCTTGACTAAAATAATGTACATAAGCAGTCTTAAATTCTAATTTCCACAGCTGTCTTTTTTCCAAATAGGTCTTGCATATGCCAAGAAGCTGTAAGAAAAACACCAAACAGTTAAATTGACCAATGCTTGTTTTTTATTGTATTCTTTTGGGTTTTACTGTTTTTTATGGCACATAAAAAACATAGAGCTACCTCACTTTTGACTTTAAAACATAGATATTATAATATGTAATGTAATATATAACACACAAATGTTATGTGGCTATATTATATATTATATAACGTATTCTATAGCTGATTAATAGGAATAAACAATTCATAGAACATATTGGTTTTGTTCATATATGTACACATGCATATGTATATAGTGTAAAAATGTTGGTTTTGTTCATAATTGTATACACATAAATATATACATATATACATATAACATGATGACCACAACTAACATTTTCTATGAAGTATTCAATCCTGTAGGTATAAAATTACAGTGTATTCTAGTGGAAAGAGGCTTAGGTGACCTGGGTCTAGTTCATGCTCTAATGATTAGCTTTGGAATCTGAGCTTATTCATTTAACCTTTCTGGACCTCACTCTGCTTATATGCAATAAGAGAGAATAAACTAGATCAAGGATGGCAAACAGGATTCATGTTGACCACCAACTCCAGAAAGCAGCTTGTTAAGTGCTGAGTTGAGAATTCTAGGCTGACCATGGGCTTAATAAGGAAGTATGCCATGATCCATTAGTGCTGTCTGCTATGGGTGCAGGAGGTGGAGAGCAGGCCACAAGTGCCATATATTAGCTGTCTCCTTGGATGAGATTGCCTCCAAGGTCACTTGTACTATGCCATATAATTCAAGATATTTATCACTTAAATTTAAATTTATAAACAACAACAACAAAAAAAACTGGAAAAACAAATCTTGAGGGTCCCTATCTAAGTATGGATTTTGCAAAAACACTTTTTCCTTGGAAGTAGAAATAAAAAAGGAAGTTTCTGCCAGAACATTTTTTGAAAGAACTTTTAAGATAATGTAAATGTATCTTCCTTCACTCTTTCATTCTCTCCTGAAATATTTATTAAGTACTAACTTTGAAATTGACACAGTGCTGGGTGTTGAATATTTGCTGAATTGAATTGAAATGGAGGATTGAAAGATGAGTAAGACACAGTTGTCGCTCTTGTGGAGTTCATGGCCCAGTGGGAAAGGCAGACTTCCTAGCAGGTAATGATAATACAACGTGTTAAATGCTATAATGATCTTGTGAAGCCCAGAAAATGAAATGACTAACTCTGTTTCAAGGAATTTGCTGCAGGCTCCACAGAGGAGGTGACACCTGAGCTGAGTGTTAAGAATGAATAAAAATTATCCTCGAGAGAATAGTTTAAGCATTTTGGTGCTATTGGCAAAATAATGTCTTCTCAGAAGTTGTTTGTGATTTTTTTGTGTGTTGTTGTGGTTAAGATGTAGTCTAGAAAACTGATGTACCATTGTTAATGATTATTCTGATGTTTAAGAAATTAAGCAGATGATGTGGGCCTGGAAATCAGATTTGACTGCCTAGGAGAGGAGGAATGATGCATTTCAGATGGAAACTTACGTATTCCTGGATGATAACCTTGGGAACAGCTTGGAAGGGAGAGAGCAGAACTGTGCTGACCAAAACTGGATGCTCAGAGAGAATGGAGGTGGGTGTGCTGGCTGAGAAGGGGACACTGGGGCTGCTCCTCAGAAAATCTGTGTGAGGTTCTGGGAAGGAGTGACTTCCTAGAAGAGGACCTAGCTTCTCCAGGGAGGTAGCAATGGAAAGAGTGTCTCATGTTGGAGAATGATGGTAAAGTGTCATGAGGGAACAGTGAGAGGGAGGTCAACAAGAGGAGTCTGTCCCTCGAAGAAAGGTGATGTGGAACCTGTGGAGGACAAGTTGATTGGGTACTAGCGAGTGTAGACTTCACTATTAATGTGTGTGAAGAGCCAAAACCTAAGACACAATTAAGAAAAAGAAAAAGCCAAAAACAATTAAGAAAAAAAACCGTCTTCTTTTCTGGAGAGAAGTAGAATTCTCAGGCCTGAGGCCTTTGGGAAGGGATGAGATGCAGATTCCAGCTCCTTCTCCTTATGAGCTGTTGAAAACTGCTGGGGAAAAGCAGCACTCACTGTTCTGAGTCTTATCATCAGATATTAGTTTTGTCTACCTATACATATGTCAACTTCGTATACTCATATATAGACTTCCCAGACTCATGCTTAAATAAAAAACTACATACATAGACTTCATAGACTCATGCAGTTAAAAAAAGGGAAAAAGATAATATGAATGGTTGATTATACAAGGGAAAGTAATTACAAATATGAATATGTATAGCAGATGACACATGATTTGTTTATTAAAAAGTTATAGCTTATCAAGAAGGTAATATTATAATTTATGTATACATTATTTTGTTTATCATATTGTTAATTTTATTTTGAAACTATGGCCAAAAACTTTAAAGCTGTTGCCTATCTGTATTTATATTTCCATGTATGACTAAATACATACACATGAAGTTATATTAATAAATCCTTTACTACAAGTTACTATATGAATAATGAACAAAAGAAGTAAAATTAGATTTTTTTTTAAATAACTAAATTATTCTCTTCCCATATTAGTAGAGGTTTCCCTTTGTCACCAAAATAATCTGTTAACTGTTGGTGGTTTTTCATATATTCTTAAATAATTTTTGACAACAGTTCTTACTTTTATTTAATTAGTTTTGAGACAGAGTCTTGCTCTGTGGCCCAGGCTGAGTACAGTGGCACAAACACGGCTCACTGCAGCCTCAAACTCCTGGGCTCAGGTGATCCTCCCTCCTCAGCCTCCTGAGTAGCTGGGACTACAGGCATGTGCCACCAGATCTGGCTAACTTCAGTCTGCTTTTTTTTAAAAAAAGGTTACATTTGTAATAATCATTGTTGTTTGTTGTGTAATTTTGCAATGTTAACTATAAATATTTCTTGTATTTATACACTCATGATAGATTTTGTCTCCTTTAACAACCGTTTTTTATTTTTGCCTTCCCCAAACTCAGAATAATAAAATCAGTGAAATGTCAAAAAAGAAAGAAAGAGAAAGAAAGAAAGAGAGAAAGAGAGAGGGAGAGAAAGAGAGAGAGAGGGAGGGAAGGAAGGGAAGGAAAGGAAGGAAAGAAAGGAAAGAAAAAAAGAAAAAGAAGGAAAAAGAAAATGGAAAACTGTTGGGCAGAGCAAGGTGAACCCGACTGTAATTTTCCCTGACATAGCCTTCACCGTTTTCTGAAGGGTTTCATCGCTGATACTTGGAGCTGTCGCCATGCGTTAGCATGCCCAGCAGATAAAGTTAGCAATTGGATTTGCATCTTAAACTTCGTGTTCCCATTATGGCAACAGGGCAGCCTGATTAGGCTTCTCGAGTAGTCTGGGCCCTCTCTTGGGTAAGCATAGATAAGAGGCTGAACAGTGAGCACTCTGCCCGTTTAACCTACTGGAAAAGCACATTTACAGATTAAGACTGCAACAAACCTTTTGTTGTCCCCAAAAGATAAAACCAGACATGTTAGAGCAATAAAAATGTGGTCCATGTTCTGAATGCTATAGATTGGGTGCTATATCTGCCATAAAAGATTAGACTTTGCAGGCAGACATATCTAGTTTTAGCCTCCCAGCGCTTTTTGAGAGGCCCCTCAACAAGATCATCATTTTACAGTACAATTAATGAACTCCTTAAGTAGATTGCATCAGAGTTGACAAGCAAAACTACCCCTCCTATCCTTTCACAGTAAGACATACACAGTTGGGGCAGGGCTCGGAGAAATTAACATTTAGGTTTTGATTTAGGCGCATTTTTTTCTAAATTTGAGTTGTGCATATGGTGTGTGTATTTAGTTTTGGCCAATTTTTTTTTTTTTTTCTTACTGGTTTTTTCTTTTTGTAACCTTAAAGAAAATTTCACAGGGTATGGTGTGTTTGTTTACTATATAGAATGCTTGGTTCCATTTCAGAAAACTGCTATGGAGAATCCACTAATGCTATAAATTCATATTAAAATATATGTGTATTTCCAAAGACACAGCAATCCTACTCCTAGGTCTATACTCTGTAGAAATGAAAATACATGAGCACCAGAGTAAATGTACAAGAATGTCCATAGCAGCATTTGTAATAGCCCTAAACTGAAAATAACCTAGGTGTTCACCAATGTAGAATATTCTGTAAATACAATGGAATGTCATGCAAAGCAAAAGAATAAACTGCTGCTTACACAGGAATATGGATAAATGCCACATACTGAGTAAAGTCAGACATCTCCCACCCCCAACACTCACACGCAAAAGAAGACAAACACAAATAAAAGATTTTACGTAATTTGATTTGTATGAATTTCAAAAGCAGGCAAAAACCGAGCTGCACTGATGGAATTTACAGAGCCAGGAACTGAAAAAGGACATGGCAGGGGCTTCTGCTCTATTGGGGACACTCCCTTTCTTGATCTGGATGGTGGTTACACAGTGTGTTTACTATGAAATGTCACCACTAGACACACTTATGATTTGTGCACTTTTCTGTGCAGATATTTTTACTTCTATAAAAAATTTTAAAAGTGGTTTGCCCTTTTATTTGTAATATTCTGGTGTCTTATATGTGAGACACATTTAATTACTTTGTACATATTAGTACATTGCACAAGGTAATAGTATTTTGATTTTGATGTTCCTTTAAATACATATGTGTACCAATTAACATTTGCTGAATTTTGTGACATTCTTTATGGTAGCTAATACTGTGGCAAACAATGATACATTTTAAGAGATGGACTAACAAATTATGTCAAAGATTCTTCTAGAATGGAAAAACTTCTATTAGCTAATATCATCAACTATTAAGGAAAATTATATTTTATTTTAACATTTATGTACTTATTTTATTGAATATAGGCATTACACAACTCATTCAAACATAGTTTGACTTTGCTATCATCTTTACTTTCTGCTTCCCTTCATATTGTATTGTACTGTTTGGAATGCTCCCTTTCTCTAAAAAGAATTTAAGATTACATTCTCCCTTTATGTCTATGCTACTTACTTATAAGATACATACATGTGGGCTGGGCGCGGTGGCTCAAGCCTGTAATCCCAGCACTTTGGGAGGCCGAGACGGGCGGATCACGAGGTCAGGAGATCGAGACCATCCTGGCTAACACAGTGAAACCCCTTCTCTACTAAAAAATACAAAAACAAAAACTAGCTGGGCGAGGTGGCAGGCGCCTGTAGTCCCAGCTACTCGGGAGGCTGAGGCAGGAGAATGGCGTGAACCCGGGAGGCGGAGCTTGCAGTGAGCTGAGATCCAGCCACTGCACTCCAGCCCGGGCGACAGAGCGAGACTCTGTCTCAAAAAAAAGAAAGATACATACATGTGGACTTTTCCTGTCTTTTTGTCTAAAATCATTGATGTCTTCTCAGAATGTTGTGTGTATGTGTAGTGATATTAATAATATAATAGAGAAATTACAGTCATGTTGAAAAGAACCAAAGACAATAGTTGAGATTCCCGTTTTCAGACAGGCAGCTGCTGTCTAAGACATTGAGTGTTTTACAGCATTCTATTAAGAACTTGGAGAGACGATAAAATCATAAGATCTAGGTGAGGCAAATAAGGTAACGAGCTCCAGTGTTTTTCAACTTTTTCAAACAGATAGAATTATAGAATGTTAGTGCTGGGTGGGACAGAGGACAGACATGCAGCAAATTCATTAAAATGGTCCCTCAGAGTGTGCTCGGGGCTGGTAAGTGTGGTCCCAAGGCCCTATATGTAAAGGAGATACCAAACTGAACCTGCCCCCTTGGCAAAGTCACCTTAGTACCATAGAGTCAAGATACATTTAAAGATGAACTGGCTATACCAACTTTGTAGAGGCAACGCTTGCCCTCCTAGAGATGGAACCCCATTAAGAAGTCTGGATGCCTGGAATTCCTTTCCATTGTGCTTCACTTGTAAATTTTTAAACTTTGCTTCAGTCCTAAGGCCTGTGGTAGAAGAACACAGCTTTCCAATCTTATCTATTTTCCAGTGTAGGATAAACATGTTGGGTTTAGTTAAATTATGAATGCTGATAATATTCATTTGGTACAATTTATATTCTTCTTTTATCTTTTTATTTTTGACAGTTTAGGCCAGGGCATAAAGCATAATTATATCCTTAGCATCCTCCCTTAGAAGTTTTAAATCAGTTCATGAGGCTCTCAGTGTGGCTCATGTCATTTATCCATCAGCATTCAGTCCATTTAATCCGGGCCTCTCAGCCGCTCAGCCCTAGCCCCTGTTGTGAATGATTGGCCTGCTCCAGTGCTCCCAGCTTCTCCTGTCACATCGCATTTGCATAAAAGAGGACAGATAACCAAATTTGAGCACACAAATGAAAATGCTAAGCGCTAAACCTGTCACAGTTGTTGTTCAACTAATTGTGAAAAATTTGATTTGCTCGCCTTTCACTGTTTGTCATGTGGACCCCCTTCTCAAATGTGCCTTGGCTTCTGCCTCTGTCTATGTAGCTTTTAAACTCTTGAGCACAAGCAGCCCACCCTGGGGATTACTTACCTCTCCTACCAGCTTTTAATGTTGGCTCATCTTCTTGACTAAATTAGGCCACCATGGCAAACAAACACATAATTAAAAACCCAGGAAAGACAACTGCAGTTGCACTTCTTAAATTGATTTTTACAATGCTGGTGTATGCCTCCTTGTGC
This sequence comes from Piliocolobus tephrosceles, assembly GCF_002776525.5. Lineage (NCBI taxonomy): Eukaryota > Metazoa > Chordata > Mammalia > Primates > Cercopithecidae > Piliocolobus > Piliocolobus tephrosceles. The sequence continues at coordinate 36,548,059 of NC_045455.1, forward strand.
TCTTCCATTTGATAATTTTATTTCTTTATATAACCTTTTGGTAGAAGAAATTTAAAGATGGGTGCTGTTGCCAGCTTTATGTTTTTAAAACCTATGTGTTATTTTGTTTCTGACTTCCTGTTTCTCAAATAACAAAAATTGTATAATGGGTCTTTAAAAGCACATTCCTGTTCCCTAATATCTGATTTGACATACCAGTATACATTTTTAATCAAGGTTTCAAATGATCCCATTTGAAGTAGTATTAGAAACAACAGATAAAATTCCTTTGCCTACAACCCTTAATCACAGGACCTCTTTTAAATGGTATGTAATATGGGTATTTAAAAAACTTGTATGTGTTATATGCACAATGAAGTTCAGTGTTTGCTATATAGAAGCTTTAACTGTTTTCTTTTTACCGGCATTATGTTAGTAATTTCTTGATGTCCATTAAAGCAATACACATGTGGTTTGTCTAGAGTCAAAAACTCATTTTCTAGAAGTCATGCAAGAAAATGTCTCCTTTGTTTATAACAATATAACTGACTGCTTTGCTGCATTAATTTGCTCCTAATAGTTTAGATTCAGGCAACAATGAAGATGGCATTAACTAAAGTTGAAACCTTTTAAGCTTGAGTATAGCTTAAATCACCTTTGAGAAATGGAAGGATATAGTCTTGAAATTGGGTTGAAATGAAATGTGTCATTACAGTGACAGTTTGCAGTTTGCAAAAGTTGGATGTGGTGTCATTTATTGCAATATGCCTTTGGGATTTATTTTTAGTAGGTCGTATGAAATGACTAATGGAAGAAATATTTAAATAGATATACATATGTATATATAGTATTTTGTGTGTATATATACACACACACACACACATATATACAAACACATACATAACTCTTTTATTTTATACAGTCATATCCTAGAGAAAACAAAATGTCTTTCTCTTTGCTACAACCTCCGAAATGCTGAGGAATTAAATCTAATTTGAAAATTTGAGTGTGCACAAATCTTCTTACAATGCTTCATCCCATTTTATTTAAAAAAAGAGTATAGTATGAAATGCTTACTACTTTGAAACAAAAATGATACATTTAAGAGGTGAATTTTCTTTTTGACAGAGCTCGGGAAATATTTCACTCCTGGTACATTTTGTGTAGGCTTTTTACTACAGGTGTACCTCAGAGATATTGCAAATTTGGTTCCAGACCACTAAAATAAAGTGAATATCACACTTTTACATTTTTTGGTTTCCCAGCATGTGAAAGTTATGTTTACACTATACTGTAGTCTATTAACTGTGCAATAGCACTATGTCTAAAAAGCAGATACCTTCTTTAATTTAAAATACTTCATTGCTAAAAAATGCTAACAATCTTCCAACTCTTGTTATGCTGATATTTTGACCTCCTCCCATGAATTCTGAATGTTCTTAATGGCATCTAGAATGGTGAATCGTATCCAGAAGATTTTCAGTTTACATTTCCCAGATCCATCAGAGGAAACCCAATCTGTGGCAGTTATAGCCTCACAAAATGAATTTCTTAAATAATAAGACTTGAGAGTTAAGATGACTCCTTGATCCATGGGCTGCTGAATGGATGTTGTGTTACAGGTATGAAGAAAACATTAATCTTCTTGTACAACTCCATCAGAGCTCTTGGGTGACCAGGTGAATTGTCAATGAGCAGTAATATTTTGAAATAAATCTTTTTATCTGAGGTTTCAATAGTGGGCTTAAGATATTCAGTAAACCATGCTGAAAACAGATGGGAGGTAGGCTTTGTTGTTCTATTTCTAGAGCACAAGTAGAATAGATTTAGCATAATTCTTAAAGGCCTTAGGACTTTTAGAATGGTAAATGAACACTGGCTTCAATTTAAAGTCACCAGCTGCGTTAACTCTAACAAGAGAGTCATCCTGTCGTTTGAAGCTTTGAAGCCAGGGACTGACTTCTCCTCTGTAGAGATGAAAGTCCTAGATGGCATCTTCTTTCAATGGAAGGCTGTTTTGTCTAAATTAAATATCTACTATTTAGTGTAGCCACCTTCATCAATTATCTTAACTGGATCTTCTGGAAAACTTGCTGCAGCTTCTGCATCAGCACTTGCTGCTTCACCTTGCACTTTTGTGTTATAGACGTGTCTTCTTTTCTTAAACCTCATGAACCAACCTCCGACAGCTTCAGGCTTTTCTTCTACAACTCCCTCACCTTTCTTAACCTTTACAGAACTGAAGTGAGTTAAAGCCTTGCTCTGGATTAGGCTTTGGCTTATGGAAATGTTGTGACTGGTTTGATCTTCTTATCCGGACCACTCAAACATTCTCCATATCAGCAATGAGGCTGTTTTGCTTTCTTATCATTGATGTGTGCACTGGAGTAGCACTTTTAATTTCCTTCAAGAACATTTTATTTGCATTCACAACTTGGCTAACTGGCACAAGTGTCTTAGCTTTTGGCCTATCTCAGCTTTGACATGCCTTCCTCTCTAAGCTTAATTATTTCTAACTTTTGATTTAAAAGGAGAGATTCATGACTCTTCCATTCACTTGAACACTTACAGGTCATTGCAGGATTATTAACTTGCCTAAATTCAATATTGTTATTTCTCAGGGAATAGGGAGGCCTGAGGAGAGGGAGAGAGAGGGGAATGGTTGGTGGGTGGAGCAGTCAGAACATAGACATTGATTGATTAAGTTCACCACCTTATATGGGTGTGGTTTTTGGCGCCCCCAAAACAATTACGATAGTAACATCAAACATCCCTGATCGCAGATCACCATTACAGATATGTTAATAATGAAAAAGTTTGAAACACTGTAAGAATTACCAAAGTGTGACACAGAGATACAAAGTGACCCACATGCTGTTGGAAAAATGGCATCAACAGACTTGCTCTGTGCAGAGTTGCCACAAACTTTCCATTGTTTGTAAAAAATGCAAGGTCAGACCAGGCGCAGTACTGCACGCCCTTAGTCCCAGCTACTGTGGAGGACTGCTTGAGGCCAAGAGTTGCAGGCATGAGCTATGATGGCGCCTGTGAGTGGCCATTGCACTCCAGCCTGGACAACATGGTGAGCGCTCGTCCTGAAACCAAACCAACAACAACAGAGGCCAGTCGCAGTGGCTCACACCTGTAATCCCAGCACTTTGGGGGGCTAAGGCAGGCAGATCACCTAAGGTGAGGAGTTCGAGACCAGCCTGGCCAACATCGTGAAACCCTGTCTCTACTAAAAATACAAAAATTAGCCAGGTGAGGTTGTGGGTGCCTGTAATCTCAGCTACTTGGGAGGCTGAGGCAGGAGAATTGCTTGAACCCAGGAGGTGGAGGTTACAGTGAGCTGAGATCAGGCCACTGCACTCCAGCCTGGGCAACAGAACAAGACTGCGTCTCAAAAAAAAAAAAAAAACAGAAAAACACCATGTCTGTAAAGTAAAATAAAACAAAGTTGGCTTGATTTTTATGTCATTGTTACTATAGTTTCTTGTTTTGTGAATGAAAGTCTCTGTGTCTGCAGGTATATATTTCAACTAGTTACATATGAACAATATTGGTAAATATTACTTATGAGGTGTTTTTATGTTTTGAAACCAAAAATTGTGAGAAGACTACAGAACTTAATTTAACATCCCAGGAAGGATTGAATGAAACCATCACCAGAGAAATCTCTTAAAACACTACAAGGCCTTATACAGAGTAGAAACAAAGTAGTCTATTCCACTTATATTCTACTTCTAAGTCATGCTAATTCCTCTTCAGTCATTTTTGGTTTCCTTTCTTTTCTTTTCTCCTTTCCTTTCCTTTTTTTCCTTTTCCTTTTCCTTTCTGTGATAGTCTTGCTCTGTCACCCGGACTGGTGTGCAGTGGCATTAATATGGCTCACTGCTGCCTCAACCTTCTGGGTTCAAGCAGTCCTCCTGCCTCAGCCTCCTGAGTAGCTGGAATCACAGGCATGTGCCACTATGTCCAACTAATTTTTAAATTTTTTGCCCAGACAGGGTTGGATCTTGTCATGTTTCCTGGGCTGGTCTTGAACTCCTGGGGTCAAGCAATCCTCCCCACCTTGGCCTCCCAACGTGCTTGGATTATAGGTGTGAGCCACAGCACCCAGCCTACTTACTAACTTTTGGTAAGTTAATGCATGTGACACTTTGGAACAGAATTCAGCAAATAGTAAGTGTCCAAAAACTGTAGCTAATACTATACTGCCTTGAATATTAATGCTTTACTTTTCCCTTTGACCAATTTTAAATAGTTTCTGAGGTTTCTAAGCAATCACATTTAGCATTTTCATAGCTTTATATAATATTCTGTAGTTTACCAAATATTTCCACAACCATCCATATTATTACTAGTTTTTGTTTTCTTTTATAAATACATGCAGCTGTCAGTATCTTTGTTCAGTCATGCTCCTTTACCTCCCCGCACTCCTCTCCCTGCGTTTTTATTACTCTTCCGAGTTAAGTTTCCAGAGGTGAGATTCCCATTTCATATGGCATAAACATTTTATTGATTTTGAACTATATTGCAAAATCATCATCCAAAAAAGACTGAACCGTTTCATAATATCAGCTGCAACCTCTGCCCTCACCAGCGATCTTGCTAGCATTTCTTGTCTTGTGTCTCCCTCACCTCAAAGCCAAAGCCCAGACTGAGCACTCTCTAAACTACTGTCATGGTCTTTTCTTGTAATACCATGTCTATGTCTAGCATTCCCTTTCTTATTCATTTCATATGACAGTAATTCTTCTCAGTCATTGTTCATGTCATGACAGTGTGAGAAACATTCTTCTGAAATGTGTACTTCTTTTTAAATACAGTTCTAAGTTTGTATTAGTTAAACTAGTACATCACTGGTCATCTACTAAGCCTACTATTTCTATTTTCTTCTATTAGGACACTGTGTTTTCTAGTTCTGAGAATACAGGCTTTTGGGTCAGAGAGAGATCCCTGTTGAAATCCCAATGCTATCACTCATCAGTGGTGTCACTTCAGGTAGATTCTCTGAACTTCAGTTATTTATCTTTGCCATGAAGACAACCATCCCAGCCTCATGTGGTTACTGTGGTACACGGTCTGTGAAATCTTGACTGGTGTCAGGCACTTCATATATAGTAGTTTCTTTACTATCTTAATCATTACTATATTCCTGCTCCTGTTCTTTTCTCAAAATATTTCCTACAAATATTTTTCACTCTCATCTTCAAACCATTGTAAACAACTGGGAATCTTTGCTCCCTTCTGCTGAATTTGATTTTTTTTTAAATAATCTTTCCTCATTTTTTCATATTGGACTTACCTGCTTAGACACGTACTTCTTTTATTTGGGATTTGAAGATCTCTGAAAGGAATGTTTTTACATGTAAAATTTTTTGTTTGAGTAATTAAGTTTAAATGGGGGTAAAAAGCTGAAGGAATCCATAAATTAATATGAAAATGAGTGTTTTCAGTTTGGTGCAGAGCAGGGGAAAAAAGAGAAAATGTTCATTTCTCTTCCCCAGTGACTGAAACCATTTCTGTACCTGAGTGGCTCTAAGATATCCTCCTGGTCTTAGTGTTGAAGGGCTTGGAATAAAAGAGATGTAGCACTCAGCAACTCTTTGGCTAATTATGTTTACAATGTGCTTTCCACTCCTCTTGCCCTATGTAAATTTTTAATTGTATAAAACATTTCCCTGACCTTAGGAAACTTAGAAGTTAGTTGGAAAAATAAACAAAACATTTAAAAAATTTTACAGGTAAAAATCATGAAGTATTGCCACCAGTATGACATGACATAGACAAGGGTTTTTGAACTCAAGTGCTAAGGGACCTGAAGAGTATACGTGGTCCCTGAAAGCAGTAAAATTTAGTTTAAATAGTAGCAAAAACACCATCACCGTGTTGACCAAGAAAAAGACATCTCAGTAGCTTTCTGTGGGATGCTGTTCTGTGACTACCCGTACACAAATGATGTTATATTTATAGAGCTAACCATGGTTCAGAAAGAGTTTATGGAGGCACTGGGACTAAGCTGTGAATGACAAAGGGGATTTGTCCAAGTGAGGATGGGAGGCCACGTGCCAGGCAGAGGGATGGGTGGGGAAAGGCAGAGAATGAGAAAATAGATGATCCTTCTCAAGGCCAGTGAGCAATTTGATTTTCTGTAGGAAGAAGTTCATGCCCAAGACAAAAGCTCCAGTGATGAAAAGGGATTGATATTTATGCTGTATGCAGCGGCAGGCTATAAAAGGGTCCTTCCCACCTGCGCTGGGAAATTAACATAACAAGAGTGATGTTTTAGGATGATTGTGCAGGTGGCATGCTGGAATTGGAAGATGCAGAAAAGCCTACAGCAAAGGAGACCAGTTAGAAGAGGCTGTGGATGCTCCAGGTGCGAGGTACTAAGCACCACATTAAGTATAATGATGGTGAAAAATTGAAAGGGAACAACATACAAAAGAGACATTTCATAAAAAGAATTAATAGCTTTTGTGGATGGACACAATTTGGGGCTAAAATGAATGAAGGTTTCAAAGTTTATTGACATTTCAAACTTGGGCAAAATATTAACTAAAATAAGCAACCAAGAGTACTGGCTTGGAGGGGAAAAGTATGAACATGATTCTAGACATGTGAAGTGAGATACTCAGTGGTAGAGTGTCTCTGTAGCCGGGGTGATTAAGATTGGATGCAGATTTGAAGATCAAATTTGACAATTACATTAAAGGAGGAAATAGAAAATGATGAACAAGAATTAGAAGGTATAACTTGTTTCAGTAGTTTGACAGTGAATGAAAAAAAAAAAAAAAAACAACAAGCTAAAGAGGCAGCTTGAACACATCAGAGAATAACCAGAAAGCTTTTTATTTTTCAAGAGAAGGGAGGGAAGTTGAAAGAAGCCATTGAAATAGGAACATCCGAGACCATCCTGGCTAATACGGTGAAACCCCGTCTCTACTAAAAAATACAAAAAAACTAGCCGGGCGACGAGGCAGGTGCATGTAGTCCCAGCTACTCGGGAGGCTGAGGCAGGAGAATGGCGTGAACCCGGGAGGCGGAGCTTGCAGTGAGCTGAGATCCGGCCACTGCACTCTAGCCTGGGCGGCAGAGCAAGACTCCGTCTCAAAACAAAACAAAACAAAACAAAACAAAACAAAACAAACAAACAAAAAAAGAAATAGGAGCATCTCTTTCTTCTATAGGTGATTTTCTGTGGGTTGTTCCCCTGCTTTAAAAAGTCATATAATCATATGGATTAAAGTCCAAATTCTACATTGAATTGGATCCAATAATTAGGTCTCTTTTTTGCTGCTGTGAGGACAGAGAGGTAGAAACTTACTTTCTTCTAGTATGGGGCAAGATCAGCGTTCAGAGTGGGAAAAGAAGCTACCACAAATCCCTGAAATTAGGTGGGAATTAACAGTGTTTTAGCAGAGCTCTCCTTTCATGACCTTTAACACCTGCTATGGAATTTTGTTAAGTGTTCTACTGGATTTGTAATGTAATGATAACTTTTTATTTAGAGCCTTGAGAAATTACAACTGCCAAGCCCCAGTCACTGGACAAGTGATTAATATGATCCTTTACAATCATGGCAGGCATTACCACTCCTCTCTGATGTCTGCTTTTCCTCCACTTTTGGCAGGTGAGTGGGCTGCTTTTCCCACCTGCTGCACCTGAAGGATAGGCATGCTTTGCGATACGCTTTGGCCAAGGCGAGTGAGGGGAAGTATTATGTGTTACTCATGACTGCCTGTTAGCCTGCTCTTCCCTCCCACAGCAACTGATGAGGGATGTTCATGTTGCTGTGGAGGTGCCCTGAGACAGAAGCAGGAATGTATTAGTTTGTTCTTGCTTTGCTATAAAGAACTACCTGAGAATGGGTAACTTATAAAGAAAAGGGGTTTAATTGACTCACAGTTCTGCAGGCTGTATAGGAAGCACGGCAGGGGAGGCCTCAAGAAACTTACAATCATGGTGAAGGCAAAGGGGAAGCAGGTACAGCCTACATGGTTGGAGCAGGAGGAAGAGAGCAGGGGAAGATACTAGACAATTTTAAACATCCAGATCTCATGAGAACTCACTATCACGAGAACAGCAAGGGGGAGATCTGCCCCCATGATCCAATCAGCTTCCACCAGGCCCCTCCTCCAACACTGGGGATTACAATTTGACATGAGATTTGAGTGGGGACACAAATCCAAACCATATCAAAGAGAGAATGAAACCAACAAGTAACCAGCTGCCCTGGACTGTTATCTGTCATCTGGACCCACAGTAGACCTGGAAGAATGAGTGATACACTTTTGTTGGACTCATATTTATTTTTTTTCAAATCACAGCATAAACCAGCTTATCCTGGTCAATAAAATGAGAGAATTGAAACAAAAATATAAAAAAGGTGGTTGTAGGATGCCCAAAACTCTTTCTTTAGCTGCTTGAAATGTTTACAGTGATTCAATGTATGAATTCTAATACTTAGCCGGGTGCAGTGGCTCATGCCTGTAATCCCAGCACTTTGGGAGGCTGAGGCAGGTGGATCACGAGGTCAGGAGATCGAGAGCATCCTGGCCAACATGGTGAAACCCCGTCTCTACTAAAAATACAAAAATTAGCCAGGCATGGTGGCACACACCTGTAGTCCCAGCTACTCGGGAGGCTGAGGCAGGAGAATCACTTGAACCCGGGAGGTGGAGGTTGCAGTGAGCCAAGGTCGCACGACTGCATTCCAGCCTGGTGACAGAGTGAGACTCCATCTCAAAAAAAAAAAAAAGAAAAAGAAAAAAGAAAAAAAAATTCTTATAGTTAGAATCTAAACTTTTGTAATAATAATCATCAGGTGTAAACAGAATTGTAATAATAGTTAATATTTATTAAGCTCTTGCTGTGTCCCAGGCCTGTTCTAAACCCATTTAAGCTCTGTTCATTCTCTCATTTGCTCCTGTCTAAATTCTAAGAGGAGACTGCCATTAATAAGGCCAGAGGAGGAAGCTAAGGACCAAACAGGTTGATTAACTTGTCTTTGAGCCTTGGGATTCAAGGTTCAAACCCATGTTTGTCCAAGTTTAGATTCTGTGTGCTTAAACACTTGAAAGGTGAGCAGTAATTAACACTCTAAATGTTGTGGACTGTAAGTAAAATCCACTTTTTCTTCTGTTATAATTACATCAATCAAACCTTCAAACTTGAGATCCTTTCTGCTACTAATCAGTAAATCTTCAAACTAAAAGACAAGATACAGATTTGTTTTGAGAAATAGTAACAGTTTGAAAAGAAGAGATCCCTCTATTAGTCTATGAATGAGAAGCAGACAAAGCTTAGTCAAAGTGGATTTACCTACAAAACAATTTACCCTCAGAACCAATTAACTGGTTGGTTGATTAAATACATTTGGGGATGGAAAACAAACTCCACAGATAAGATGGGAAATCACTGACTATGCAGACCATTTCAATAAACATTTATTTGGCACCTCCTATGTGCAAAAAACAGCCCTGGGTGTTATGAGGACCCAGAGATGAATAAACACAGGACCTCAGGGAGCTCACAATCTAGCACTTATGTGACATCACTGACAACAATATCTAATATTTCTGAGCATTAATAAGGTGCCAGTATTCTAAAAACCACTGAATTGTGCACTTAAAAAAAAGTGCCAAGAATTTCACATCTATTTCTCATTTAATCTGCAAATTAATTTTATATAATAGTTTTCCACTTTTTAAAATAGAGATAAAATATCTGAGGTTCAGAGAAGTCAGGTAACTTACCTGAAGACACAAAGTAGGTGGCGAAGTTGGTACTAAAACTGAATTATTTTGGACATCATGGCCCATGTCTAACTTTTCTAGATCACCATTGCTAAGAGCGTATTAGATGTACACCAGTGGTACATCAGAAATTTGAAGGTGTTACATTGATAAATGCCTTATTTTAAGAACTATGGTTTTTACAGTCAGTTCCTACTTATTGGAAGTAATATTGGTTTTCAATTTCCAATAGTAATCTAAAGTTTTATTTTAACATAAATGTATTTGGGTAAATAAATTTAAATTGATGGAAGTGAAGACAGTATTGCGGCATGTAAAAATATGTGAAGATGGCAGTTGAGTGCTCAGGTATGGAAAATATTCCTCTGGAAACATTAGACTATGGTTGACAAAGAGCTAAGGAAGGCTAGGCTATGCTGTTGTGACAAACAGCCCCTGAATCCAGGGGCTTAGGAAACATGATTGATTTATGGCTCACTTTATATATCCAACATGACCAGAGGGGGCAGTGGTGGAGGTGGGGGTGTCTCTGTTCCATGTAGTCACTCAGCAACCAGGCTGACAGAGGTGCCACTATTTTATGTCACTCAACCAAAGCCTGGAGGATTAAGCAGGGACCAGATCCATGAAAGGTTAAGGAGCTTGGATCTTATCCTGAAGGCAAGAAGGATTAGTGTTTTTAATGTCTTTTGTTCTATTGGTTGCTAGCACAGTCAGTGTCATGACCCAAGAAGACAATACAATATGTTTCCTGGGGACCAATCACTAAGATTTTCACCATTCAAATCTAATATATGAAAATCCAGGCTTACGGTGCAAATACATATGGAGATTGTTCATATTGCAAAAGGGTTCTTTGCTATATAAAGGATTAATTGAAGGGTGGTCTTTAAGAGTAAATATCCCTTAGCATGGGATGTTTGAAATGAATATTTAATTCTGTTTAAACTCAACTTAAAAAAAAAACTTTTCTATGATGTGGCATTTCATCTGTTTTACAATGAAGGTAACAATGTTACTATGTAAAATGTGAATATTGATCCCATTAATGTTAACAGCAAATGGATTTTTTCCCCCTTGAGAATGCAATGAAAGCAAGGGTAATTTAGATTCTATGCCTTATAACAAGTATAATTTTGAGGGACAGGAACATTTCTTTAGTGATTATTTGAGCTCCCAAACTCTTGGTTTATGTTTCTATAATAGTACCTGGCAAGTTTCATTAGCTGCTTATGGAGCAGAGCTGTGTCCTCCAGTAACCCCTAGAGGGCAGGGGCTATTACCAGGTTGGTGCAAAAATAATTGCATTTTTATATTAATTAAAAGTAATGACAAAAACCTCAATAACTTTTGCACCAACCCAGTATCTTTGTGTTTCTGTAAACAGCACCTGACACAGCTCATAATAGGTCCTCAGTAAATATTTGCAGAGTGAGCAAAATATACATTGTTTTGCATTTTTCAAGCCAAAGTCCAATACAAAAGACTTTTCTAGTGAATTTTACCTCTGCCATTCATAACACTCTTTACTTCTTCAGTCTTTCTCTTTGGATTGCACCTTTGCTAAACACAACAATTAAATAATTACTCTAAGTAATCTAAGATAAACAAGAAATATGCTTCAAGAAAGCCAGCGTGTTCTTAAATTGTTGATTCCTGTGACTGAGAAAAAATGAGCGTGTCTGTGTAGTCAGGAAGTAAATTCCAGGCAAGCTTAGCATAGTTGTCTAGTTTTGAAACATTAAGGACAATTTATCAGCCATTACACTTCAGTTAAGTGCTAATCAAGTTTATGTTTCTCCTCCAAGCTAAGTGAAAGAGAAGAACTCTGATTGCAGAGGAACACTAAAACCATCTATTACATGGCCTTGAAATGCTTGTGACTTTAATTTCGATGACTAGCATATGCTTATTGTGTTTAAATGTCCGTTTCACAAAAGCCTTCCTTCTTAAGTGGGACAGTCAACTAACTGGAAAATAACTGGCAGAAATTTGAGTTCTCACTTTATCCTCCCACTTTCCAAACACTTTTTTGCTCCTTTAGGCAAATTACTATTACACCTCTTTATGTCCTGAAGGGTATGTACTGATATAGAGTCCAAATTCTCTACCATTTGTGCCACTGAGAGTTCTGATTCCCAAACCATCCCATTCCCTCTACTCAGGCTTACACCTCATTCCTTATCCTTGAAATTTATGTAACAACCCAGAATTGTGGCCATATTTGCATTTGCTTCTGAGAGCACAAAACTTACAAAGAGGTAGAAAGTAGATGCACTCGGGGCTCAGATTAGTACTTGAGCTTAGTAATAAAGGACCTGCCAGTAATTAGCCCACCTCTCAATAATGGAGTGATCGTACCCAGGACTGAGAGAGGCCCACTGTTAGACTGCCCATCATAGCTAAAGGAAAAGCAGACCTGGGCTTTGAGGGAAGCATTTACCTGCCAGATGTTTTCTTTTGATGCTTGTGAAAGATTACATTATTCAGAGGCATTTAAATGAGTGCATCTTTGTTTAGATGAAATGCAATGTTAGGGTCACAATATATTTATGCTTTCTATGGGTTTTCAAGCATTCAAGTCTAAGGACCAAATTTTTTGGAGTTCTGTGTTAATCAGTATGCACTGTGTCAACCAGAGGGAATTTCTGGGGGGCAGGGGGGTGGGGTAGAGACCAGCCATTGTCTAGCGAACGGTTGGAGTGAGTCCTCCTCCCCAGCTCATGTTATTGTAGTTCCATTTCAGAAAGCAACACTTAAAGCTATTTAGATGGAGGGGACTGAATAGGGATGAAGAGACCAATTAACCAATTTTTCTTGGCCTTTCCTCACACATAGACACATTCTGTACAACACCCCAGTTTTGATGTATTATTTTAATTAATCCCAGTCTTTTGATTCCTGCAAAAAGAAGGTTAGCAAATGTAACAATGCTCGGGAGTTTCTTTATCGTAAAAGACACATAATTTCAAGCATTTAATAAGGTAGATTTATTCTGGGTAGTTTAGCTTGCACATTCACTCAAACAGCCCTCCCCAAAGACAACATTAAAAATGTGATTAGTTAGCTGCCATCAATAACACAAAATAGGAAAATGCTCTCTGAAGGGACAGCTTTGTGGAGGGCACTGCACAGTGTGTAGTAAAAATATATGGCCTAATAAGTTTACATTTGCAGGCTCATTTGTTAAAACTCTTGAATTTCTAATTTGTGTCGGAAAGATAAATGGATGGAGCCACAGTAAAGTGTGAGATTAATACTGATGGATGGAGATTCAGTTTTTTGCTAGCCTCTGAGTTCCACACAACCCAGTAGGCAGTTTATAGAAAAACCAAATGTAAATAAAAGGAAGGACATTATTTACTCTGGTTGAGACCAATTACCAGTTATTTTGTTCCATTCAGTACCATAGTTAAGGACATTTCTATATAATCTAATTATTATACTTTAGTAATCAAAAGCCTATAATTTATAACTTGATGTTTCTAACACCAGCCCCCAGAAGCTCTATTATGTAAGGGACAGTTAGGGGTGGTCTTTCTCTTTGTATTTCACAAAATATTTCCTCAAATTGTCCCTAAAAAAAGTTTCTGGATATAACATGGGAAGAAGGCTTAGGTTCTTAGAAAATAAATAAAAAGAATGAGCTTTTTTATAGCCAAGGATTTAGGAAAACAAGATAAGATTTCTGTGGAAAATCAATAGCAAAAGGTAAATTTAATGCCTCTGTTTTGCATCTTCACCCCCCATCACCTCCACCACCAGGATATAACACCCAAGGCCTTAAGCAGCCCCCTGGAGTGGAGTTGCTGCCATGCCTCATGGATTTCCTGCCCCTGTGTCACTTATGGCCATGATGTCAGAAAAACAGTGGCAATGTCCAGTGACAGAGAGGGAAGGAAATCAATGCACACAACACTTGGTTTGGCAAAAGTCACTCTAAAATTATGAGATGACTTTCCAACACATTTGTAAATTCTAGCTCCTTTGACTGAAGCTAGACATACTTCTTCTCATTGTGAAAAATGCTGTATGTTTTGCGCAAATATATTATGAGGTCTACTTGGAGAAGTAGAGGGCATATAAGGTTAAATTATCTCTCCTCCTCTTCCCTTCAATCCTCTCTCATTTCCTTTTCTTTTTCTTCCTCCTCCTTCCCTTGCTCTCTTTGCCTGTCTTTCCCTCCCCCCCTCCTTCTCTCTCTCTTTTTCTCTCTCTCTATCTGTCATCAAACATCTGAAAGAAGTCTCCAGGAGGAAATCTCTAACTATCCTTGAATTCCTCACTCCCCTTTCGTTTCTTGGCCTACTCTAACGGGTAGTTTGCCACAGAAGAATGAGCTTTGACCAAGAGCACAGAAAAACCTAGGAGGTGGCTCTGGTTTCCTGGCTTCAAAAATGTGTGATAGACAAGTCACTTACCTTTTCAGAGTTTCATTTTTCTCATTTCTAGAATGGAGATAAAATTATTTATTATAAGGGATATATGAAGATGAAATGAGATGAACATATAAGAGTGCTTTAGAAAGTAGTTCAGTTCCCTATATATCTTTCATTAACCTGAAATTACCCTAAAATATTAAAAATTGCAAGGGAGAATTTTTAAAAATCTATGTGGTGTAATTGTGTGGCCTTGTCAGTAGCTGTTGATGTTAACCATAGCACCTCCATCAGTATAATGTCCTGGGTCATTGTTAACATGTGCTGGCTGATTCAGAGGGATAGCTTGGTTCCCACTTCTCTAAAGTATAAGAAGCCGAAGCTGTAACTGTGCACTGGCCTCAGGCCCATGGCCTCCAGGCCTGGACAGCAGTTTTTAGCCTCAGGCTCTCTGGAGAGATTTCTGGATAAACTACATCTGTTCATCTGGCACTGTACAGCAAAGCTCTTCAAATAACTGTCTTTAACCAGCAGTGTAACTGAGGTTAATTTTAGTGCTGATTTGTTTTGTGTGCTCTGGTTAGATTAGTCCTAGGAAGGTGGCCTTGCCTGGACATTTTTTGTGTCTCTAATCTGCTTAGAAATTAGCAGGAAGTGCTCATAAGTCAGGCAGTCAGTGAACATTTGTTGAACACTTACTATGTTTCTTAAAAGAATCTCTTTTCATAGGAATGCAAGAAAATGATCTTCACCTGTGTTTAAGATGTGACACAGAGTCAAGTGTTTGTGGCACAAGTGGAGTGATAAGGAATGAACGTGTTCCATGCTGGGTAACCACATGTCAGATTAGTGAAAGGGCAAACAATTCCGAATATATTGACTTTTTAAAATTGGGAGATATATGTCCTAAAAACCAAAACAATATGTAGAACAAAGATGAGAGGCATTTGAACGTTTTATCTGGTGAGTATTAATTATAGAAAATTCAAAGCTGCAAATTACTTCAGTAAATTCTAGGAATAGATTTAGCATGCACTTAAGGCCCCTTTGCTTAGGGCTAAGAAGAATTAGAAAGGGTATAAAATACATAGAATAGATGTATCCTTTCTTTTTATGGGCTTTTGATTTAAGACCACTGGAATTTCTGTTGGTTGGTGAATCCTCTTATAAACTCTGAAACAGAAAAAAGAAACTTCTCAGAGTCTTCTTAGGTGAAGATGTGATAAAACATGAAGAAGCAGATTCATTTTGAAATTTACGGGACTATATTCTCTTACTTCAAAATTCCAAATGGTTCCTTGTTACCTACAAGATAAAAACCCAAGCTTCTTAGCCCAGCATATGAGGCCCTTTGGAATTTATCCCTAAACTTTGTACCTTTCCATTCCCTACTCACCTATTTCAGCCTCAGTGACATGAAACCCAATTATAGGTTCTAGAAAACACTGTCCTTCTAGGCAATGCCTTGCTGTTCAGATGCTGTTCCCAGGACTGGAATGTTGCCCTTGAATTAGGCTGATTGCTGTCCTCCACCCCACCAAAATTCAAGGACTCACTCCAGTGCTGCCTCAGATGGGGCCAGAGTGAGCATCTCCCTTCACTCGGCTCATCCTCATGCTAACTTCTCTGCTACTCCTCATTCAATATCTGGCAATTGTCTTTGTGTCTGTTGTTGCCTCCTATAAACTACGAGCCCTTCAAAGAAAGAAATGCATGCTCTTGTCCCCACACACAGTGTAAGGACAAAGGCACAAGGAGTCTGAAGGAAGGAGAGCCATCTTTCCCAATTAATGTCCAGTGTTTTGTGGCTGGGAGTAGGATCAGGTGAATTGAGGAGGGTGGCTGCTGGGAGAAGCCACTCACCTGTATGTCACGGCTAAACATACACAGTGTGTACAGCTGAGTGAGGTTGGGGAGGGGTATGGTGTTGGCACAGCCAAAAAGCAAAGGCAATGTAAGTGCTTGGGATGAGTGATTGGCATGGGGTCTGGGCTAACATTTTCCATTATTAGTTCAGAGGGTTTCTTCTGTGTTTTCAAGGGTCTTTAAGACTCATTAACAAGCTGTTTGTGGCTTTTTGTTCTTTAAGGTGATAAAAAAGAAGATAGTGCCTCAGGTAACAGCTCTCAGTCTGTTATAGGTCAGAAGAAAGTGTGTAATGTTAATATGAATGAAGCACACTATAAATGAATGTCCTTTATTTGGAGGCCACAAACTTTCAAATCCAAAATTCCATTTGGTGAAACATTCAGGAGATCCAGTTCCTATGTCAATAATCAATAACCCAAATCCCCAGAATCAAACAACCTGTCAGTCCCTTGTTTAATCAGAATTGTTGGAAGGATTAAATCTGGAATGAATCCTTGTACATTTGCTTTCAATCTTCTCCATGTTGATGACATCCTTGCATATGTATATCCACATTTGGTTCTCAGTGGGAGTGCATATCTGACATTTCAAAGACTGCAAAATATGATCTGGAAAATAAACACTGCTGTAGTAATTTTGATGGCTGATCATCTGTTTAAGGCATTGTCAGCTAACTTCAAGACTGTAAATTAGGCTGACTTGATTTGTTTTCAATTTTCACTACTATTTAGCACCCTGAATAAAAACAAAACCAAAGCAACCCCCTCACCATTAGATCTGGGGAGGATAAAATATAAGTATGAATTTTTATCTTTATGAGAAGAACTGTCAGATGTTTTGCAGCATCCAAATATAGGTTGCTTTGATGAATTTTAAGAGACAAAGGCATTTTCTGTTTTCAGATGTAAGGAAATGATATTCCAGACAATGGGCCTATAGCATCATTCTTTGTCTTATTTCATGATATTGATGAGCTTCCACCCACGGAGAGAACCCAAGTCTCTCTTTTAGGTTGTCTTGATTCATAAAAAGAAATTTCTATGGAGTTCCGTTAATAGGTATTTGGTAAGTTTGTGCTTATATGACATTATTGCCTTTGTTAAAATGTTCATGTTTGTCTTTAATTGATTGCTTTAATGTCATACAGACCTAATTTTGGGATTAAAGTTGTTATTGTATTTCAGGTCCTGATGATGGGGAAAACTTACCTGGGATATAGAACCTTTCATGTCCCCCAAGTTCCATCTTTTGAACATAAAGATGTAAAATTTAAAATCTTGGAAGTGACACAAATATAAAAAGAGCAGGTAATTCAACTCAACAAACGTTGGATGTATGCTACAGAAATAGCCACTAAGATTTTTCCCTTCCTGCTCTGTGTTGCTTATTATAAGTGTATGTGTTTTTGAGTGTTTAGAATCTAAGGGAAGGGAAGGAGTGGAGTAGTTAAACAGAAAATTAATTTTATAAAGTTGTTTTCCATTTTTTTTTATTATACTTTAAGTTCTAGGGTATATATGCATAACGTGCAGGTTTGTTACATATGTATACTTGTGCCATCTTGGTGTGCTGCACCCATCAACTCGTCAGCACCCATCAATTTGTCATTTATATCAGGTATAACTTCCAGTGCAATCCCTCCGCCCTCCCCCCTCCCCATGATAGACCCCGATGTGTGATGTTCCCCTTCCCGAGTCCAAGTGATGTCATTGTTCAGTTCCCACCTATGAGTGAGAACATGCGGTGTTTGGTTTTCTGTTCTTGTGATAGTTTGCTAAGAATGATGGTTTCCAGCTGCATCCATGTCCCTACAAAGGACGCAAACTCATCCTTTTTTATGGCTGCATAATATTCCATGGTGTATATGTGCCACATTTTCTTAATCCAGTCTGTCACAGATGGACATTTGGGCTGATTCCAAGTCTTTGCTATTGTGAATAGTGCTGCAATAAACATACGTGTGCATGTGTCTTTATAGCAGCATGATTTATAATCCTTTGGGTATATACCCAGTAGTGGGATGGCTGGGTCATATGGTACATCTAGTTCTAGATCCTTGAGGAATTGCCATACTGTTTTCCATAATGGTTGAACTAGTTTACAATCCCACCAACAGTGTAAAAGTGTTCCTATTTCTCCACATCCTCTCCAGCACCTGTTGTTTCCTGACTTTTTAATGATTGCCATTCTAACTGGTGTGAGATGGTATCTCATTGCAGTTTTGATTTGCATTTCTCTGATGGCGAATGATGATGAGCATTTTTTCATGTGTCTGTTGGCTGTATGAATGTCTT